>NC_139217.1:42954652-43452152 GCF_055691185.1 Crinia signifera
CCGCTATTACAAACTCCTGTTCTGTCATGGCTATAACGGCTGATCTGAAAGCTGCGCACCCTTTTTGCAATATTCTGACATCCTCTTTACAATATCGTATTAATTCTTTTTGAAAATTAAACGACTTGTGTTTGTTTTTTTCGTACCACTCTGTAACATCAGCGGCCTCCTCAGGCATCATGTGTTGTAGGCCAAAATATTCTATTGAGGGCATGACCCCTATGTAATTTTGGTTATCGGCTGTGTTAAAAAAATGCGGGAAATGCCCTTTAACGCCATCAAATCCCATGGCCTTTGGAAATCTGCTCAATTTCATGGGGAGAAAATTGAGAGAGTCTATAAACCTAATCTTCAGATCTTTTATTGTGATACACATTATGTTTCCTCCATTAGAGATGAGGGATACTGTATACCGTTCTTTGATGATCTTGTTCAATACAAAATACGAATCATACCGCCCTGCGTTATGGGCTATGAATGTGTAATGCGCAAATTTTGGTTTCATGAACGTCTTTACAAAATCATCGATACAACCTTTGCCCTTAAACTCCCAGGATTTCTCACCCATTAATGTGAGAGCGTAACAGTAGTTTGGTATATGTATACCTGTCTCCTGCATGCATTCGAAATCAAAAAAGATGTATTTTGTGTTTGGTTCTTCCGCTTTGATGGGCTGTATGTAACACAAATGATCCGCAAACCCATCAACATATGCCTTGCAAGTAGAACACTTTAGCCCCTGACACTCATGAGACCTGCGACGGTAGAGACAACACCTGTCGCAATAAACATGTTCAAGACAGGATATTTTGCGATCTAAAGCTAAGGATTTGTGCTCCTCTAAACATTCACGTGATCTGCAAAACACCCTACAAACCGAACATCTTAATGCGGAAGCTCCATCATCAGCGCACGCTTGTCTGTGACAAGCCTTACAAAAGAAAAGACAATCGTGGCTATTTTTGCGATCATAAGTTCGATTACATAAGGAACAGAAAAATCTCGATCCGAGAAATGCGCAGATATTAATCAGGCCATAATAGTGTGAATCGTGATATAATACATACAGGGTATCACCGTAGCGCGACTCTGAAGAATAGTAATGCCAAGAACGATTATTATGATATAATATTGTAATTTTTGTTTTTAAGTGTTTTTCAAAAACAACAACGTCGCTAAAGCTGACTGCTTTATCGATCGGTAGGTTCAAATCCTTATGAATTTGAAGCGCCCGATCGTGTATTTCAGCGTCTGTGGCATTACCTTTATCCAGAAGTTTGCAGATCGATGCCGCAAAGCACAAATAATTGTGCGTATTGTTGAAATCATACAGGTGTCTTCTGCGCCTTTCTATAATTAAGCTGTATGGAATGCGTCTAAGGCCGCGACCAGTTAGGGCCCCACCCGCTCTATTTCTAAAAACAGTGATCACAAACCTTAAACCCGTGCCTAATAAGAATTCAGCGTTACTTTGAAGAGTGTTTGTAATTTGATTCAAGAAACTGACAGCGTCTAATGATTCTTGCGGCTTTCGGTGTGAGTAGATGGCGTTGTGTAAACCACCCCCCTCCAATCTTAACTGTACACGATCATTAGGGTCAACACCAACCATGAATTCATCAATCATAACCTGTATAGCGTTGTGTACGGCTTCAACACCCTCTGCAAATGATGTAACTCTTTCCAAATTAACAAATTGAAAATGATTATGATACTCAATAGCTCTGAAATTAGGATGGTGTCGCTCATACCTGTTAACAGCTTCTAAGTACACATCTCGCCGACCTTCACCATTACCGGGTGGCGCACCCCCATCTATGTCATTATGCATGGGCGTTGCGGGGTGTTCAACATTGTCAGGTGACGCAGCGTCACCCGGTAATGGTTGGTCCGGTGATTTGTCAGCCTGTGCACCTGGGTTTGGGGTTGTGCATCGCCCCCTGTGTTGTTTACGCTTTCTCATCCTGTATATGCATTTTAAAGCCTGTTTTATTTTCGAACGGCGAAATAAGTGTGAGATTTTGCACGGTACATTTGCTTTAATTCTTGGGACTTTTTTACACACATGTAAATTACGTTTCAATCCATAACCCACCATGCCTAGTCACGGATCCGTTTCAATTATCTCTGCAAAATGATACATGTTCGCTTTAATAAAATCCCTAGTCCTCACGGTCTCTGCTATATGGTTTGATGTTACATTCATGTACATTTCTACAAGTTCTTTAATGATCTCTGGCTTCTTTTTTGAACCATAAAGCTCATCTTTTATACGGTTCAACATGGTATTGACATTTCTACGCATGTACCCTATATGCTCACGCATCCTCCCCATGACCGCGTAGTATTGTATTTCCGCATCTTGTCCTAATTGTTCCACATTCTGACCCCCATCAACCATGTCTGTCGATACCACGGTCGGCGGGGCATCCGCACCGTCCGATGCGGTTGCCTCGCCGACCGTGGTAAAAACACTGGGCAGTTTTGTGTAATCATCACCCATTACTTTATCAGGGATTCCGGCTACAGATGTTACAACCTCATCATCATTCTGTGGTGTATCTGAGACTGCCTCTTCACTAGGGGTGATAAAAAATGTTTGACCATTTAAGTCCTCATCATTAGCGGATAATGTATCTGCAGGCGTGTTACTGACCACGCTTTGCGTTTCTGTAGTATGATGTTCCTGCGTGTCTGAAATTACGATGACATCATCATCCGTCAGCGGCGTGTATCTCTCTCTTGACAGTCGTAAAGTTTTACGAGTCTTCACAGTCTTTGTATTACCGGCAATGTCAATGTCGGATTCAGTAGGTGTTGCAGGTGTTGTAAATGCGTGCGGGTAATCCACATTACTCACGGTTGGCACTGTTTGTAATGCAATTCTTTTTCTCGTGGGTCTACCTTCCGAATATTTCAATCTTCTTTTAAGGTCTAATAAATCGGCCTTGTTTTCTTGACCGACTCGACTTTTTGTAAATCTCCGCTTGCTTGGCTTGAAATCATCGCGCTCGGTGGCCATGATCTCGGCCCTTGATACATCTTCTTGAAGTTGTGGTTCGATCACCGTTTTAGCTGATTCACCCCCATCCATTTCAGCATTGAGCGGTTGAGCAACCCCGTCCGCTGCTATCATTTTTGCGAATCGTCGCGGATCCGCTGTAAATAAAAAATAACAACGTTTTAGTTACACACTCGCGGACACTAAGACAAACGCTTTATAACACCTTCAGACCCGCCTCCCAAAACACCCACCCCATCCATGTCGGTTTGCATCTACACAGTCTGTTTAACACCTGTGGTTTCCATTTGTAAAGAACAATGATGAACGCGGTCCTATATAAGAAACTAAATAAATAAACATTACATTACACACCTGAATATTTGCCAGATCTTTCCATCGGCGTGGTTCCTACTGTAATAAAAATCACACCGTTTTAGTTACACATACGCGGCCACAAAGACACTCGCTTTATAACAACTTCAGACCTCCCAACCCCCACCTTCCTTGTCGGTTTTCACCTACACAGTCTGTTTAATACCTGTGTTTCCATTTGTAAAGAACAGTGGTAAATGTTGTGCTATATAAGAAACCAAATAAATAAACATACACGGGTATTTGTCAAAGGTTTGCGCCGGCATGGTTCCTTTAAACAATGACCAGAAAGCTTGATCGCTGATCTGGGGTCTTTTTGCTCCTTTAGCCAATGTGCTGTTGGATTGTTTGGCGTTTGATCCAACACTCGATGTCGGTTCTCTGTATCCGGATGGCCCCGCTTCACACGTATCGGCCCTAGGTACCGTAGGTTCATACCGGCTAGCTATGTCATCTGTAATACATATATTATCAATTAACGACACATTCGCCGACTTGAGAAAAAAAAAAAAAAAAAAAAAAAAAAAAAAAAAACCGTCATTTAAGTCATGATAACAACAACTCCTGTGGACACTATTCATGATTTTGCGACGATATGTAACATTTAACACAAAAACACATTATAAAAACATCACCAGCCAATCGTCAAAATTCACCTTGTATAGCCGGGGTCTGGTATAGCTGTTTATAGTGTTTTGCCGATGGTAAATTCCAGAGATCATCCATTATGTGTTCTGCATCAGATTTCGACATAATCGGCGATACTAACAGAGAATAAATAACACATTAATATCACAGGCTGTATAAAAATGAATATAACAGGATATATATATATATATATATATATATATATGAGTGAGAACGTGAGAGTTCGCGCGAGATATCGTGAGAGAGAGAGAGAGAGAGACATATTTTTGGAAATAATAATATATCACATTTTTTTTTAACATACATCACATTTTTTGACGGCTTATGATCACTTACATTTTTGCGATTCGGACAAATCAGAGTATGCTGCGTATGGGTTTTCGAACGTCGTCAGATCCGGCCCGACTGTGAAATCCGAACCATATGATCCAACTTCAGATGCGTCATTTGTGACATCTGAAACTGATTTATGGGATTAACAATTTAATAAAAAAAAATATATATACATAAAAAAATAAAATAAAAATTAACACAACAATTTTGTAGAACGAAAAATACAATCAACACGTGTAACATTAATACCAATAGGGCGCTTGATAATTAACACCAACAGAGTAACATTTATAACCACCAACAACAATGTGTCTTTGATCTGTAAACTTACACGTATTTGTCTGCTCATTTGACTGCTGTTGAAAGCTGGGTAAATCTTGAAAGTCTCTGAGACTTATTTTATTTGCATTAATGGTTTTGTATTCCTTTCTCTGTAATAAATAATAATAATAAGTTGAAATTACAATACAATAAGCTATTGTTAAACTAATGTAAATATCATATACACACCTGCATGCTGGTGTTTTGTTGATAGCTTAAGTTCAAAGGTGTTTTCTGCAACAACCACTAGATGTCACTGTTGATAATAAAAGATAACACGATAAGTTTCCATAACGAAATTTGCGTGCACAAAATCACATAAAACTATTAACGCTCTCACAAAAACCTGATCTATGAATACCTCCTGACATTGTATTCTATAGATCGGCCTATAAAAATTAATTACAGGGGATCCAACAATGCCACTGCCGCACCCCATCATATCCATGCGTGGTCAGCAGACCGCCCATCACAAGCCGCCAGTATGCCAGCATGCACACACAATACATTACAATACAATGAATGCAGCAGCAAACTATATTTTAAGATTGTTTAAAGTGTTTTTAAAAGCAATATGTATAATGTACAGACAACAATACACTAACCACTTCCTAAATAAATGATTAATCACAAGCCGCCAGTATGCCAGCGTGTAATCCAAATACATTACAATACAATGCATGCCGCAACAAACTACTACATAACGAAATTTGCGTGCACAAAATCACATAAAACTATTAACGCTCTCACAAAAAACCTCTTGTAATTCCACATCATGCTAAACCAGCGTAAGTCTCTATACAGCCTAGGCCGCCCTTAATAACTAGCATACAGCACCAAACTATATTTTAAGATTGTTTAAAAGCGTACTAAACACCCCCACCATTCCGCTAAATAATACATTTTAAATCGCTATATACAACACACTAGTCACAGAACTACACATACAAATGGCCGGTTATCAACTGCAAACACCCGCATGCATTGCCATTGTATTAACAACTCCTAATAACAAAATTGAGGCCAGCCATGCCGGGGTTTGTAATTCCACAACATACTAAACCAGCGTAAGTCTCTATACAGCCTAGACCCCCCTTAATAACTAGCATACAGCGCCAAACTATATTTTAAGATTGTTTAAAAGCGTACTAAACACTCCCACCATGCCGCTAAATAATACATTTTAAATCGCTATATACAACACACTAATCACAGAACTACACATACAAATGGCCGGTTATCAACTACAAACACCCGCATGCATTGCCTTTGTATTAACAACACCTAATAACAAAATTGAGGCCAGCCATGCCGGGGTTTGTAATTCCACAACATACTAAACCAGCGTAAGTCTCTATACAGCCTAGGCCCCCCTTAATAACTAGCATAAAGCACCAAAGTATATTTTAAGATTGTTTAAAAGCGTACTAAACACTCCCACAATGCCGCTAAATAATACATTTTGCTATGTATATTATAAAATATTAAAACTATGCTATTTAGAAATATTGTGTATATATATATATATATATATATATTTATTTATTTAGAAAATTAAATTAAACTTACCCCTGTTCTGGAACAAAACTTCAAGTCAAAACTACAAGTTCTCTGTCTTGAATAGTGTGTGTGTGAAGACCTTCAACCTCAATGTGTGGCAGATGCCTGGTAGTTGCCTGGTCCCATGGAGAACATATTTATACTTTCAGTCAGTTAACACATCTGTGTTGCATTTGTCTCATTTGAATATTCATGAGTTGTGTTCCAAAGGCATAGACAGACATAACAAATATATATATATATATATATATATATATATATATATATATATATATATATATATACATACATAATTGATTTAAATAATATAGCATATTGTACAAAACACAGCTGTGTTTAGAATATTTTGTTCGCCACTAAATTGCCCTGTATAAAAACCCTTATTCTTATTATTAATAATTCTTATTAATAAATGAGAGATATGGCTCACCATCAACAACATCCTTCAATTTTTAATTTAAAATATATACTACGTTGACGCTACATCTATGATTATATATAGACATTATTTTTTTTTTTTTTATTTCTAAAATATATTTTTGATTTAAATAATATAGCTCATTATCCGTGTTTTATTCATCACAATATAATGCTACCTTCACATTACACACATATATATATATATATATATATACTGTATATAGATACCTTATTTATCAGCATTGATAATGTTCAGTTAAATACATTATATAAGTTAATTCTGTAGTCTCTAGCTCCGTCTGGAACTTGCTTGCACCTGCAATACATGGCCACTAGATGCCACTCATGCTCTGTTGCAAAGATTTCATGGCCTTTCTTTGTTCTGTCTAAGCTAATTAAGCTGATAGACCTGTGAAAATGTTTTTTTCAGAGGTATGATCTTTCTAATGAATATAATTGTTACCAGCCCTGCTGTGCTGTCTACGCTAATTGCGTCATACGTAAATATCAACGTCTTCAAAGACTATGGAATCCGGTGTTTAAAATTACTTTTGAAAATTACAATCATCAGTCAAAATGGGTTGACGTGTGTGTAAAACAATATGCCGTTTCTCAGGCCCCTGTCTTTAAATGCATAACATATGCCCCCCACACCCCACATCACCATTCAAACCAGGCTTATCAACTATACTTACATGTTCTACAAATCCTTTGTTTAAGCATTTGTGTGGATTATACCCTTATTTTTATTTTATTTATTTTTGATACACGTTTGGTCAGACACTTCGTTGTAGCGCTTTTGGATCGTTCTAAGGTAAGTGTTATTATAGCTGGTAATGATCTGCCTGTATTATTCACTGTGAAAGATCTATGATCGATACCAAATCACATTGCCACTGTTGATTTATATCCGATACGCATATCATATTCCTTTTATAGTTTTTTCTAGCCGGTTTGTGCAATGTGTACGCGTCTTGCTCTTGTAACCATTTTCTCACATCGGATCTTTTAAATTTATTTTTCAAAGCTTTATAATATTTATCAAAGCCGCAAAAACTCCCCGGCTTTAATACGTTATAATAACTGGCTTTCAGCCGGCTGTTTTGATGATCGGTGTTGCGAGACATCCTACACAAACCAAATTAGCATTATGTTTAGAAATTCTTCCAGCTGTTTAAGATATCATTAAGCGAGCTTTATAAATTAATTTATACAGCTGTGGTGTTATTTCACATAGCCAATATCCGTGTATGAAGTTACAGTATCAAACCAATTATATTTTAATACGGGGGGTTAATATTATTTATACCACTTTCATATCAAACGTGATACGGACTATCACACGCTATCAAGTTTGATAACATAGTGTATAAAAGGGCGTGGACAAACTGTATAAAAGGGGCGTGGACCTGTCAAAACCAATTAGTTTGAAGAAAAAGTGTGCCTTATCTACTGATCCCCAAAGGGGAATATATTCGATTAAGACGCAACTGCTCTGAAGATACTATCTTCGAACAAAGAGCACAGGAACTTAAACAAAGATTGACACTACGTGGGTACAGTAACAAGCTTCTCAAACAAGCATACTCTGCAGCAAAGAAAATTCCCAGAAGTACCCTGCTTACACCTAAACCTAAAAAGATCAATGAAAACATTCCAAGATTTATCAGTACCTACTGCACAGAGTGGAAAGAAATTAATCAAATTCTTGCAAAACACCAGCATGTACTGACAACTGATGAAGACCTGAAAGGAACAATTGGTGACCGTATTCAGTGTAGTTGGAGAAAATCTGCGAATCTAAAAGATCGATTAACCCAAAGTCACTTTGTACGGAAGAAAAAGAGCACACCGAGTATACAAGGATGCCACAAATGCGGGAGATGCAAAGCATGTGAATATGTCACAAATACTAGAGATATCCTGAACAGATATGGAGAAACTCTGAAGATAAAAGATTTCATAAACTGTGAGTCATCAGGAGTCATCTACTGCCTAATTTGTCCATGTGGCCTCAAGTACATTGGGATGACTAAGAGACCATGGAAAAAGAGAATATTAGAACACATAGGTAACATCAAAAATGCACAGAAAGAGATGGACAAGATGAAGAAGATCACTAGTGTCGCCAGACACTTCTTAAGATTCCACCACAGCAACCCAAAGGGATTGGAAGCCATTGCCCTAGAAAAAGTCAATCTAGGGATTAGAGGGGGTGATATCACACATGAACTCCTCAAAAAGGAATCGAGATATATTTTCTTAATGAATAGCTTGAGACCACACGGCCTCAATGAGGAGATACACTATTCTGCCTTTCTGTGAACCATATGCAGACCGAATATCCCATGATCAGCTCACTAATGATTATATCAGAAATTATGTTACAGAGGAAAAAGGAAGAAATGACAACCTGTATCTACCAAGATTAGCATAATTTCAGAATGACCCTCATAATGACAGCTAAATTCCAAAACTCTTACTCTCTTAAAGAATGTCCCTTGAAAACCATCTTGATTAGGGGCCAACCACCTACTTATCATTTTCAGGATAAATGAAACATCTAAGGATGTTTCAGGTTAAATGAAACATATATCAATATCTTAAACCCTAGAGAAAAAAAGAGAGCCAACCACTTACTCATTATTTTCAGGACAAATGAAACATCTAAGGATGTTTCAGGTTAAATGAAATATTTAAGGAAAGAGAATTTAACTAAGAGCATCACCAAATTATTATACTTCAATGTATTGAAAATAATGTGGAATATAGATATGTCCACATGTAATTTATCACTGCATTATTATAGGTCATCACTTAAATCACATGGCACAAATCTATCACTGAATAACCTTACAAATAATAAGGCACAATATTTAATATTTTGTATGGGCGGAATGTAAGGCTCATATAACGGTACACACTAACTCATTAATCTATAAAACCTTTTTCATAAAATTTCATATCACTTAAGGCTTTATATATAATTTCACGTTTAAAATCACTGTTTTCATATTTTGTTTTATATCACATTTAAAGAAAAAATTCTTTGCACTTTTAAAATCTCCACATAAATATAAGCTCTTTATAAAAAATTGAATGAAAACAATAATAAAAATTACCAAATATTTATATAAGTTGGATTCTCTAAATTATCTCTTTTATAAGACACCCACCAAGGACATCCTATCCTAAGGGGAATAATTATTTAAAATTAAGACTACTTTACTAACCTAATTTAATATGGAATAAATAAGAATAACAAGCTAATATAACAAGGGAACCATCAATATAATTATCAAAATGTTTCTTTCTCCTCCTGTTAAAGAAATACAGAACACAGCGCGAGATAATTAAAATTAGATCTTAATAACACCCAAACATGAGGGTATAGCAAGATCACTCATATGAATGAATTATAAAATAAAGTTACGAAAATGTGGTGTTATACACAACTGATAAGATAACATAACAAGCGCAAATAATTAATTTATGATCTCCGACAATTATCATTATTTATACTGTAAAAATGGATACGGAGGGTATAAATAAATATACAAATGAACACTCTGACAGTGAAATAAGGGATATGTACTCCCAATTGAATACCTACCAATCAGACCGCAATGCTACATTTGAAAATCATGACAAAAAAATGCAATTGGTCCCAACGCAAAAACGCCCCATTTAGACCATTTCCCATAAATAAAGCCCAATGGAGGCGGGCCAGATACCTAGGTGACAGCCTCGAAAAAGCTACTGAGCGAAATGCGCATCGGCATTCACTCTGTGACCTTTCAGCAATGATCTGTGTTTAAATATATTTGTTTGGTGTTGAAATATTGTGTATAACTGATATAGCGGTAACACTGCCTGAGATACTACTGCGATGAGCGCACGCTAGCCTGGGAGACTCATTCCCTGATATAAGGGGCGGCTCATCGCATCTGTACTTTATAACTGTTGCGGCGGGGTGTGCTAGCCGGTGAAACTCAATCCCCGGCTGGAGGCACCCACCGGCAATTTCTGTTTCAATACTCCTACAACCTTTTGCGACTACACGCAAACCTCCTAAATCACTGTGGCAATACAAGCCAGTGAAGGAGATTCAGCGTGTTACCTGAAAACTCAGGCTACTTTAACATCAGTAATCACAGCCGTATAGAGTGGTGAATAACGGCTGATACAATAAACGGTGTACTGTATGTAGAGACACAGCTCTATAAACATAATATCTAATGTATTACCTAACTCTTAAGCACTAGTTATAAATCTTGCAGCTGTGCAGCAAAAGGACTATACAAGGAGCAAAATACGCTCCTATAAAGTGAAACAGAATATCAGTAGTACTCAGCCTGAAAGTGAGAGAAAATACAAGTGAAATTCTCTCTTGCTAAAACTAATAAAACACAATAAATTACATTCATTCTCATCCAATTGTCAATAAGTGTTTGATCTGTGTGATATAATAACACGCACTAAAAAGATTTAATCTCTAAGACAAAATTGGCAGATTGCCACATGTGTATGCGACTAATGAGAAATCAGACTTGTTTGTATATTTAACGGCGAGGAAACAATTAAAAATAACTCTGTACAGACACTGACTAGCAACATAATACTGATTGGCAGCAAACACCATGCGATATCACGCTGAGTGAATTATAAGTCCAATCTGTCAGTTGCCTGGTGTGTACACAGGAGTATAAAAATTGTGCCAAAAATTGTATACTTAGAGAAGGATAATCACAATAACATCACGAACCTAATCGTGCAACCACCTGATCTGCACACTAGAACTCATACTGGCAGTGAATATCATGCGGAAGTACGCAAAGTGAATTATAAGCTCAATTCAATAAATCGCCTGGTGTGTATGCAGAAGCACAATGTACTGTTGTAAAAACAGAATTTTTGCACATAAATGTGAATAATAACACAAACAAGAACCTAATATATATGTGCACACGTGCAATTAATCCCTGCTCATTGATCCTTAGATATTGTTAACAAGAGGAATATTGGGCTGTACGGCAGACATTCCCTCACTTATGTCTTATTCTAAGATCAATCGCACCTTAAGAAAATAATCTCATTTGAACAGCCAGAACAAATGACCCTTGACACACTGGAGAGAATATATGATATACATTGTAATAGAAAATAATTCCACCAACAACTGTATCAATATTACACTGATACAAAATACATCGGGTGGATACATACAACAATAACAACTGTATCAATTAACACCAACACTGTTGTTCAAGAAATAAATATCTTTTATTACATTTGTAATGAACACAGATTCTATATAAACAGCTACAAGCGATTCCTAAATAAGCTGCAAAAAAGGTCACAGAGACACGTTTTAAAATTTTCTACTTCTTTGTTTTTCTATATCTTTATTTGTTTTTAATATTTTCGCTACGTTTCATCCCTTGCAAAGGGAATTAATTATATAAAGGTTCTATACAACTAATACAGTTGAAAAGCCAGAATATAAATAAAAGTGATGGCCGGATAGGCTAACGTGTTAAACACACACCAATAAAGTATACACCTAACATCAGGTATGTTTTTATGAAAAAGTCCAATAAGAGACATTTTGGGTAAGGAGTGCGCCCCACTCTAAACTGATTTCTTTTCTTTTTCTCTTGCCCACATTCTTACATCATATCAGCGGGTATTCTGGACAAGTGAGAGTCTTCATATGCCTTGAATCGGTCTCACTGACGTCACTCACACAGCGCCATCGGCGTCCACGAGTGGCCGCGGTCCCTGCTTACAGCACTGATCCTGCACTACTTATAGAGGTAAGCTCACCTTATACATGTATGTAAGCTGTTTTGATAAAAGCTTGTAAGGGCTGAAACGTCACCGCTATTGGCTACTAGTCTTTTATTCATTAAGATAAGTCCTGAGTGCCGCTGCTACCCACCGTGCATATTTGGGACATCTATTTGCTGTACCCCTGCTGAAGGCACCTGGCTCTTAAAAGCACTAAAAGAGAGCCGTACACACTATATCTATATATATATATATGGCGAGTGGCGCTACATCTGAATGGGATGCACGAGCATCCCACACGCAAGTGTGTCCCAGTTTCCCGTCGGTGGTGGGACGGAAACCCTGCCCGTCTCTGCTTCAGAGAAATGTGCAGGGTTAATGGGGGGGAGCGGGAAGGTGGAGTAACGTGGCGGCAAGGCAGCAGGGACCCGGGGGGAGCCCCGTTGTAAGGGGACGCACGCGCATCTCATGCTCACGTGTCCCCTTCCGATGGCTGTCGGGGGATGGCGGTTGGCAAATCTACTGCCATCCCGTGCCTTAATGAGGGACGCTCCATCTGTATGTTAAATGACAATCAGCCATGTGGAAGGAGTTCACACAACAGTATAGTAATTTACTTAAATTAACTCTGACCTGCCAAGGAAACAAGTACATAATAAGTAGAAAGAATGCCATATAAGTGTGCCAGTGTGCAATATAAGTCCAGGGACGCTGTCTTTTTTGTTATTAAAAGAAAAAAAGTTTTTTTCGTAGTATGATGCTGTTAAGAGTACCATATCAGACAAGGGGTGTTGCCCAGTGTCCTATAGAAGACCAGGGGTGATACCCAGTGTGTCATATATATCCAAAGGTCAGGGACGTAACTATAGCACCGCAGCCCCCGCCACCGCGGGGGGGGCGCTGTGCATGTGGGGGCGCCGGGGGCTGCGGTGCTATAGTTAAACCCCCCCTCAATCCCCCGCAGCGCAGACTTACCTATCGCGCTGGTCCCGGCGGCTCCGTTCTTCTGCTGAGGACCACCAGAAAATGGCCGCCCCCATATAGCACACAGTTATCTGAAACTGTCTGCTGTATGGGGGCGGCCATTTTCTGGTGGTCCTCAGCAGAAGAACGGAGACGCCGGGACCAGCGCGATAGGTAAGTCTGCGCTGCGGGGGATTGAGGGGGGGTTTGCATGGGCGGCGGGGTAAGGGTGCTCGGCGGGGTAGGGGTGCTCGGTGGGACGGCGAGGGGGGGGGGCGCCCCCCCACCTAACGGCGGGGGGCGCCCAAAACGTAGCTACGCCACTGCCAAAGGTGCTGCCATTTTTTTTACAGAACAAGTACTGCTAAGTGTGCAAAGTCCAGGGGCTCTTCCAAATCTGCAGTATCAGTCCAGGGGTGCTGATAAGTTTGCAGTATACCTTCAAGGGTGTTGCTACTGTAAGTGTGCCGTATCAGTTTAAGAGTGCTGCTAAGTGTGCTGTATCAGTTTAAGAGTGCTGTTACGTGTGCCGTATACTTCTGTCACTTACTGTAGCTTAGTCATCCAGCTACTGTACCTCAATGCAACATTTTGGTCTAAAAACAATATTGTGAGGTATGAGGTGTTCAGAATAGACTTAAATTGAGTGGAAATTAATGTTATTGAGGTTAATAATAGCGTAGGAACAAAAAAAAAACTAATTCTGTTATTTTAGCTATTTTTATGATTTTGTAAAAAAAAAAAATACATATCCAAAAGCAGAAGGGTTGTTTTGGCCAAACCAATCCAGATCCAAAACACAAAGGGAGATCCAGATCCAAAACCTAAACACAAAAGCTTTAAAGTATCTGGTGCACATCCCTAAGTAATATACACAGTGATCATAAATGATGAATATAAATCTGGTGCCGGCCTAGTGTACCATGCAGGACTTTCTCCAATGTGAAAACTAATCCTCGGAGATATAGTATGGAGCCCAAATCCTTGAATAAGGACAGTGGTACAAGTCCAGTCTCTGACTCTGTCATTCATTATTTTCCTCTTGGGTCTTTCAGCAAACATCCAGATAGTTCTTAGTAATCATGGCAGCCGATGGAGGTATCAGCAGGGCCGTAACTAGGGGGGGGGCTGGGGGGTCACGCGCACCGGGCGCTGGAGGGGCGCTGTCACGTCCGGGAGCAGTGGCGTAACTATAATGAGCCAGAGAGCCGTTGGAAGTGGCCGCATCCATGCCTCCTCCCCCTGCCATAGGTGTGCGCATTGGGATGCTGGTCATTAGGAGGTGCACCCCCGGCAGCACCTCCTTTTGACAGCAGCAGTAGCAGTGATGATGCGGCTTGGTCGGGCTGGCTGCTGACGTGTGCTTCCGCCGCACGCTGCAGCCACGTATTGTGTTCTTCACTGCAGCCCGCCCACCAGCCTCCTTCTCCCGCCCCGGCAGCTTCTAAACTGAAACCCATTTCTGTTTTTATCGGGTGGTAGGAAGGGGGGTTCTTGAGAAATAGCCTGCATCAATCAGCACTAGCTGCCGCCCGCCTACCTGGTCCCCCAGCTCCTGTCCTTACTAGCACCAGCATGCCAGCGCCGCTGAGGAGCATTCATATACAAGAGGGAGCAGTCGCATCCTGATCCAGTGGCGGTGGTAGAAGCAGGGAGGAGCAGTGAACCCCCACGCCAATGGTAAGATGCTACTCGCAGTGGCTACCTGGGGATGGGGCAATATGTGTATATTTGTTTGACAAGGCTGAGTACACTAGACGGTGGTGGGGCATATGTATAATGGGCATCATGTGTATGGCATAAGTTTAATGGAGCATCACGGTGTGTGTCATATGTATAATGGGCATTACAGTGTGCGTCATAGGTATAATGGGCATCACGTTGTGGGGCATATGTATAATGGACATCATGTGTGTGGCATATGTATAATGAGCATCCAGGTGTGGGGCATATGTATAATGGAGCATCACGGTGCGGATAGGTATAATGGACATCATGGACTGCACTTTTGGGGTCATGTGTATCTGGCACTGCACTATTGGGGGCATATGTGTATCACACCTCCATTTTCCATGGCCGCACCCCATGTGGCTACAGCTCTTAATAGAGCTGACCATGCCCTCATAGCGGAAAAAATGGGGGATGTAGCCTCACAGGAGTTCCACGGTAGTAGGTGAACCCTCTAATTTTGGGCGCGTGCCTTCGGCACGCGCAGATGTCTCCTCTCCTCTGCCTCCAGTGTTGGGAGGTATCTTTGTGACGTATTGAACATTGCAGTGTGTGGCATATTGTGTATCATTCAGGGACAGTGTTCTATCCAGTGGCAGCAGCAATTAACCATTGCTTATAATGTGTACTGGGGGGCATAACGGTGTGTGCTATAATGTGTACTGGGCATTACGGTTTGTGGTGTAATGTGCTCTGGGCATTACGGTGTGTGCTGGAATGTGTACTGGGCATAACGGTGTGTGCTGTAATGTGTACTGGGCATTACGGTGTGTGCTATAATGTGAACTGATACTACTATGTGACCACACCACTTCTCCCCCCCCCCCCAAAAAAAATGCCCACTGTCCCTATATATCATAATATATGATATATTGTCTTGTTTGTTGGTTTATTATCTTCCTTCTGCTGTCTGTAAGCACATATATATATATATATATATATATATATATATATAAAAATTGGGGCGGGGGGGGGGGGGGGGTTGGGGCACTAAATGAATGTCTTGCCCCGGGCACTAGAAACCCTAGTTTCGGTCCTGGTATCAGTAATTGTTCTGTTCCTCATCTGTTACACTCCCCAATATGAAATGGAATGCTCACATATAAAGCCTTAGCATCAGTGCCGCACCTTAACAATGATAACGGCGCAGCATTATTCATACATTAAACTCATATTTTGCATAATTTCAAAAGCATTACTGTCCACCATCAGTGGTGTTCCTCAGGGTCAGCTTGCTGACACTCATACTCTGCATAGGGGTCCATCCAGATGGTGAAGGTGAAGAACTGCATCTGCTCCCTTCTTCCTGACACACTAGATCCACTACAGTTTGTGTGCAGACAGAATAGGTCTACAGACGATGCCATTGCATTGGTGACCCAAACTGCCTTCACTAACTTGGAAAAAAGGAATACGTATGTGAGAATGCTGTTCATTGATTACAGTTCTGCATTTAATACCATTATTCCATCCAAACTCATCTCTAAGCTCAGTGATCTGGGGCTGGATACCACCACCTACAGCTGGATTTTTGATAGGGACACCCCAGGTTGTGAGAATAGGCAGTCATACATCCCCCTCTTTGACTCTCAACACAGGTGCTCCACACGGCTGTGTCCTCAGCCATCTCCTGTATGCCCTGTTCACTCATGACTGTGTTGCAATAAAACTAAGCTCTAATGTCATCTTCAAGTTTGCTGATGACACTTCGATCTTGGGTCTCATCATGAATAATGATGAGACGGCCTATGGAGAGGAGGTCAAGGCACTAACTGCCTGGTGCCAAGATAACAACCATTCTCTCAATGTCAGCAAAAAAAAAATGAAATGAAAAAAGATGATTGTGGACTACAGGAAACATCAAGGAAATGGTCATAGACCAATTTTTTTAGGTGATACCAAGGTTGAAAAGGTGAGCAACTTTAGGTTCCTCTGTGTTTATATCACTGAGGATCTGTCTCTGACTTTTCATGTTGACACTGAAAGCTCGTCAGCGGCTCTATTTCATGAGAAGATTGAGGAGGTTTGGTATGGGCACCAAAATTCTGTCCAACTTTTATAGATGTACCATCAAGATCTTGTTGACTGGCTGTGTTATGGTGTGGTATGGGAACTATTCTGCCCAAAGTCGCAAAGCACTACAGCAAGTAGCATGCGAACCAGTGGCAACAAACTCCCTGTGATGCAGGATATCTAACTCCAGCGGTGCCTGCGGAAAGTTCATAGTATTATTAAAGACCATAGTCACCCACTTTGAAGCCTTTTCTCCCTGTTACCACCAGGGAGGAGGTATAAGAACATGGCTGCTCACACTACAAGACTCAAAAATAGTTTCTATCCTCAGTCCATTAGGTTATTGAACTCTAACCCACAGCACTTTATTTTTCATTATGATCTTTAACATACACTACTGATGACATGTCTTTTTATTTGTGCCATTGTATTTTACTTAGATTCTGTATCTGTAACAGCTCCCCTGTGTTGGTGTATTGGTGTATCTTCTCCTCTATGATGGCTTTGGCGGATTCAGGACCCTTCACAGCCTCATCGATTAGAACCCATGGCAGAAGATGGACCACCCCAAGGAGGACCCCACAGATTAAATACTACTAATTAGCAGGTTTACTATTCAGGAACTAACTGGTCACTGCTGTGAATCAATAGTAGTTAGGGTTAAACATGCATAACAGGGCATTAATACCATATGTATTAAGTATGGTAGAATTCAATACAAGTACTCAATTACTAATATGAGCAACCACTCCAATCATAAACATCACTATTGCTGAATATTGCATCCAAAATGTGTTTTAGCCTCCTGCATTTTTTTACAGTGTGACACAGCATTGAACACACATTGTTCCCACCCAGAATCCATGCAAAGACACAATACCCCTGCACCCCTTTACTTTAAAGATTATAAGGGACAATGGGCCTGATTTATATTGACTCTCTAAGCAGCATAAATTCGCTATCTAACACCACAAGCCATCCCCCGTCATGCAAACATCCCTGCCGAATTGCTAATTGATCTTTATCATAAACATCCATTTGCACAGGTGCGTACGGGAGTGAATATTATTTTCCTTGTGCACAAATATGTCAGTCTTGACAGACCTATATTTGCATTGACTCCAAGAACGGAGCGGGCACTGACATCATGTGACATCAGTCGCCCACCCCGGCAGGCCTTGGCCTACCTGTGTTTGTATGGGGATGCCCAGCATTTTCCTGGGCACGCCCACCATTTTCGTGGGCAAGCCCAGGAAACGCTGGGCGTCCCCATGCACCATCCCCCCGACCACCTTCAACCTGCCTCCACCTGTGCAAAAGCTTTGGCGACTGTGCAAATCACCAAAAGTGTCAGCACAGCAGCCCTATACATGCACATATGAGCATATACGTATGCGCAGAGCAAAAACATTGCTCCCCGGTGTGAATAAGCTGGGGACAATCATTACTGAATCGGGCCCAATGTGCAGGACTCAGGGCCGGCGCCACCACTAGGCAGATCTAGGCATTTGCCTAGGGCGCCGGCCTCTGGAGGGCGCTCATTGTTCAGCCCACACTTAAAGGAAGCAGCGGGTCCTACTTTTCTCCCAGCACTATGCTTTAAAAACTTATTTCTGCGGTGTCTGGGAGAGGCGAAATGTGGAAAAGTCAGAAGCAAGCGTGCAGCGCCTGACCACCCGCTCGCCCGCCCACACAAGCAGCAACACCGCCAGCGGCTTTAAAAAGCCGGAAGCAGCAGTAGGGAACAGTGCCTCCCTGAGAACAGCAGCAGCAGCAAAAAACACTGTGGTATTAGGATAACCCTCCGACGCTGCTACTCCAATTTTTCACTGGCCGCCGACATCATTAAGCCACCCAAACCTTCCTCAGAGGCAGCCGGGGGCTACAATCCTCAGTGTCAAATTGCCGCGATTCGCGGGTATTTGTGGGCGGGGCCTAATTCCGGGAATGTCCGCCCCCATCAGAGTAGTCTGCACTCTACTGCAGCAGCTTCTAGACTCAGGTAACAGGCGCTCTGTGTAAAGGTAGCACTGTTTATCAAATGTGCACAGGGGCAATGCCTGGTGCAATGGGGACTCAGTCTGGTGCATTGTGTTCAACAGGTGCTCCGCTGGGTGCAATATGTATAATGGTGGCTTTGCCTGGCACAGTGTGTGCAATGGGGGCTCTGCATGGTGCAATGTGTGTACCAGGAGCTTTGCCTGGCGCAATGTGTATAACAGGGGGCAGGGCACTGCCAGGTGCAATGTGTATAATGAGGGCTCAGTCAGTCACAGTGTGCAACAGGGGCTCATCAGGCACAGTGTGCAACGGGGGCTCTGCCTGGTGCAGTGCGTGTAACAAAGGATCCATCGTTTGCAATGTGTGCACGGTGGCTCCGTCAAGTGCATTGTATGCAAGAAGGGCTCCGTCAGTTGCATCGGGGGCTCCACCTGGCACAATGTGTGTAACAGGGCTCCTCCTGGCGCTTTGTCTGGCATAATGTGTGTAACGGAGGCTCCGCCACAATGTGTGATGGGATGTTCTGCCTGGTGTATTGTGTAACGTTGGCTCTGCCTGATGCATTGTGTATAAGAGGGCTTTGCCTGGCGCAATGTGTAACTAGGGCTTTGCTTGGCATAATGCGTAACAGAGGCTCTGACTGGCGTAATGTGTATATAACGAGACTCTGAATATGTGTAACGGGTGCTGTATCTGATGTGGAAAAAATATGCACACAGACAATAAAGCGCTCCCAAATAACACCATGTGTAATAAAATGAATAGGTACTGTCCCTTTAAGGAGGTCGTTCCCTTTTCCTTTTTGATCCCCAAATCAGGATCTGAAATAAGAGCTTGGTTCTATGCAGTCCATAATACATGCATAGTGCCAAGAAAGGACACTGATTTAGTGCAGATGGTATGTATACAAGTGGAGTTACAAAAGGTATAATATGCACTCACACTATCCAGAAGTAAATATGGCATTCAAAGTCTCCCACTGGCAAAACAGCAAACTCTTCCTTCCAGAAGTTAGTTAACATGGAGTGGATGAAAGGAAACAGAGATAGTGCAGACTGATAAAACACTGAACCTTTTTAATACATAATACACTCACATGAAGAAGACATAAACAAAGCATGTGTTTATCCCCCTGGCAAACTGGAATCACGTCCCACCAAATAGCTCCCTGGAATGGTTGTAGTAACTTCACTGACCCTCCGGAAAGGTCAGACTCAGGAAAACCAAACGGAGGTGCGCATCCAGCAGGTCCAGCAAAACGGGGTCCACACAGTCCTTATCACGCTAAACGCGTTTCGGAATTCACCTTTATCAATAGCGTGCCTTAAACCTCTCCCCACACTCTATTTATTGCCACCGGTAATTGCGCTCACTTGCGGCACCTGCCGCTTCCTGCACATGCGCATTACGAATCCAAAATGGCGGTGCGTTTCAAATACCCGGAAGTTCTGGGTATTATGCGTTCCACCTTCCGATTTCTCTAATTAAATAGGTTTAGAACAGCCGGACAGTTCATCTAAATAGAGAGAAACTGTTCAGTGGGGGATAGTCATATATACAAAGAAAGTGCAATACACATTGTGGTTTAATATTTTTTAAAAAATCCCTAATACTTTAAAAAACGATTTCAGATAAAAAATCTTTTTTTTAAAAATAATTTTCATAAAAAGCTTTAATAGAGATAGTAATTGTTCTATTCAATTAGAAAAACCACAAAGTGTTTACAAAAGTACATTCAGTAGCCATGGCAGAAAATCGATGTTACATCACATATTCAACATCGATGTTCACCCATCGGTACATTAAAATACAGTGTATAAGAATAAAACAGAATATATAAGGAAGGACATAGACTGAAAAAAGGGGAGGAAAGTATTTAGGTAAGAAAGTGCTTTAATTCGAATTCACCGTTGAGACCCCCTGGAACGAGGGTTCCCAAACGGTGAATCCATCGCATTTCGTTTTGTGCGAGTCTTTTTTCAATATCTCTAACTTTCCATCTCGCTGTAATTTGTTGAATGCCCCAAAAATTAACAATATTTATTTCTTTAGAATCATGATGTGATTTGAAATGGGCAGAAACAGTATGTAGGAGCAAGCCTTTTCTGATATTATAGACATGCTCTGCCATACGTATTTTCAGTTGTCTTGATGTCCTTCCTACATAGAACAGACCGCATGAACACTCCAAAACGTAAATGATGTTCTTGGAGTGACATGTTATAAAATTGTTGATTTTAAAATTTTCATTTTTAACATTAAAATGGGTGAATTTTCTCTCTTTACTCTTAACTGTCTTGCACATTAGACAGGAGCCACACCGGTGGAATCCATTGGTGCGCTCACTGTGTCTTAACTCTACCTCTGTATTGCTTTTTACCAGATGATCTTTTAGTGATGGTGCCCTACGGTAAATAAAAGAAGGTTGGGGAGGTAGGATTTCTGTCAAAATTGGGTCTTGTTTTAAAAGTTTCCAGTTATTTCTAAAAACTTGTTCAATTTGTTTGTGCATACCTGTGTATTGAGAGATAAAAGAAAGTTGATGTTTACCATTGTCATTAGTTGTTTTTACCTTTTCACACAGAAGAGTTTGTCTGTCTGTGTTCAAGATTCTTTCTCTAGCTTTTACTATTATATTGTCACTGTATCCCCGTGCTGCCAATCTGTCAGACACCTCTTTAATTTGATCACTGCAGACACTGTTGTCAGTGCAGTTTCGTTTGATTCTTGAGAATTGGCTATAGGGGATAGAGTCCAACCAATTTTTATGGTGTTGGCTGGACCTCTCAATATAGCTATTGGAGTCTGTTTCTTTCCGATAAGTCTTTGTTTTCAGACTATCATCCTCTATATATATACTCAAATCGAGAAAAGTGACTAGTGCTTTACTTGTGGTAAAAGTTAATGTAATATTAAAATTGTTGACATTAAGAACATCACAAAAAGATTTTAAACTATCGGCATCACCTCTCCATATAAAGAGTACATCGTCGATGAAACGATGCCAGGACACCAGGTTTGCCACCAGCTGTTCGGAGCGCCAAATGGTCGACTCCTCCCAGTATGCCATAAACAAGTTGGCATAGCTGGGGGCGAACCTGGTGCCCATCGCCGTTCCAATGCACTGTATGTAAAAACACCCTTCATGATAAAAATAATTATTTGTTAAAATAAAAAGTATACTTTCAATGATGAAGGATTTCACTTCCTCCTTTAAAGTGCTTTTATTAAGAAAAAAAGAGACTGCTTCTATTCCCTTTTCTTTCGTTATAATAGTATAAAGGGTGCTTACATCCGCACTGCAGAGGACATCATTCTCCTCCCATTGGTATGCATTGATTTTTCTCAGTACATCACCTGTGTCTTTGACATACGCTTTTGTTTGTTTTACAAGCGGTTGTAGGTAGGAGTCAATTACAGCAGACAAGTTGCTAGTGATGCTATTACATCCTGCAATTATTGGCCGTCCTGGGGGGTGGAGTGGATCCTTATGTACTTTAGGTAGGATATACATAGATGGTATTGATGGTTCTTTTATGTTAATGAAGTCAAATTCATTTTTGTTAATAACCGAGTTACCAAGAGCTCTGGTGGTTAATTCTCCCAGAGCCTTGATTATCCTTTCTGTAGGGTCACTTTTGACTTTTTTATACGTATCTCCATCTCTTAGTTGCCTATCTATCTCTTTTAAGTACATATCCCTATTCATAAGGACCACTCCACCCCCTTTATCAGCAGGTTTTATAATTGTGGATTTGTCATCCTTCATCCTTTTTAGGGTTTCAAAATCGGTTTTACTTAAATTAAGTTTGTTCTTACAACCTAATCCTTTTTTTACTATTTTATCCACTTCCTCGCACACTACTTTATTGAAGCAGTCAAGAAAACTGCCTCTAAAGTGTGTGGGGTAGAAGGTTGATGGATTTTTAAAAGGGGTTTTCTGTATTTCATCATTCGGAGTTTCTTCCGAATCTTTGTTGTGGAAAAAGCGTTTAATTGTTAATTTCCGTATATATTTCTGAATATCAATAAACAAATCGAATGAATTGGGTTTCACAGAAGGTGAGAACTTTAAACCTTTTTGCAGAATATTGACCTCTGTAGGTGTGAGGTCTCTCCCAGTTAGATTAAATATTTTTCCTTCGTTATCAGTTTTGGTAGTTATTGGGGTATTTTTCTTTTTTTGTTGTGTTTTGGGTTTGGTAAATTTCTTTTTTATACCTGCCCTTTTACCCCGTTTAGTTCGATTGGATCTGGGGTTTAGTATCTGTTTCTGCCCGGTGTTTTGTTGCCCCACTGTAAAAAAGGACGCCTATTAGCATTATAATGGGTGTCATTATCGTCTAAAGGAAGATATCTATTTGAGATATTGGTCCTAAAGGAATTGTTTGGATGATCCCTGTATCTAGAAACATGTTTTGGTGTATACCATCCTTGTTGTCTATCATCAGGGTCTTGGTGTGCCAATCTCTGATTAGGGTGGTAATTTGACCGGTTGGGAATTCTTTTATTTCTAGGAGTAAATGACTCATTTTCGTAGTCATTTCTCCTATTCAAATACATTCCCCGTGGTTTTGATGTATTGACATTGTTATTAGTTTGATTTTTATTATTATTTTTATTTTTATTTTTATTTTTATTTCTCCAACTTGGAGTTATGGGTACGGATTTTGGGGTACTAGGTATAGTGATTTCACTGGCTTGTGTGGTCACCACATTATCTAATGATGGTAGTTTCCCTGAATTGAGGTCACGTAGATATTTCTTTGATTTTCTAGCTCTCAATTCTTTGGTACTTTTTTCTATAGCATTGATTAGTTTTCTCTCATATTCTGGAAAATCCTCCAAGTTTTTAAAGGGATGTATAGAATCTGAGAGAGTGTCAATTTCAATGTTTAGATCTTTCATGGCTTTTGACCGCTCTTTAATAATAAGGTTGATAAGAGATATTGAACAATCGTTTAAAATGGTGTCCCATTCCTTAATAAAGCTATCTTGAGCTGTTTGAAATGAGGGTGGCTTTATGATTTTTAGTCCTTTAGGTATCATTTTTGAGGCCAAGTATTGCTCCATAGTGGCCACCTCCCACCATAAACGATTTTCCTTAATCATAGCATTTTCTAATTTACTAAAGATACTTTCCAGATTTTCATCACTAATATTTATAGATTCATTTTCGAGAGAGAAAGTCCCTTTTACTAGGGAATTTCTAGTTTCACGAAAAGAAAACATGGTTGCAGCACTTATACCATTTAAAGGATGTAGAATACAATACAGAGAATAGAAGAAAAACGGTAGGGGTGCGCACAAATAAATGGGGTGCAGCTTAAGTAGTAGTGCAAAAAAGTGACATCCAGTACACTTTTAAAGATATACAATGTGGAAAAAATATGCACACAGACAATAAAGCGCTCCCAAATAACACCATGTGTAATAAAATGAATAGGTACTGTCCCTTTAAGAAGGTCGTTCCCTTTTCCTTTTTGATCCCCAAATCAGGATCTGAAATAAGAGCTTGGTTCTATGCAGTCCATAATACATGCATAGTGCCAAGAAAGGACACTGATTTAGTGCAGATGGTATGTATACAAGTGGAGTTACAAAAGGTATAATATGCACTCACACTATCCAGAAGTAAATATGGCATTCAAAGTCTCCCACTGGCAAAACAGCAAACTCTTCCTTCCAGAAGTTAGTTAACATGGAGTGGATGAAAGGAAACAGAGATAGTGCAGACTGATAAAACACTGAACCTTTTTAATACATAATACACTCACATGAAGAAGACATAAACAAAGCATGTGTTTATCCCCCTGGCAAACTGGAATCACGTCCCACCAAATAGCTCCCTGGAATGGTTGTAGTAACTTCACTGACCCTCCGGAAAGGTCAGACTCAGGAAAACCAAACGGAGGTGCGCATCCAGCAGGTCCAGCAAAACGGGGTCCACACAGTCCTTATCACGCTAAACGCGTTTCGGAATTCACCTTTATCAATAGCGTGCCTTAAACCTCTCCCCACACTCTATTTATTGCCACCGGTAATTGCGCTCACTTGCGGCACCTGCCGCTTCCTGCACATGCGCATTACGAATCCAAAATGGCGGTGCGTTTCAAATACCCGGAAGTTCCGGGTATTATGCGTTCCACCTTCCGGTTTCTCTAATTAAATAGGTTTAGAACAGCCGGACAGTTCATCTAAATAGAGAGAAACTGTTCAGTGGGGGATTGTCATATATACAAAGAAAGTGCAATACACATTGTGGTTTAATATTTTTTTAAAAATCCCTAATACTTTAAAAAACGATTTCAGATAAAAAATCTTTTTTTTAAAAATCATTATCATAAAAAGCTTTAATAGAGATAGTAATTGTTCTATTCAATTAGAAAAACCACAAAGTGTTTACAAAAGTACATTCAGTAGCCATGGCAGAAAATCGATGTTACATCACATATTCAACATCGATGTTCACCCATCGGTACATTAAAATACAGTGTATAAGAATAAAACAGAATATATAAGGAAGGACATAGACTGAAAAAAGGGGAGGAAAGTATTTAGGTAAGAAAGTGCTTTAATTCGAATTCACCGTTGAGACCCCCTGGAACGAGGGTTCCCAAACGGTGAATCCATCGCATTTCGTTTTGTGCGAGTCTTTTTTCAATATCTCTAACTTTCCATCTCGCTGTAATTTGTTGAATGCCCCAAAAATTAACAATATTTATTTCTTTAGAATCATGATGTGATTTGAAATGGGCAGAAACAGTATGTAGGAGCAAGCCTTTTCTGATATTATAGACATGCTCTGCCATACGTATTTTCAGCTGTCTTGATGTCCTTCCTACATAGAACAGACCGCATGAACACTCCAAAACGTAAATGATGTTCTTGGAGTGACATGTTATAAAATTGTTGATTTTAAAATTTTCATTTTTAACATTAAAATGGGTGAATTTTCTCTCTTTACTCTTAACTGTCTTGCACATTAGACAGGAGCCACACCGGTGGAATCCATTGGTGCGCTCACTGTGTCTTAACTCTACCTCTGTATTGCTTTTTACCAGATGATCTTTTAGTGATGGTGCCCTACGGTAAATAAAAGAAGGTTGGGGAGGTAGGATTTCTGTCAAAATTGGGTCTTGTTTTAAAAGTTTCCAGTTATTTCTAAAAACTTGTTCAATTTGTTTGTGCATACCTGTGTATTGAGAGATAAAAGAAAGTTGATGTTTACCATTGTCATTAGTTGTTTTTACCTTTTCACACAGAAGAGTTTGTCTGTCTGTGTTCAAGATTCTTTCTCTAGCTTTTACTATTATATTGTCACTGTATCCCCGTGCTGCCAATCTGTCAGACACCTCTTTAATTTGATCACTGCAGACACTGTTGTCAGTGCAGTTTCGTTTGATTCTTGAGAATTGGCTATAGGGGATAGAGTCCAACCAATTTTTATGGTGTTGGCTGGACCTCTCAATATAGCTATTGGAGTCTGTTTCTTTCCGATAAGTCTTTGTTTTCAGACTATCATCCTCTATATATATACTCAAATCGAGAAAAGTGACTAGTGCTTTACTTGTGGTAAAAGTTAATCTAATATTAAAATTGTTGACATTAAGAACATCACAAAAAGATTTTAAACTATCGGCATCACCTCTCCATATAAAGAGTACATCGTCGATGAAACGATGCCAGGACACCAGGTTCGCCACCAGCTGTTCGGAGCGCCAAATGGTCGACTCCTCCCAGTATGCCATAAACAAGTTGGCATAGCTGGGGGCGAACCTGGTGCCCATCGCCGTTCCAATGCACTGTATGTAAAAACACCCTTCATGATAAAAATAATTATTTGTTAAAATAAAAAGTATACTTTCAATGATGAAGGATTTCACTTCCTCCTTTAAAGTGCTTTTATTAAGAAAAAAAGAGACTGCTTCTATTCCCTTTTCTTTCGTTATAATAGTATAAAGGGTGCTTACATCCGCACTGCAGAGGACATCATTCTCCTCCCATTGGTATGCATTGATTTTTCTCAGTACATCACCTGTGTCTTTGACATACGCTTTTGTTTGTTTTACAAGCGGTTGTAGGTAGGAGTCAATTACAGCAGACAAGTTGCTAGTGATGCTATTACATCCTGCAATTATTGGCCGTATGGCAGAGCATGTCTATAATATCAGAAAAGGCTTGCTCCTACATACTGTTTCTGCCCATTTCAAATCACATCATGATTCTAAAGAAATAAATATTGTTAATTTTTGGGGCATTCAACAAATTACAGCGAGATGGAAAGTTAGAGATATTGAAAAAAGACTCGCACAAAACGAAATGCGATGGATTCACCGTTTGGGAACCCTCGTTCCAGGGGGTCTCAACGGTGAATTCGAATTAAAGCACTTTCTTACCTAAATACTTTCCTCCCCTTTTTTCAGTCTATGTCCTTCCTTATATATTCTGTTTTATTCTTATACACTGTATTTTAATGTACCGATGGGTGAACATCGATGTTGAATATGTGATGTAACATCGATTTTCTGCCATGGCTACTGAATGTACTTTTGTAAACACTTTGTGGTTTTTCTAATTGAATAGAACAATTACTATCTCTATTAAAGCTTTTTATGATAATTATTTTTAAAAAAAAGATTTTTTATCTGAAATCGTTTTTTAAAGTATTAGGGATTTTTAAAAAAATATTAAACCACAATGTGTATTGCACTTTCTTTGTATATATGACTATCCCCCACTGAACAGTTTCTCTCTATTTAGATGAACTGTCCGGCTGTTCTAAACCTATTTAATTAGAGAAATCGGAAGGTGGAACGCATAATACCCGGAACTTCCGGGTATTTGAAACGCACCGCCATTTTGGATTCGTAATGCGCATGTGCAGGAAGCGGCAGGTGCCGCAAGTGAGCGCAATTACCGGTGGCAATAAATAGAGTGTGGGGAGAGGTTTAAGGCACGCTATTGATAAAGGTGAATTCCGAAACGCGTTTAGCGTGATAAGGACTGTGTGGACCCCGTTTTGCTGGACCTGCTGGATGCGCACCTCCGTTTGGTTTTCCTGAGTCTGACCTTTCCGGAGGGTCAGTGAAGTTACTACAACCATTCCAGGGAGCTATTTGGTGGGACATGATTCCAGTTTGCCAGGGGGATAAACACATGCTTTGTTTATGTCTTCTTCATGTGAGTGTATTATGTATTAAAAAGGTTCAGTGTTTTATCAGTCTGCACTATCTCTGTTTCCTTTCATCCACTCCATGTTAACTAACTTCTGGAAGGAAGAGTTTGCTGTTTTGCCAGTGGGAGACTTTGAATGCCATATTTACTTCTGGATAGTGTGAGTGCATATTATACCTTTTGTAACTCCACTTGTATACATACCATCTGCACTAAATCAGTGTCCTTTCTTGGCACTATGCATGTATTATGGACTGCATAGAACCAAGCTCTTATTTCAGATCCTGATTTGGGGATCAAAAAGGAAAAGGGAACGACCTCCTTAAAGGGACAGTACCTATTCATTTTATTACACATGGTGTTATTTGGGAGCGCTTTATTGTCTGTGTGCATATTTTTTCCACATTGTATATCTTTAAAAGTGTACTGGATGTCACTTTTTTGCACTACTACTTAAGCTGCACCCCATTTATTTGTGCGCACCCCTATCGTTTTTCTTCTATTCTCTGTATTGTATTCTACATCCTTTAAATGGTATAAGTGCTGCAACCATGTTTTCTTTTCGTGAAACTAGAAATTCCCTAGTAAAAGGGACTTTCTCTCTCGAAAATGAATCTATAAATATTAGTGATGAAAATCTGGAAAGTATCTTTAGTAAATTAGAAAATGCTATGATTAAGGAAAATCGTTTATGGTGGGAGGTGGCCACTATGGAGCAATACTTGGCCTCAAAAATGATACCTAAAGGACTAAAAATCATAAAGCCACCCTCATTTCAAACAGCTCAAGATAGCTTTATTAAGGAATGGGACACCATTTTAAACGATTGTTCAATATCTCTTATCAACCTTATTATTAAAGAGCGGTCAAAAGCCATGAAAGATCTAAACATTGAAATTGACACTCTCTCAGATTCTATACATCCCTTTAAAAACTTGGAGGATTTTCCAGAATATGAGAGAAAACTAATCAATGCTATAGAAAAAAGTACCAAAGAATTGAGAGCTAGAAAATCAAAGAAATACCTACGTGACCTCAATTCAGGGAAACTACCATCATTAGATAATGTGGTGACCACACAAGCCAGTGAAATCACTATACCTAGTACCCCAAAATCCGTACCCATAACTCCAAGTTGGAGAAATAAAAATAAAAATAAAAATAATAATAAAAATCAAACTAATAACAATGTCAATACATCAAAACCACGGGGAATGTATTTGAATAGGAGAAATGACTACGAAAATGAGTCATTTACTCCTAGAAATAAAAGAATTCCCAACCGGTCAAATTACCACCCTAATCAGAGATTGGCACACCAAGACCCTGATGATAGACAACAAGGATAGTATACACCAAAACATGTTTCTAGATACAGGGATCATCCAAACAATTCCTTTAGGACCAATATCTCAAATAGATATCTTCCTTTAGACGATAATGACACCCATTATAATGCTAATAGGCGTCCTTTTTTACAGTGGGGCAACATAACACCGGGCAGAAACAGATACTAAACCCCAGATCCAATCGAACTAAACGGGGTAAAAGGGCAGGTATAAAAAAGAAATTTACCAAACCCAAAACACAACAAAAAAAGAAAAATACCCCAATAACTACCAATACTGATAACGAAGGAAAAATATTTAATCTAACTGGGAGAGACCTCACACCTACAGAGGTCAATATTCTGCAAAAAGGTTTAAAGTTCTCACCTTCTGTGAAACCCAATTCATTCGATTTGTTTATTGATATTCAGAAATATATACGGAAATTAACAATTAAACGCTTTTTCCACAACAAAGATTCGGAAGAAACTCCGAATGATGAAATACAGAAAACCCCTTTTAAAAATCCATCAACCTTCTACCCCACACACTTTAGAGGCAGTTTTCTTGACTGCTTCAATAAAGTAGTGTGCGAGGAAGTGGATAAAATAGTAAAAAAAGGATTAGGTTGTAAGAACAAATTTAATTTAAGTAAAACCGATTTTGAAACCCTAAAAAGGATGAAGGATGACAAATCCACAATTATAAAACCTGCTGATAAAGGGGGTGGAGTGGTCCTTATGAATAGGGATATGTACTTAAAAGAGATAGATAGGCAACTAAGAGATGGAGATACGTATAAAAAAGTCAAAAGTGACCCTACAGAAAGGATAATCAAGGCTCTGGGAGAATTAACCACCAGAGCTCTTGGTAACTCGGTTATTAACAAAAATGAATTTGACTTCATTAACATAAAAGAACCATCAATACCATCTATGTATATCCTACCTAAAGTACATAAGGATCCACTCCACCCCCCAGGACGGCCAATAATTGCAGGATGTAATAGCATCACTAGCAACTTGTCTGCTGTAATTGACTCCTACCTACAACCGCTTGTAAAACAAACAAAAGCGTATGTCAAAGACACAGGTGATGTACTGAGAAAAATCAATGCATACCAATGGGAGGAGAATGATGTCCTCTGCAGTGCGGATGTAAGCACCCTTTATACTATTATAACGAAAGAAAAGGGAATAGAAGCAGTCTCTTTTTTTCTTAATAAAAGCACTTTAAAGGAGGAAGTGAAATCCTTCATCATTGAAAGTATACTTTTTATTTTAACAAATAATTATTTTTATCATGAAGGGTGTTTTTACATACAGTGCATTGGAACGGCGATGGGCACCAGGTTCGCCCCCAGCTATGCCAACTTGTTTATGGCATACTGGGAGGAGTCGACCATTTGGCGCTCCGAACAGCTGGTGGCGAACCTGGTGTCCTGGCATCGTTTCATCGACGATGTACTCTTTATATGGAGAGGTGATGCCGATAGTTTAAAATCTTTTTGTGATGTTCTTAATGTCAACAATTTTAATATTAGATTAACTTTTACCACAAGTAAAGCACTAGTCACTTTTCTCGATTTGAGTATATATATAGAGGATGATAGTCTGAAAACAAAGACTTATCGGAAAGAAACAGACTCCAATAGCTATATTGAGAGGTCCAGCCAACACCATAAAAATTGGTTGGACTCTATCCCCTATAGCCAATTCTCAAGAATCAAACGAAACTGCACTGACAACAGTGTCTGCAGTGATCAAATTAAAGAGGTGTCTGACAGATTGGCAGCACGGGGATACAGTGACAATATAATAGTAAAAGCTAGAGAAAGAATCTTGAACACAGACAGACAAACTCTTCTGTGTGAAAAGGTAAAAACAACTAATGACAATGGTAAACATCAACTTTCTTTTTTTTTTTTGTTAAATCTGTTTATTGAGTCCAAATCACAGTATGACAACAGATGTAGATTTTACAAATAGTCTTAAGGTGACATTGTCTTAGTTGTCATACAATAGCAATATGTCAGCTGGTGTAACATAAAACATTTTTCAATTTTTTACGGAAACAATCTCCGCAATGAACCAAAAATAATAAAACTTACAATATTACAGCTGGGGCTTCAAGTGAGCCGTCTTCTAGCAAAAGTGGACTGATACACATACAAGAAAGGAATTGCATATCTTCAATATCATACAAATTAGTTAAACATAGGTTATGAATTAGGATGCGAAAAAAAAGGGGGGGGGGGCGGCGCAAGGAAAGAGACATGAGGAAAGCGGTGGGGGGGAAGAGAGAAAGGGGGGGGGGGGAAGTGTAGATGTTTATATTCAGGCGTATAGCAGACTACGTCAAACCAGCATTAATTAGCAATAGAACCTAAAAGCTGTCTGTGTAGGAACCATTCGGTGGTCTCAAACGCAGAAAATATCTGGGATTGTGTAGGTTGGGGCAGAGCATCGATAAACAGTCCCCACTTTCTGTAAAACTTGTTCACGCCTGTTTCTGATGTGATTATAGCGGATTTTCTGTCGAAATACATTATTTGTAGCGTTTTGGCTTGCACTTCAGAGAGGGTGGGAGAGGAGGGGGATATCCAGTGGGACAATATAATCTTTTTTGCAATGGTGACAATAACAGTTAGGACTGGTGTCAGAATTAGTCTTCTGGTGTCGAGACCCCAGTTGTCAAAATTGGCACATAAGCAAGCTAATGGATCCGGTGACACCTGGATATGAAATTGGGAAGAGAGGTATGCCATCACTTTGTTCCAAAAACGTCTGATCTTCCCGCAGCCCCAGAAGCAGTGATAAAAATCCGCTTTGGATACGTGGCATTTAGGACATTCTCCAGATACTGATGGAACAAAATGGGCTAGGCGTGCTGGGGATATATACGCCCTATAAATGGTCTTAAAATGGACTTCTTGCAGGTAAGATGAGTTAAGTATTTTCATTGTGGCGTTGAATCTAGCGCTGAGGATGGTGGAAGATGTTAAGGAGGGAACATCAGACTCCCAGGAGATTTTAAGCTTGTCCCATTGAGCTCGGCTAGGGAGTTCTGTAAGGAGGTAGTATAGGGGTCTAGTTTTATATGGAGAGGATTCAGAGTTAGTTATGATTCTCTGGATGGGGTCAGCTATCAGCCAATTGGCAATTGACGCTCTTTGGGGTTGCAGTCCCAACAGGTAGTGCCTGGTTTGCAGGTACATGAAGAAGTGTTTTTGGGGGAGCCGGTATTCCTGACTGAGCTGCAGGAAAGACTTAATCTGGCCTCCAGGGTCGAATATCTGTGATGCATCTTGAAGGCCTTTTTCTTTCCAGGTATAGAACCATTTGTTGGAGAGTGAAGGCGGGAAGGCTGGGTTGCCCCAAATGGGAACTCTAATTGTGGACAGGGGGTTTCTATGGAGCACACGGTTGACATGGCGCCAAGCATAGTATATATCCTTAAAGAGAATGTTTGATTTGACATGTCCAGGGATGGATTGTGGTGGGGAATGTAGGAGTCCTGCAGGAGAGAACGGGTGGAATAGGGCACTGTCTATGTTTATATCAGTGTAGGAGGACTGATTAGTCAGCCAATCAGAGACACAACGGAACAAGGTAGCCAGGTTATAGGCCATGAAGTCCGGGATGCCAATGCCTCCAAATTGTCTGGGCTTCGCGATTTTAGCTAGTGCCAGCCTAGGCCTAGAGTTTTTCCACAAAAACTTGTTCAAAATTTTGTTGATAGCGCCCAAGTCAGCGGGAGTTAGTTTCAGGGGAAGCTTCTGCATAAAGTAAAATATTTTCGGGAAAATAATGCTTTGTATGACTGCAGTGCGTCCCAATAGTGAAATCGGCAAGAGTAGCCATCCCTCTAGCATAGTTACCACTTTGGAAATAACAGGCTTAAAGTTAATGGTATAAAGAGAAGAGAGGTTTGAAGGCAACAGGACACCTAGATACTTTATATGGGACTTGGCGATGGATAGAGGGAGGGTGTTGAGATATTCTAATGTGCAGGCGTCTGGGGAGGTAAGGAGGAGCAGTTCTGATTTGTCTAGGTTGATGCGATAACCTGATTGGGAACCAAATGAATCTATAAGTCTCAGTATTTCTGGGATAGAAGAGGGTGGGTTGGTTGCGAAGAGCAACATGTCGTCTGCAAACAGAGACAATTTAATTTCCATTGAACCAATGTTAATCCCAGTGAACAGGGAGGAAGAACGAAGGGCCACAGCCAGGGGCTCCAGCGCCACCGCAAAAAGGAGTGGGGATAGAGGACACCCCTGGCGCGTTCCTTTTTCTATAACGAAAGGACTAGACATTAGGCCGTTGCATGCAATTCTAGTTTGTGGAAGATGGTACAGACAGCGGATGATGCGGAGAAAGCCCCCCGGGAAGCCGAAGCTTAGAAGGGTGTTGTGCAGATGCTGCCAGTCTACCAGATCGAAGGCCTTCTCCGCATCAAGGGCTACCAGCAATGGGTTGGTGTTCTGGGGTAGAGAGGGAGAGACAGATATTGCGCTTAATGCTTTGCGCACATTGAGCTCTGAGTGTCTACCCCAGATAAATCCTGTCTGGTCTGGGTGGATAATACTAGGGAGAAGCGTCTTGAGCCTATCTGCTATGATTTTAGTGTACAACTTATAGTCAAGGTTCAGTAGGGAAATTGGGCGATAGGATGAGGGGAGGGTGAGATCTCTGCCCGGTTTTGGTAGAACCCTGAGTGTGGCCGAGTTAAAGTGTGGTGGGGGTTCCTCAGATGTTTGGATAGATTGGAAGCAGGAGGTAAGAATAGGGGATAATTCAGTGGACAGTATTTTGTAATAGTCACCACTCAGACCATCAGGCCCTGGTGCTTTGTCTCTTTTCAGTTGGCCTATTGCCTTCTCTACCTCAGAATGTGTAATAGGGGCTATTAGTATATTAGCGCCATCTTCTGAGATCTGTGGCAGGGGTAAGGAGCTCCAGAAGGATTGTGGGATTGGTGGAAGGGTCGGTGGGGGTGTATGTTGGGGTAAGGGGCCTGTGTAAAGTTTAGTGTAGAAGAGGCGTAGGAGTTCTGCAGTTTCTGCATTATTTGTGGAAAGTTTACCTAGTTGATTCCTCAGTGGTTGAACCACCGAGGGTTGCCTAGTGCCGTGCAATAAATTTGTGAGAAGTTTCCCTGTTTTATTTCCCAATTTGTGGAATCTATAATTCATGGAAAACAAATGCCTGTCCCCCATCGTTTGTAAATAGTCCTCATAGTTAAGTTTAGCCGTTTGATAAGCTAATTTATTTGGACCTGTTGGCTGTCCCTTGTACCTCTGAAAGGCCGACGTCAGTGCCCCCTGGTGTGTCAGATATGTGGAGGTGTATTGTTTATTTAGGTTGGCTACATAGGAAATAATTTCACCCCTGATTACTGCTTTGGATGTCATCCAAAATAGGGTCGGATTCTGTTCCAGATGTGCCTGGTTGTCTTGTTTGAAAGACTCCCATTTAGAACGTAGGTGTGTCTGAAATTTGCGAGAGTTGGCTAAGTAGGCCGGGAACTTCCAACTGCGGGATTCCGGGGATTTAGGGGAGATACCGATAGTGACAGAGATCAAAGCATGGTCCGATATCACTATCGGGTCTATCGCAACATTACTAACCATGGGAAGCAGAGAGGGAGATAGAAGGATGTAATCTATTCTTGATAGAGTAGAATGGGCCGCTGACAAACACGTGTACTCCCTTTCTGTTGGATTGAGGGCTCTCCAAATGTCAATTACTTGTAATGCTTCTGAAAGGGCCGGGATGCCATATCTAGGGGGTTTTGAGGGGGCAGATGCGGATTTGGACCTGTCCAGGGTGGGTGAAGAGATCATGTTAAAGTCCCCGCATATTATTAAAGGTTCAGAGAGTTTGAGGGATAGCTTAGCCTGTATGTTTTGTAAAAATGGTTTCGAGTTAGCATTTGGGGCATATATGTTGCATAAGACAAAAGATTTGGTTTGAACGTTTACTGTTAGAATTAGATAACGCCCTTCAGGGTCAGTCAATGATTCCTTAACCTCATGGGGAATACCGGCTCTGATAAGTGTGACTACACCCCTAGCTTTAGAATTATAGGGGCTTGATCCTAGTACCTTCCATCCTAGCATATTGAGTTTGGCGATTTCAGAGGGGACTAGATGGGATTCCTGCAAGAAGACCAGTTGGATACCTTTCTTATTCAGGTGGAGCAGCACTTTACGGCGTTTAGCCGGCGAGTTGAAGCCACCGATGTTCCACGAAGCTATCTTCAGGTCGAATATGCAAACAGCTTTGGCATTCTCGGGCGGGACATAATCTGCAACAATATATCATTAATCATGGGGAAGGCAGGGAAGGGAGAGAGGGGGGGGGGGAGAGAAGACAAACATGGGGGAAACTTGAGGGCAATTGCGAAGAAGTCGCTTTGATTGCAGGTCACTTAATACCATTAGACTAACATACCAGATACAGATGATAAGAAGGTAAGTGACCAACTTCCGGGTGATATTTGGTGGCGACCAGCGCCAATACACAAGCATAAAGAGTACGAAAGTGGGCATGTTGTATTGGGACCGGCTATGGGGCTCCGCCAGAACCCGAATAACAAGCCAACTTAATGAGGCAAATATATAACTTTGTCAAACAGCCCTAAATCTAGCAGTAGTAGGAATATTTAGCTAGTATATGGTTGGCACTAATATTAGGTTAGCATTAGGATAAACTTAAGTGACAACATAAACCCTTAGGATCAGAACCCATCCTGTGAGGGGGAAAGTGTCAGTTGGGACCACACGTCACTGATGTCCATTCAGTGTAGTCAAGATGGAGAGGTGGCAAAAAGCAGAGTCAATAAGAAGGGCGCACTTGTATTGCTGCATAGGGTAAAATGCCCGAGGTGTCATTCTTCTGGGAGATTAATGTTCTACGTGACAGACCTGTGGATCCTATAAGTCTTATGACAAAGTCCAAATGAGGCACTGCTACAGGTTGCGGTCATTTCTATAGTGGGGAGGAGATCTTGGTGGAGGTGAGAGGATGGCTGCCCAAGTGCTAAACTTGGAGTTTCTGGAGTCGGGGGGTTCCAGATCAAGTGCCTGCAGTGGGTGGTGGTGCCTGGTCACTTATATCTTGGTTAATATCAGATCGCATGTTTCGGACATAGGCCTCGGCGTCTCTGGGGACCAGAAAGTCTTTATGGGAGGTACCCTCATAAATGCGCAATCTGGCCGGGTAGAGTAATCCAAATTTGTGGCCCTCAGTCGCGAGTTGGGAGCAAACAGGGGAAAATGCTTTCCGGGCCTTAGTCAGCTCCATAGAAAAGTCCTGAAAAATTAACAGCTTGTTTCCCTCCCATTGAATATCTTTAATTCTTCTGGAGGCTGTCCAGATCAGTTGTTTATGTAGATAGTTCATGCACCTGAACAGGGTTACCCGTGGCCTCGGCTTATTGGGGGTTGGGACTGGACCCACCCTGTGTGCTCGTTCTATCACTAGATCTGTGCACTCGGGGGCTATTCCCAGTAGTGTTGGGAGAGTATTCCTCACAAAGTGTGCTAAGGCAGGGCCCTTGATCGATTCAGGGAGTCCAACAAGTCTTATATTATTTCTCCGTGATCTGTTCTCTATCTCATCCAGCTTATTCCAAATGTGGTAGTTGTCAGAAGTCAGGGATTTTACAGTTTGAGTGATACCAGAGACCTCATGTTGTACTGCGCCTATCTGGTTTTCAGCTCTGTCCACCCTCTGCGAAAGCGCATGTAGTTGTGTGGTGATATCCTGCACTGCCCTGGTTAGCAAAGGCTCCATAGTGCTTTTAATAGCAGAAACGATGTCACCATACGTTACCGGGCTCTCAGGAGGACGGGTGTCTTGCAGCGTGGGGTCCCGCATTTCTGCTGCTGATTTCTTGTGTGCCGGAGTGAGGAGGGGAGAGCCGCTGCCAGCCGCCATGTTGGCGTCCGCGCGGCGTTTCTCCTGGCGCGGTGGAAGCGCTGTGCCGGGTGAGGTGGATGGCGCTGAGCGGTCCATTCCGCTCCCTGAGTGTCAGGGGATTAAATGTGGGCTGCTGTGGAGGCTAAGATAGCCGTTATGAGGGTTTGGCTGATCGGGTTCCACGGAGCTCCGGTGCCAGCTTCCTCACTCCATGAACCCGGAACCGGAAGCCACATCAACTTTCTTTTATCTCTCAATACACAGGTATGCACAAACAAATTGAACAAGTTTTTAGAAATAACTGGAAACTTTTAAAACAAGACCCAATTTTGACAGAAATCCTACCTCCCCAACCTTCTTTTATTTACCGTAGGGCACCATCACTAAAAGATCATCTGGTAAAAAGCAATACAGAGGTAGAGTTAAGACACAGTGAGCGCACCAATGGATTCCACCGGTGTGGCTCCTGTCTAATGTGCAAGACAGTTAAGAGTAAAGAGAGAAAATTCACCCATTTTAATGTTAAAAATGAAAATTTTAAAATCAACAATTTTATAACATGTCACTCCAAGAACATCATTTACGTTTTGGAGTGTTCATGCGGTCTGTTCTATGTAGGAAGGACATCAAGACAACTGAAAATACGTATGGCAGAGCATGTCTATAATATCAGAAAAGGCTTGCTCCTACATACTGTTTCTGCCCATTTCAAATCACATCATGATTCTAAAGAAATAAATATTGTTAATTTTTGGGGCATTCAACAAATTACAGCGAGATGGAAAGTTAGAGATATTGAAAAAAGACTCGCACAAAACGAAATGCGATGGATTCACCGTTTGGGAACCCTCGTTCCAGGGGGTCTCAACGGTGAATTCGAATTAAAGCACTTTCTTACCTAAATACTTTCCTCCCCTTTTTTCAGTCTATGTCCTTCCTTATATATTCTGTTTTATTCTTATACACTGTATTTTAATGTACCGATGGGTGAAAATCGATGTTGAATATGTGATGTAACATCGATTTTCTGCCATGGCTACTGAATGTACTTTTGTAAACACTTTGTGTTTTTTCTAATTGAATAGAACAATTACTATCTCTATTAAAGCTTTTTATGATAATTATTTTTAAAAAAAAGATTTTTTATCTGAAATCGTTTTTTAAAGTATTAGGGATTTTAAAAAAAATATTAAACCACAATGTGTATTGCACTTTCTTTGTATATATGACTATCCCCCACTGAACAGTTTCTCTCTATTTAGATGAACTGTCCGGCTGTTCTAAACCTATTTAATTAGAGAAATCGGAAGGTGGAACGCATAATACCCGGAACTTCCGGGTATTTGAAACGCACCGCCATTTTGGATTCGTAATGCGCATGTGCAGGAAGCGGCAGGTGCCGCAAGTGAGCGCAATTACCGGTGGCAATAAATAGAGTGTGGGGAGAGGTTTAAGGCACGCTATTGATAAAGGTGAATTCCGAAACGCGTTTAGCGTGATAAGGACTGTGTGGACCCCGTTTTGCTGGACCTGCTGGATGCGCACCTCCGTTTGGTTTTCCTGAGTCTGACCTTTCCGGAGGGTCAGTGAAGTTACTACAACCATTCCAGGGAGCTATTTGGTGGGACGTGATTCCAGTTTGCCAGGGGGATAAACACATGCTTTGTTTATGTCTTCTTCATGTGAGTGTATTATGTATTAAAAAGGTTCAGTGTTTTATCAGTCTGCACTATCTCTGTTTCCTTTCATCCACTCCATGTTAACTAACTTCTGGAAGGAAGAGTTTGCTGTTTTGCCAGTGGGAGACTTTGAATGCCATATTTACTTCTGGATAGTGTGAGTGCATATTATACCTTTTGTAACTCCACTTGTATACATACCATCTGCACTAAATCAGTGTCCTTTCTTGGCACTATGCATGTATTATGGACTGCATAGAACCAAGCTCTTATTTCAGATCCTGATTTGGGGATCAAAAAGGAAAAGGGAACGACCTCCTTAAAGGGACAGTACCTATTCATTTTATTACACATGGTGTTATTTGGGAGCGCTTTATTGTCTGTGTGCATATTTTTTCCACATTGTATATCTTTAAAAGTGTACTGGATGTCACTTTTTTGCACTACTACTTAAGCTGCACCCCATTTATTTGTGCGCACCCCTACCGTTTTTCTTCTATTCTCTGGGGTGCTGTATCTGAAGCAATATGTGTAAAGTGGGCTCTGCCTGGTGCAGTATGTAATGGGGCTCTGTCGGGCATAATGTTTATTAGGAGGCAATTCCTGGCGTAATATTTGTGATGGGGACTATGCCTATGGTAATGTGTATAAGGGAGATATGTAGCAGTGTACTATAGATTTGTATGTGATAGACAGAATTAAAGGAAAATAGATATTTAGCAGCATTGGGTGTAAGGATCTGGGAAGGGGTTTCATCAATCATAAAGGATGGCTCTGAGAGATACATCCTCGTTATGCTCAATACAGTCAGGTTGCCGGGAAACATATAAGATGCCACATATATACATGCCACATTCTCTTGACTGACTGGGAAAGTGGGGGATTGGTGGTGGTGGTGTGTGTGTGTGGGGGGGGGGGGGGGGGCAGTATGCAGAAGTTTTGCCTAGGGTGCCAATAAATCTTGCACCGGCCCTGGCAGGACTGTGCTGTAGTTTAGCTGCTGATAACTAACCATGGCCGTAACCAGGGGGAGTGCGATTGGGCTGATCACTGCCCCTAGCATTGTGTGACTGTGATCACTATCCCTTGCTGTCTCTATCATCTATATATACTCTATGTCTAGTGTCCATGAGTCCTGGAAACAATGCCATCTGCTGGCATAGAGTGAAACTACATCTCCTTTCACAGATGCACAAACACAGAAGGTAGCAGACTATCTTTTGAAGCTTTTGCTTTGAGCGGGCTTACTATTTCCTTATACGGCACCTTTACCTGATTCAATGATCCTGCATGGAATATGTTGTCTGCTACAGTCTAGATTTATTTTGTGCCGAGCTGCTGATGATCCTGGGCACTCTGAGACCCCTGGGCAGTGGCTACTGTGCTGTTAGGCCGGATAGTTAATAGCCTCCCTAAACAAAAAGTCTAAATCGGTTGTGGTATATTTTGGTCAACCTTTTGACCGCAATCTTTTGACTGTCAACCAATAGTTGTCAACCTTTTGACTGTAGATCTAACTAACTAAACTTGCTTTTACTATGAGCTCTGCCTGTCTGCACACTATCCAGAGAATCTCCAGCATAAAAAGGCTACAGAACACATCAAGGGACTTAAAATTGGAATACAAAGCATATAGGGGCGACATGTAATAAGGTGTGATTTATAAGAACAAGCTATACAATATATGGGAGCCCCCTACTTCTTTTGTCTCCTGTATTTTCAGAACCAGGACCAGTCCAAGAGCCCAGTGCTAGTTTTTGAAATATGGAAGGAACCCCAGGATGTTTTCACCCGTATTTCTCAAACCAGGACTGGCTCCAAGAGCCGGGGGCTACTTATGCTCGGTGGAGGGGGGAGGGGGAGCCCACGCCATTTAATTTTTATATTTTTACTTTAAAACACTTTTTCTGGACAGGACCATGCACAGATCTCACTGATTTGTGCATGGTTCTGTCAATATATCAATATATGTGGTGACAGCTGACGTGTGCATGACTGGTTTATTTCCATCTTATTTCCATACACAGTCTCTGGGGGATTTCCTGTCACATCTCACCTGTCACTCTCTATATATATCTCATTGTACAGGAGACATCTTATAGCTTCTGTCTGACAGCCCAGATACAGCAAGATGGTGTCTCCCAGTTACCTGCTGGCTGTGATACTCATTTATATTCAGGGTGAGAGATTGGGGGCATTACATGGTGCTGTGTAGGGGAATCTATACATGTAACATAAGTAATCAGAGCAGGATGTATGTGACTATATACAGACATGTATCAGTAATGACTGTGTCTCCTCTAATCCTTAGGGTCCTGTGGGCAGATTGTGATGACTCAGACCCCAGGTTATATCTCTGTGTCTCCAGGAGGAGCAGCCACCATCTCATGTACAGCCAGTACTAGTATAGGCAACTGGTTAGCCTGGTACCAACAGAAACCAGGACAACCTCCAAAGCTTCTTATCTATTATACCAGCAAACGATATACAGGAGTCCCAGACAGGTTCAGTGGATCTGGATCTGGTGCTGCATACACACTGATAATTAGTGCAGTGACAGCAGAGGATGAGGCAGTATATTACTGTCAGCAGTATGATAAGTTACCTCGCACACAGTGATACAGAGCCGTACAATAACCTCCTTCCTCTTTCTGTAAGAGATGTGTCTTAGACATGAAGATGAATCCGTCTCCTACTGACAACATTATGTCAGTACACACCAAGGTTTTTGATCAGAGACATTGGTGAAAATGTATTATAAATAGTTTCCCATTCATTTCTGCAGTCATTATTGGGGTACATATTGGAAGGGTACTGTAGCAGATATCTGAGTTTTCTATAGGGAATACAATATGGGCCCATGTATCATGCTGTGAAGCAGTACAAATCTTGCCTCCTGATAACTAATGTCAACACTTTATGGCATAAGCCATTTTATATATAAGCCTACAGGCGACACTATCACATTTATTATCATAGAGGGATCCTTAGGATCAATCCTCTGTAATGCTGAGAGAGAGCTTGAATGAGCAGGAGCAAGTATAAACTCCTAGGAAGTGTGAGATTAGGGAAGCTCCACAGTAGGGGACTTTAGAGTTTAGAGGCTAGGCAGATTATCCAATTAGATTGTTAGGGGAACGTTTAGGGTGGCGTTAAGGACATTTTGCCTAACTGCTAGTTAGCTAGTTACCTCTTTCTCCCTGGATTATACACCCACCCTCCCTCAGCCCTTTTGTTTTCTTTTCTTTTGCCTGTTGGGGTTTGTCAACCTTCCTGTGGCGGGAAAGAATGGTAGTCTTTTGTACTGCTTTATGGAGGTGTGCTCTCTGTGAACATAAATGATGAATATAAATCTGGTGCCGGCCTAGTGTACCATACAGGACTTTCTCCAATGTGAAAACTAATCCTCAGAGATATAGTATGGAGCCCAAATCCTTGAATAAGGACAGTGGTACAAGTCCAGTCTCTGACTCTGTAATTTATTATTTTCCTCTTGGGTCTTTCAGCAAACATCCAGATAGTTCTTAGTAATCATGGCAGCCGATGGAGGTATCAGTAATTGTTCTGTTCCTCATCTGTTACACTCCCCACCTCTTCATATGAAATGGAATGCTCACATATAGAGCCTTAGTATCAGTGCCGCGCCTTAACAATGATTACGGTGCAGCATTATTGATACATTAAACTCACATTTTGCATAATTTCAAAAGCATTACTGTCCACCATCAGTGGTGTTCCTCAGGGTCAGCTTGCTGACACTCATACTCTGCATAGGGGTCCATCCAGATGGTGAAGGTGAAGAACTGCATCTGCTCCCTTCTTCCTGACACACTAGATCCACTACAGTTTGCGTGCAGACAGAATAGGTCTACAGACGATGCCGTAGCATTGGCGATACTGCCTTCACTAAGTTGGAAAAAAGGAATACATATGTGAGAATGCTGTTCATTGATTACAGTTCTGCATTTAATACCATTATTCCATCCAAACTCATCTCTAAGCTCAGTGATCTGGGGCTGGATACCACCACCTACAGCTGGATTTTTGACAGGGACACCCCAGGTGGTGAGAATAGGCAGTCATACATCCTCCTCTTTGACTCTCAACACAGGTGCTCCACACGGATGTGTCCTCAGCCATCTCCTGTATGCCCTGTTCACTCATGACTGTGCAATAAAACTAAGCTCTAATGTCATCTTCAAGTTTGCTGATGACACTTCGATCTTGGGTCTCATCATGAATAATGATGAGACGGCCTATGGAGAGGAGGTCAAGGCACTAACTGGCTGGTGCCAAGATAACAACCATTCTCTCAATGTCAGCAAAAAAAAAATGAAATGAAAAAAGATGATTGTGGACTACAGGAAACATCAAGGAAATGGTCATAGACCAATTTTTATAGGCGATACCAAGGTTGAAAAGGTGAGCAACCTTAGGTTCCTCTGTGTTTATATCACTGAGGATTTTACTTTGACTTTTCATGTTGACACTGAAAGCTCGTCAGCGGCTCTATTTCATGAGAAGATTGAGGAAGTTTGGTATGGGCACCAAAATTCTGGCCAACTTTTATAGATGTACCATCAAGATCTTGTTGACTGGCTGTGTTATGGTGTGGTATGGGAACTATTCTGCCAAAAGTCGCAAAGCATTACAGCAAGTAGTGAGAGCAGCTGAGCGAACCAGTGGCAACAATCTCCCTGTGATGCAGGATATCTACCTCCAGCGGTGCCTGCGGAAAGTTCATAGTATTATTAAAGACCATAGTCACCCACTTTGCAGCCTTTTCTCCCTGTTACCATCGGGGAGGAGGTATAAGAACATGGTTGCTCACACTACAAGACTCAAAAATAGTTTCTATCCTCAGTCCATTAGGTTATTGAACTCTAACCCACAGCACTTTATTTTTCATCATGATCTTTGACATACACTACTGATTACATGTCTTTTTATTTGTGCCATTGTATTTTACTTAGATTCTGTATCTGTAACAGCTCCCCTGTGTTGGTGTATTGTTGTACCTTCTCCTCTATGATGGTTTTGGCGGATTCAGGACCCTTCACAGCCTCATCGATAAGAACCCATGGCAGAAGATGGACCACCCCAAGGAGGACCCCACAGATTAAATACTACTAATTAGCAGGTTTACTATTCAGGAACTAACTGGTCACTGCTGTGAATCAATAATAGTTAGGGTTAAACATGCATAACAGGGCATTAATACATATGTATTAAGTATGGTAGAATTCAATACAAGTACTCAATTACTAATATGAGCAACCACTCCAATCATAAACATCACTAACAGAAAACGTCAGAAAACAAGCAGTACATTATTATTAATTGGCATAGTATCCACAATGTCCTTGGGGCGGCGCTGTGCACCTACTAATAATGTTCAGTATCCGCAGGAAGGGCTGGGTGGTGGTGTGTGGGTCTGTATGGGGGTGTTCCGTTTGTCTGTTGTGCCAGGAACTTTGGTTGGGAGCGTGGCAGGGTGCCAATCACTAATGGAGTATCTTGGGGGTCTGGTGCAGTTGCCGACTCCTGCCAGTCACAATTGCTCCTGTAGCTTCTAAGTTAGTCTGGTCTCTCCTCTCTGAGCGCAGGGCCACTATGCGGTACTCCCCAGTGGGATGCTCCAGTCTCTGAACGCTGCCCTCTGACATGATGACGTACCCATTCTGCGGCACCTCTTCAGGTTAGCGGGACTCTTGATGGGTGTTGTGCTTGTCCTGCAGTTCCGACAGTGCTGTCTCCTCTGCACACAGGTCCTGGCCTTCCTCTTCACCACATGCTGTACACCGACCTCCTCCATCCTCTTACTTCACTTCGCGTCCCTCGGCTCCTTTATTCAGCACAACCCTCAGCTTCCCGCTCTGCAGGGGAGCCTGACCACAGCACTGGGTCCTAGTGCCCTGCTGGTGCAGGGAGGGACATTAACCCCCGCAATCCCTGCCAGGCCGGGGTTCCCAGGCAGCATTGGCTGCAAATATAGTGTTCTTCTGCAAAACAGGGCTACCTCTGGAGTGGGGTCCACATATCGTTAAATGCATACCTTAATGTTGCATTTTTATATTCATTATTTTTTGCTGAGTTGACCGACTTTTTCGATCAGCACATTTCATTGTATGTTTACTTTGTGTAAAACTGCATATGGCAAACAAATGAAACTTGAACTTCAGATGGTAGGCAGCCTGGAAACCAATCCTTTCATTTTCCAACAAGAGCAGCAGGTGACGTCCACCACTCATATGATCCAGGATGTCATCCGCTCAAAGCATTTCAGACCAAGGGTCCTTCATCAGAAGCATGGTAATATGTAGCACCGGCTGCCTTTATATACCATAATGAATTAAGCAACTTCCTCCCATGAGGTGGGCCAAATTTTCACTCTTTCCTGACTAAATCGAAGACCAGGTGTGAAGTTCTGCTGGAACCTGAAGTGATGTTCTGCTGGAACCTGAAGTGATGTTCTGCTGGAACCTGAAGTGATGTTCTGCTGGAACCTAAAGTGATGTTCTGCTGGAACCTGAAGTGATGTTCCACTGGAACCAGAAGTAAGATGGGAATCAAACTATCACTATTTGTATTCCAGTGTGCGTTCCACCTGCATTACCTGCACTCCAGTGCTAGCTTTCTATGCCGATGATCTTTAAACTTGAATTTAAACAATGTAAACACTTTTTTGGTGCTGAATATTGCATCCATATTGTGTTTTAGCCTCCTGCATTTTTTACAGTGTGACACAGCATTGAACACACATTGTTCCCACCCAGAATCCATGCAAAAACACAATACCCCTGCACCCCTTTCCGCCGCAGCCTGTTTTTGCCTTCCTGACAGAGCCCTTTTTTTTCAAATCTGACATGTATCACTTAAGTGAGGATAACTTTTTTTTGCTTTTACTTATCCCAGTGATTTTGAGATTGTTTTCTCGTGACACATTGTACTTCAAACTAGTGGTAAATTTGGGTCGATACAGTCTGTGTTTTTTTGTGAAAAATACCAAAATGTCGTAAAAAATGGAAAATTTAGCAATTTTCAGAATGTTAAATTTTCTGCTTGTGAGACAAATAATCATACCACTCAAAATAGTTAATAACTAACATAGACCATATGTCTACTTTATGTTTCCATCATTATTTCAACCTCCTTTTATTTTTTTTGGACACTACGAGGCTTAAAATATGAATAGCAAATTCTCAAATTTTCAAGAAAATTTCAAACACTGATTTTTTTAGGGACCAGTTCAGTTCTGATATGACTTTGAGGGACTTGTATGTGAGACACCCCCATAAATGATGCCATTTCAAAAACTGCACCCCTCACAGTATTCAAAACAGCATTTTAGAAGTTTGTTAACCCTTTAGGTGTTTCACAGGAATTAAAACAAAGTGTAGGAGAAATTTCAAAATTTAATTTTTTTTGCAGATTTTCAATTTTAATACATTTTTCTAAGGAACACAGTAAATTTTACTAGAGAAATGTGACTAAAAATTGATTCCACCAATTCTTTTGTTTTCATAAATATCGTATATGTGGCCCTAGTGTGCAAGTTGACCAAACCACAGGCTTCATAATAGAAGGAGCACCTACTTGATTTTGGAGCCTCCTTTTTATGAGATTATTTTTTAGGCACCATGTAGGTTTCTAGGCACCATAAGATGCTAAAAGTTAGGAACCCCCCCCCACAAGTGACCCCATTTTGCAAACTACACCCCTCAGGGAATTCATCTAGGGGTATAGTGTACATTTCAAACCCCCAGGGGTTTCACCAATTGTGGTACAACTGGGCAGTGAAAATGAAAAATTACATTTTTTACACAAAAATGCAGTTCTGGCTCAAAATTTTTCATTTTCACAAGGAATGAAGGAGACAAAGCACCCCAAAATCTGTGCCCCAATTTCTCCCGAGTACGGCAATGCCTCACATGTGACCAAAAAATACCATTTGGGTGCATGGCAGGACTCAGAAGGGAAGGAGTGATTTTTGGATTTTGCAGCTCAGATTCTGGTGGAATGTTGGTGGGTGCTATGTCGCATTAGCAAGACCCCCGAAGCACCAATACAGTGGAACCCCCCACAAGTGATCCCATTTTGCAAACAACACCCCTCAGGGAATTCATCTAGGGGTATAGTGTACATTTCAAACCCCCAGGGGTTTCACCAATTTTGATACAACTGGGCTGTGCAAATGAAAAATTACATTTTTTTACACAAAAATGCAGTTCTGGCTCAAAATTTTTCATTTTCATAAGGTATGAAGGAGAAAAAGCACCCCAAAATCTGTGCCCCAATTTCTCCCGAGTACGGCAATGCCTCACATGTGACCAAAAAATACCATTTGGGTGCATGGCAGGACTCAGAAGGGAAGGAGTGATTTTGGGATTTTGCAGCTCAGATTCTGGTGGAATGTTGGTGGGTGCTATGTCGCATTAGCAAGACCCCCGAAGCACCAATACAGTGGAACCCCCCCACAAGTGACAACATTTTGCAAACTACACCCCTCAGGAAATTCATCTAGGGGTATAGTGTACATTTCAAACCCCCAGGGGTTTCACCAATTTTGATACAACTGGGCTGTGCAAATGAAAAATTACATTTTTTTACACAAAAATGCAGTTCTGGCTCAAAATTTTTCATTTTCATAAGGTATGAAGGAGAAAAAGCACCCCAAAATCTGTGCCCCAATTTCTCCCGAGTACGGCAATGCCTCACATGTGACCAAAAAATACCATTTGGGTGCATGGCAGGACTCAGAAGGGAAGGAGTGATTTTTGGATTTTGCAGCTCAGATTCTGGTGGAATGTTGGTGGGTGCTATGTCGCATTAGCAAGACCCCCGAAGCACCAATACAGTGGAACCCCCCCACAAGTGACCCCATTTTGCAAACTACACCCCTCAGGGAATTCATCTAGGGGTATAGTGTACATTTCAAACCCCCAGGGGTTTCACCAATTTTGATACAACTGGGCTGTGCAAATGAAAAATTACATTTTTTTACACAAAAATGCAGTTCTGGCTCAAAATTTTTCATTTTCATAAGGTATGAAGGAGAAAAAGCACCCCAAAATCTGTGCCCCAATTTCTCCCGAGTACGGCAATGCCTCACATGTGACCAAAAAATACCATTTGGGTGCATGGCAGGACTCAGAAGGGAAGGAGTGATTTTTGGATTTTGCAGCTCAGATTCTGGTGGAATGTTGGTGGGTGCTATTTCGCATTAGCAAGACCCCCGAAGCACGGTGAAATGATGAACCTAATAATCCATAGATGTGTGGTATATTTTAAAACACTCCTTTATACATAGGCCGGGTTTGTCGGGGCAAGTTTCACAGTGGAAAATAGTATCCTTTCTTATTCCCTTTTTATAGCAAACTTTGCACCTTTTTTGTGTCCTGCCCTTTCTTGCAGTGGAGGGGATTTCGTTAGGAAAATGCTGCCCTGGTACAATACGGGGGCCAGTACTAGAAGTACTGGGGCCCTCTGCCTGCTGGTTCCCAAATATTAGGCCCTTTATGACTTCCTCTTGAAAGTGCTTAAATGTCCCCCTCTGGCTGGTAGAACGGAATAGCACGTAAGCGTTATACAGTGCCATCTGGATGATATACACGGCCAGCTTCTTGTACCAGATTTTTGTTTTCCGCAGGGGACTGTACGGCTTCAGTACCTGATCTGAAAGATCCACTCCGCCCATGTACTTATTGTAATCTAGGATACAATTAGGTTTTGAGGTGTGGGTACTGGTACCTCGTACAGGGATGGAGGTGGTACTGTCTCCATGAATTGTTGTCAGTATAAGGACATCCCTCTTGTCCTTATATTTGACCAACAACATATTTTCGGTGGATTGTGCCCTGCTTGACACCCCTTCTCAGTACTTGGGCAATGTGCGTTTTTGGGAGGCCTCTTTGGTTCTTGCGCACAGTACCGCAAGCTGCTGTACCTCTTGAACCAAGGGCCTTAAACAGGGGGATGCTAATGTAAAAGTTATCCACATAGAGGTGATAACCTTTATCCAGGAAGGGGTGCACTAAATCCCAGACAATTTTTCCACTAACACCTACGAGGGAGGGGGGGCATTCTGGCGGTTCAATTCTTGAATCCTTCCCTTCATATACCCTAAACCTGTGGGTGTACCCTGAGGTGCTTTCACACAGCTTATACATTTTTATGCCATACCTTGCCCTCTTATTGGGAAGGTACTGGCGGAATTTAACCCTTCCTTTAAAATGTATAAGGGACTCGTCGATACAAATAAATTTTTCAGGGATGTACATCTCTGCAAATTTGGCACTGAAATGATCAATGACCGGCCTGACTTTGAATAGCCGGTCAAAGGTGGGATCATCTCTTGGTGGGCACTGTGCATTATCAGTGTAATGTAAAAATTTAAGGATTGTCTCAAAACGAGTCCGAGTCATGGCCATACGGTAAAATGGGGTGCTGTACAGAACATCTGTACTCCAATATTGCCTAATTTCTGGCTTTTTTACTATGCCCATATGTAACACCAGACCCCAAAACGTCATCATCTCTACTGCATCTACAGGGGTCCACCTAGCAAATGATGACGTGGGGTTTTGAGCAATAAACTGCTGGGCATATAAATTACTTTGGTCCACCATTAAATTTATAAAATCATCAGAGAAAAATAATTTGAAAAAGTCAATTTCTCTGAGACCTGTTGAATCAAATTGGATTCCTGGGATGGCCAAAAACTCAGGAACCTGGGGCTCAAAATTGTCTGGTGGTGGGGTCCATACGGGATCAATCATTTGGGGGGGGGGTCTCAGCTGCTCTACGGGGGCGTCTTTGAGGGGGTCCCTCATCACTAGAGGAGGAAGAGGAGCTTAAGACGAATCCTTCAAATTCCCCGCTTGCATCACTGGCTGTGTCAGAGTCAGAGGCAAGCATGGCATATGCCTCCTCCGCTGAATACATTCTTCTGGATGACTGGGATGACATTTGGGATGACATTTGGGATGCCATTTTTATTTTTGTGTTTCTGTAAGTGTAATGTTTCAACACGTGTATAGTGTAGGGGGGGTACAAACTTTATTTCAACACGGGGGGTATGTAGTGTGTAGTGTGTATGTAGTGCAGAAAAAAAAATACTTTATACAGGAATTTGATCCCAAAAAAAAAAAAAAAAATTGAAGGGGTTAAAAAAAAAAAAAAAAAGGTCCTGCGCCAAAAATTGAGCACAGATGTTGGTCAGTAACGTCCGTCACTGAACAGCGCTCAAAGGCAACAGGACACCCACAAAAGCAACGTGGGTGTAAAAACAATTTTAAAAAAATAAACCACAGCACTCTCCAAAAAAAAAACAATTTAAAAAAACTGCAGAAAAAAAATTATATCAACCCTGTGCCAAAAATGCTGTTCAGTGATGTACGTCACTGATCAGCGGCCACAGGACACCCACAAAAGCAACGTGGGTGTAAAAACAATTTAAAAAAATAAACCACAGCACTCTCCAAAAAAAAAACAATTTAAAAAAACTGCAGAAAAAAAATTATATCAACCCTGTGCCAAAAATGCTGTTCAGTGATGTACGTCACTGATCAGCGCTCAGCGGCCACAGGACACCCACAAAAGCAACGTGGGTGTAAAAACAATTTAAAAAAAATAAACCACAGCACTCTCCAAAAAAAAAACAATTTAAAAAAACTGCAGAAAAAAAATTATATCAACCCTGTGCCAAAAATGCTGTTCAGTGATGTACGTCACTGATCAGCGGCCACAGGACACCCACAAAAGCAACGTGGGTGTAAAAACAATTTAAAAAAAAAATAAACCACTGCACTCTCCAAAAAAAAAAACAATTTAAAAAAACTGCAGAAAAAAAATTATATCAACCCTGTGCCAAAAATGCTGTTCAGTGATGTACGTCACTTATCAGCGCTCAGCGGCCACAGGACACCCACAAAAGCAACGTGGGTGTAAAAACAAAACCCCACTGCACTCTCCAAAAAAAAACAACTGCTGATCAGTGATGCAGTGATGCAACACTGATTAGCAGTGAGGGGCAGCAGGCACACAACTGTGGGTGCAACCTGACAGGGTATATATAAAAAAAAAAACCTGGACCCCCAAAAAGTTGCTGATCAGTTAATTTATACTGATCAGCACAAAAGGGGGGGGGGGCAGCAGGGGGGGCAGCAGTCAGTTGCACAGGCAGCACAAGCTTTGGTGCAACTGACAGGTATATATATAAAAAAAAAAACCCTGCACCCCCAAAAAGTTGCTGATCAGTTAATTTATACTGATCAGCACAAAAGGGGGGGGCAGCAGGGGGGGCAGCAGTCAGTTGCACAGGCAGCACAAGCTTTGGTGCAACTGACAGGTATATATATAAAAAAAAAAACCCTGCACCCCCAAAAAGTTGCTGATCAGCACAGATATACTGATCAGCACAAAAGGGGGGGCAGCAGACACAAAATATAGCACTCTCTATCACTCTCTGTCACTATCTCTCACTATCTCTCACTATCTGTGACTCTATGACACTGCAGCAGCAGCACACAGGAAGTCACAAGATCCAGGAAGCATCCAGCTGCTGGCAGCACCAGCGGTGATCAGGTAAGTATCAGGCAAGGATCAGGTATGTATATCACGACAGATTGGCACGGTGACCGCTCTGCACGCAATTCCAGACCGGAATGGCGTCTGCAGCGCAGTCACCGTTAGTTTAAATCACGCGCCATGGCTGTGATTGGTCCGTCGGTCCGACGGACCAATCACAGCCTTGGGGGCAGGTGAGGTGATGTGTGGTCATCACCGGTGACCCCCTCACGCCCCCTCACACCCGGCGGTGATTGACACCTGTGTTACCGAGCGTCATATTCGCCAGTAACACAGGAAAACGCTGCGATTGGCTGTTCACATTGAACAGCCAATCACAGCGATCGCCGACGGGGGGGAGGCATCGCCGCCCACCCTGGGCATGCAGGGACATGTCTGCTGTCAGGGACAGCAGACATGTTTAAACTGTCACCGCGTCTATAGACGCGGGGACAGTTTAAAGTCATGACGTATATATACGTCATGTGTCGGGAAGTACATCCCGGCCATGACGTATATATACGTCAAATGTCGGGAAGGGGTTAAGGGACAATGGGCCTGATTTATATTGACTCTATCTAACACCACAATCCTTCCCCCGTCATGCGAACATCCCCGCCGAATTGCGAATTGATCTTTACCATAAACATCCATTTGCACAGGTGCAATTTTTTTTTCCTTCTGCATAAATATAAGTAAACAAATATTATAACCAAGCGCAGGGCACTAGTTGTGGTACCAAGCTGCCGCTTATAAGGGATACTCAACCCTTAAAGAGAACAAAAATTCAAAGACAAGCAATGTAAGCGGCGCTTCAGAAACCACAAGTCAAGTATCAAAATAAAATTTATTTTTACGTATATAAAAAAAGCACAATTAAATACAATGTACAGTACTACCGGCCGGCAGAAAATATAATTACCCCAAAATAAATATAAATAAAATAAAATATATTGTTAAAAAGACATAATTACTGCGTGGTTAATTAGCTCTTTCACAGTTAGAATATTCCAGCTAATCAACACAGCTGGGTTATTTTGCTTTTATATGTTGTTAATTTATAGCCTTAGATGAGGTTTTTTACAATCAGCATAGCAATGTCCTGTTTCATTCAGGTAAGATTAGTAGAGCTTTTATCCAGCATTAAGTGATTTTAGCAGGCAGGTTAGTCATTCAGTCTTAAGCAATTTAATGAGTCCTTTTAGACCCAGAAACAAGCGTTGTTAGTGCTTATTCACCCAGCAGAGTTAGTAAAGAATAGCTGTTATACTTAAGCTTTGGTTGAACCCAGGCAGGAGGGTTGGATTTCCACTTCACTTGGGGATGCGGTTCACCTAGAGCGGGTCCCCGGCTGCTGGTGTTCCCAATTCACGCAGCCCTCTATGGGACTCTCGCATAAATATAAGTCAGTCTTGACAGACCTATATTTGCAGCGACTCCAAGAATGGAGCGGGCACTGACATCAAGCGATATCAGCCACCTACCCCGGCAGGCCTTGGCCCACCTGTGTTTGCATGGCGATGCCAAGCATTTTCCGGGGCACACCCACCATTTTTGTGGTGGGTGTCCCCATGCACCATCCCCCCGACCGCCTCCAACCTGCCTCCCCTTGTGAAAAAGCCTTGGCGTCTGTCAAGGCATCAAAAGTGTCAGCACAGCAGCCCTATACATGCACATATGAGAATATACGTATGGGCAGAACAAAAAACATTGGTCCCCGGTGCGAATAAGCTGGGACCGACCATTACTGAATCCAATATGCAGGACTGTGCTGTAGTTTAGCTGCTGATAACTAACCATGGGCAGAACCAAGGGGAGTGTTATTGGGCCGATCACTGACCCTAGCATTGTGTGGCTAATATGGAGAGTGATAAACAAACAACCAATCAGCTCCTGTCTGACATTTTTCAAACGCGGTCTGTGGCATGCAAGTTAGGAGCTGATTGGTTGGTTGACTATCACTCTCCATTTTATCACTTTTGAAGCTTAGTGCATCTGGTTCCATATCATCTATATATACTGTATGTCTAGTGTCCGTGAGTCCTCGAAACGCTGCCATCTGCTGGCATAGAGTGAAACTACATCTCCTTCTCACAGATGCACAAACACAGAAGGTAGCAGACTAGCTTTCGAAGCTTTTGCTTCGAGCTGGCTTACTAGTTCCTTATACGGCACCTTTACCTGATTCAATGATCCTGCATGGAATATGCTGTCTGCTACAGACTAGATTTATTTTGTGCCGAGCTGCTGATGATCCTGGGCACTCTGAGACCCTGGGCAGTGGCTACTGTGCCGAGCTGCTGATGATCCTGGGCACTCTGAGACCCTGGGCAGTGGCTACTGTGCCGAGCTGCTGATGATCCTGGGCACTCTGAGACCCTGGGCAGTGGCTACTGTGCCGAGCTGCTGATGATCCTGGGCACCCTTAGACCCCTGGGCAGTGGTTACTGTGCTGTGTCGGATTGTTAATAGCCTCCCTAAACAAAAAGTCTAAATCGGTTGTGTTATATTTTGGTCAATCTTTTGACTGCGACCTTTTGACCATGTTGACCTTTTGAATGTCAACCAATAGTTGTCAACCTTTTGCCTGTAGGCCTAGATGCTGTAGATCTAACTAACTAAACTTGCTTTTACTATGAGCTCTCCCTGCCTGCACCCTATCCAGGGAATCTCCAGCATAAAAGGCTACAGAACAGACCAAGGGACTTGGAATAAAAAACACATGGGGCAACAGGTAGTAGGGTGTGATTTTTAAGAACAAAATATGGGAGCCCCCTACTTCTTTTGTCTCCTGTATTTGTAGAACCAGGACCAGTCCGAGAGCCCAGTGCTAGTTTTTAAATACAGGAGAAACCCCAGGATTTTATCAACCATTTTTCTCAAACCAGGACTGACTCCAAGAGCCGGGGGCTACTTATGTTAGGGGGAGGGGGGAGGGGGAGCCCACGCGACTTAATTTTTATATTTTTACTTTAAAACACTTCTTTGGACAGGACCATGCACAGATCTCACTGATCTGATTCTGTACATGGTTCTGTCAATATATGTGGTGACAGCTGACATGTGCATGAGAGGTTTATTTCCATCTTATTTCCATACACAGTCTCTGGGGGATTTCCTGTCACATCTCACCTGTCACTCTCTATATATATCTCATTGTACAGGAGATGTCTTATAGCTTCTGTCTGACAGCCCAGATACAGCAAGATGGTGTCTCCCAGTTACCTGCTGGCTGTGATACTCATTTATATTCAGGGTGAGAGATTGGGGGCATTACATGGTGCTGTGTGGGGGAATCTATACATGTAACATAAGTAATCAGAGCAGGATGTATATGACTATATACTGACATGTATCAGTAATGACTGTGTCTCCTCTAATCCTCAGGGTCCTGTGGGGAGACTGTGATGACTCAGACCCCAGGTTATATCTCTGTGTCCCCAGGAGGAGCAGCCACCATCTCATGTACAGCCAGTACTGGTATAAGCGGCTTCTTACACTGGTACCAACAGAAATCAGGACAATCTCCAAAGCTTCTTATCTCTTATGCCAGCACCCGATATACAGGAGTCCCAGCCAGGTTCAGTGGATCTGGATCTGGTGCTGCATACACACTGACAATTAGTGCAGTGACAGCAGAGGATGAGGCAGTATATTACTGTCAGCAGAGCAATAGCTACCCTTTCACACAGTGATACAGAGCCGTACAATAACCTCCTTCCTCTTTCTGTAAGAGATGTGTCTCAGACATGGAGATGAATCTGTCTCCTACTGACAATCTCATGTCACTACATATCTGGGTGTTTGATATGAGGCACTGGAGCATATTATAAAAATATTAAACATCCTAGCATCTGATGTGTGTGCAGGGCCGGTGTAACCTCTTTGAGCGCCCCAGGCGCTCGTCCCGCCCTCCTCTCTGACCCGGTCCCGGGGGGGGCACTCTCCAGCTTCCCCCTACACTCCCCCCTCCTCCCTGCAGCACGTCCAGACCGGGTCAGAGATGTTTGCAGTGATCCACGGGGGTGCGGCACTCTCCAGCTTCTCACTAACCCCTTCTCCCCGCAGCGCGTCGCGTACAGACAGACCAGGTCAGAAGCAATGGAAGTGATCCACAGGGGGGGGGGGGGCGGGTGCGGCTCACTCCAGCTTCTCCCTACACCCCCTCCTCCCCGCAGTGCGTCCAGACCGGGTCAGAGGCAGGAGAGGCTGCTTCCAATGGGCAGCTCAGCTTCTCCTGCCTCTTGCCTGGTCTGGACGCGCTGCGGGGAGGGGGGCAGCGGGGGCGGAACGGGGGTCAGGGGAACGCTCACCTGCCTCCTCGGGGGGTGCAGCGGCCGCCGCTTCTATGGTACTACAAAGTTCTGCACTCCAGAGGCCGGCACCCTAGGCAAATGCCTAGAGCTGCCTAGTGGTGGCGCCGGCCCTGTGTGTGTGACCTCTAGCATGTATATACATCACATTTCAAACTTACAAACTAAACTTGAAATAAAGACTCAGAGACTTATGCTGGCCACACACCAGACCAACTTTTCTCCAACCATCCAACTAGTTGCTTGGATGAAATAAAAATATGGTACTAGGCTGGGGCAAAGGACAACCGGAAATGTGCTCACAAACCCAGGAAAATGGACAAAAACCTTCAGTCAAATTGTTTAAATCAAACAGGTTCAGCTACAGTACTGTGTCTGAGCGACAGTTTTTGTCCTTTTCCAGATTTTGGGAGCAAATTTCTGAAGTAAATATTACATTTGCTGCCATCCAGTACCATATTTTTATTCCATCCAAGCAACTAGTTGGATGGTTGGAGGAAAGTTGGTCTGATGTGTGGCCAGCATTAGGTTTGGCAGAAATTGTTAGCTGATTTAATTTAGCACTTTTAAGCTAGATTATTTTATTAATAATTAATTAATGGTGGCCCAGAAAGAACGGCTAATTAACTAAGCTCCACCCACACAATCTGCATACGTAATCTAGCTGACCCTAACAAGCGGTATCCGCTCAACCTACTGCATTGACTACCCACCCATCTGGGTAAGGTCACTGCCCCCGAGCGGGTGATCGAGCGAAGGCCTAAGCCAATGAGAGGCGAGCGCACCGAAAAGCAAACATATACGTACAGTAGCATCATCATTTGAATAAGAACCAATTCTATTAACCTGCCATTCTTTCCCGCCAAAGCGGGGACTCTGAACCCAGAATCCCTGCCTTGCCACCAACCTAACGCAACTGAACTACAACCAGAAACAGATCCTCCAAGAAATTAAACAAAACCATCCCTAACCAAATGCACCCCGTCAGGCTGAAAGATACGATGGCACCAAAACTTAAACCTCTCTTGTGGGACAACAGCACCTCTGGCTGCTAGAGCCCACCATGCCCCAGCAGGGCTAAGCTGCTTCCGATCCTCTTCAATCACCGTACAATACTTAGCATCTCTCAAACAGAGTCGGGGAACAATACTGACCAACCAAGGTGCAGCAAAAAACCAAGCTGTATCAATGGCTGCAAGATCACTCAAGATCAATGCCACCAGCTCCAATTGGGACATTTTCCCAAGATCGTTGCCTCCCAGATGAAGTGCCAAGACCACAGGCAACTCGTACTGGCGGACGTTCACCTCAAGGAACGCCTCAAACTCACGCCAGGACATCCCCGTACTCCAAGCCCCAGACCAACAGGAAGAATTCGCAAACTGGCCCGTCCCAGATGAAGCACAGCCAGCTGCCCAATACACAAAGGAATGCCCAACTATTCATTCCCTAAGCCTATAGTTCCCCACATCCCTAAAGGAGAAAATGTAAGAGGAGATTAGAGTATTTATATTGAAGGGGGCATAAAAATAAGAGGAGGACCTGCCAAAAAAAAGAAAATTATTCTGCTGTAGAACAATTTTTGGTGCTTAAAGACATGCTCCAATACTAATTGAAGCCATACCAGGAAACAAAAAGGGAAAGCGACAAACAAGGGGAGGGCAAGGTAATGGAAGGGGATAAGGAAAACGAGGTTTACTCGGCCTGAGAAAAAATGACTGGACCTGCTGAGGAACTCTTAATTGAGACTATAGCCGAATCAGAGTGACTAAATTCAGTTCGTCGGTTCAGGCAAAAAGCAAGAAAACACCAGACGCTGGCCCAACAGCAGAGCGTAGCTAATCCCAGAGTAGGATGGACAAGGATGGGGGAATAAACAAATGACGTCAATCAAACACAGGCATACAAAGCGCAAGGACCTGCAAAGCAGCAGGTGAGGCCTAATGTACTTCCTATAACTTGCAGAGCGCCATCTCCCTTAGGAATTAATGTCTGCAACGGGCAAAGGAGCAGCCGCGGCCGAAGTGGCAGGCCCAATGCGGAACAAACAAGTTCCCATATTCCCAAAGGGAAAGGACCAAACCCGCTAAGCAACGCCTCATCATCCCAGCAAACTGGTATCTGATCACAGGAGAGCCATTATAATGCAGTAGCCCAGAGCCTTACAAGGAAGGTCTGATGAGTGCATAACTGTTCTCCAAGGTCACAGGGTCACAGGGCAGATAGCTTTGAGCATTGCAGGACCAAGGACACCCATCTGCCCCTAGCTATCTGATCCGTGCTGGATCGCATAAACTCAAACCACAGCACCCTGGAGTCTAGGCGAATGTCCAAACATAACAATAAAGCCGTGCGAGTCTTAGAAGGCACCACCCATTTGGATACCCTAAGGGCCCTATGTAAGCCATGTAAAAGCAAGGCGGAATAATAGCATCACATAAGCAGAGTCAGCAGCAAGTTCTACCTGTCCTATCAGTGAAGGAAGAACAGGGGCATCTATGGGACGCCGAAGATCATGGGGAACTGGCACTGCGCGCGACCCGCCTTACATAGCCCCAGTAACTACAGCAAGCACCCTTTCGAGAAGTCGAAGGATCCCATAATCCCGCAAAAAAAGGTAACGTGCAACCGGTGTCCTGTATTTCACAACACTAAATAGCCCCCACAGGAAAGACAGCCCCAAAGCACATGTTGAAAACGCAAACCTTGCAGAGTGAGCTGCCCTATCGCATGCAAGACCCAGGGTACTTGGCTCTTGGTTGGTTGATAGCCCGTACTGCGCGAAAGGATCACACCAGAAAAGCAAGTGTCTGTTGGCCAGATGGAGGGCCCCAAATCTCCCTTGCTACCACGATGGGGAATAGCTCTAGGAGCAACATGTCCCTGGTAAGGCCCTCCCTCGCCCGAGAAACAAGCAAGATCAGTGGACCTAGCCGCACCCGTAACCAACCGCAGCCTTGACGACTAAGGGGGCCAGCCAGATCCCCACCCCGCTAAAGTTCTCCAGAAAGAAGCACCACACCGCCAGGTCCCGCCGAATTTCGGCAGACAAGCGAACCAGGTGATGGTACCCGGCCACGCTCGCAGTGGCCCTTTCCAGTTTGTGGCTAAATAAATAGCCCATGGGTATCACCCTACATGCAAAGTTAAGTTGCCCCAAGACCGACTGAGCCTGGCGCTGCATAACCTCCCACGCTTCCCAGCACCATGCTATCACCCCTTTCAGTCTGGATACCTCACTCAGAGGAAGGGAGCAGAGGCCCTGGACCATGCAAATCTGGAAGGACACCCCAACGGCAAGCATCTGCCGATGAAGTCATCCTCACCTATTCTAAACCCCATGAAGCGGAACACTTCCAGGAGTAATGGAAGCAGCCTGAAGGCAGATTCCACATATATCCTCATCCTGAGGGCCCCAGCAGAGCAGAGCCGGCCTTAGGCATAGGCAAACTAGGCAATTGCCTAGGGCATTTGGAATGCCTAGGGGCATCAGCAGCTTCTGCTGATTAACATGAAATGCAGCATGCCTATATTATGTGTGTGAGTGAGGCTGTATCTGCATATGAAATAGTGTATTCGTGGAAATCACTGTAACATAGCATTCCGTATGCAGGTACAGCCACAGTCGCACACAGAATATAGGCATGCCACATATCATTTTAATCATTGGAAGCTCCTTGTGTCCTGGTCATAACAATGCAAATAAGACGAATTTTCAGCAAAAAAAGCACCCAACGTTAGCAGAACTGGCCAGGGGCTACATGGCCTATTGAGGCAAGATGTATGAGGAAACATCTGTATCCAAGCAGAGGCAGAGGTCACAGTGTTAGTGGCTGTGCGAGTGCTGTCTGCGGGTGGGTTGGTTCGGCCTGACAACCCAGTGCCGGCTACTGTTGATAGCGCACCACTCAAATTCTTTTTTTCTCTATGGTTGTGCAATAGTGTTCGGCATATGTGTAAGGGGCATTATGTGTGTCATGTATAAACGCATTATTAATGTGCGACATATGTGTAACAGGCATTATGTGTGTCATGTGTATAAGGGCATTAATAATGTGCAACATATGTGTTAGGGGCATTATGTGTGTCATTATTTGTATGAAGGGCATTAATAAAGGTTGGCATAATGTGTGAGGGGCATTATGGTTATAAGGGCATTAATAATACGTTATATTAACCCCTGTACACCCGCACATATTCTCATAGGGGACTTCCCTGATGTAACAGACACTGTGTGATTAGTTGTGGTAAAGGGAGTGCAGCGAAATCTTCAGTCCTAGTGATATAGTACCAGCGAGGGTACACACCAGGCGATATCTGCTGGTCTCACCCACAGACAGATTTATTGCTTGATTTATTTTGCCTCTTACTAAGGCTGTGTCCTACTGGTTGCTGTGTGCTACTTAGAAGGGGTGTTATATGCAGGACAGCCTACTGACTATCTGCACACCACCCTAGTCACGACATCAGCATATGTACTAACAAGGGAATTATCCCACGCAAAAACAATAGGGCCATCTAGCCCATAACACTTGCGAGGTACACCCAGTGAGGGTACACATCAAGCAATATTGGTTACAAAATCCCTATAAATAAATCGTGTGCAGCTGTGAGGGTTCACTATTGCGGTGACCCATACGCTACACAGCTGTAACGGTCATTGGGATATACACATATACCCCCTAGCTACGGCAACGGGTGTAACCATACTCATTAGCATCGTGAGGGGGCGCTAGCAAATTACTGCTCGTTAACACTGATTAATATACAACGTTACGCAGAGACAGAAAAACATTGGTTACCAATACTGTTAACAGACCTGTCCCCTAGGCGTGCTGCAGGCTACACAGCCGACACGCAGGGAAAGACAGTATCTAAGTTAACAGTACCTGAAAAAAATTGTAGAATAAGGGATTCTAGAGCTAAGGGACGCCGCATGAGCCCTATTTTAACTTGCACATGATTTCACTTGTCTTTTGTTTTATGTTATATGTAGTATTGTCATATTTTCGCAGCTACTCTTTTTAAATATATACTAATAAAAGTTGTTAATTTTAAGTGTCAAATTTCTTGTGAGGTGCACCGCGACCGTGACAATTCTTGCTTTCTCCCTGTACCATTAATAATGTGTGTCATGTGTAAGGGGCATTACTGTGTGGTATTATAAGGGGTGCCAAGAGAAAGGGGTAGGGGGTACAAATTACCCAGGCTAAAGTCTGATGGAAGGGCCCAGTGGGGGCCCCGGGCCCCCTCTCCTTAAGTGACAACAGCAGCTGCAGCTCTTCTCCTCTGCCCAGCACACACTGCTTTGTGCTGGGTTGCAGTGTGGCCATGGAGGTGCTTAAAATACAATATTTTCTCAGGATTTTTTTCTACGGGTATAATGTGAATAATGTGAGGAGTAATGTATATAAGGTAAAGTGGTACTACTGTGTGATGTAACGTGAATAAGGGACACCATCGCATGATATATTGTGAATAAAGTTGCACTACTGTGTGGCTTAATTTGAATTGGGGGTACTATTGTGTGGCCATGCCCCTTCCCAGCAAGAACAAACCCCTGTTTGGGCTGCGCACCAAATGTGTGTTCTGTTTCTATTTAAAATATTGCGGGTAGGGGCACCAAAATGATGACTGCTATGATGAGGGTTGATGGTGCTGGGAAAGGGGAGCAGGGTCAGAGGCAGAACTAGTGGCGGTGCTAGGGGGCACCAGCCAAAATCTTGCCTAGGGCGTCATTAAGGCTAGGGCCGGCTCTGCCACCGAGCAATATTCCATAGGGATGGCGTCACTGACCGAGGACCCCACCTGAAAGGACAGATGCTGAATCAAACAGAATTTTCCCGGGGCCTTATTCGGGACAACCCCCACAGGAGAGATTACCAAATTCGCCAGCGGGGCCTGTGGAAAGGGGCCTGCCATGCACCCCAACTGCACCTCCTTTTCCACTTTTCCCAGTAAGATATCAGGGAGGGTCCCAGCAGACTGAATGTTACGATAGGAACCTCCCCTAACCTCCCCCTGGACGGGAATCAGAAAACCAATTGTAAAATCGACCAGGAGGAAGGAGGCCACATCCCTATACAGGTAACGCAGAAGCCAACTGGCCATTGCTTGCACCCAGACAGGAGAAGGAACACTAACGAGCGGAGCCAGCACCAGCGGGCTTGGGAGCCAAGGCTCTAGGGGTGGGGAAGGGGTGCACCTCGTAAGCAATTGGAGGCAGGGCGATTGGCAGAGCAATGAATGCAGACATGCTTAAATCGGCACCGCTGGCCCAGCTGGCAAGAGGAATTGTTGCAGACGTAACACTTCCCCTTAGCCGAACTTGGAGCCAGCGTATGGGGCCCGGGCGTTTTCACCCTAGCGAGCGGGGGAGGGGCTTAGGGGCTGAAGCTGCACCCGCCCCTCGGGCACCACAAAAGCAGTTGAAAGCTGGGTGGTTGCCTGAGCAATGTATAAAATATGCTTAAAACTGCATTTCTGACCCAGCTGGCAAGAGGAATTGTTGTAGGCATAACATTTCCCCTTTGCTGAGCCCTGAGCAATAGAACGGGGCCCGGGGGTAAAATGCCGGCCAGGGGGAGCCTCCGCCACAGGATGTGGGGACGTATAAGGCTGAGAGGTCGCAGCTGGCACTGGGCATGGCCCACCACAGCATCTAGATGTACTCTGGAAACCTCCATCCACACTTCAACATCTTTGCAGCCGAAGTCCATGATGTGTAAGCAGTCCTGCTGACACCGGAACTGCTCATCGTATGTGCACCAGACCACACCCCAGTACTTACACTGCATGTCATGGACTATGTGAATATACCGTATGATATTCATATGCTCCTCCGGCCTGTCTTTAAGATAACAAGCAGCAAAAACGCATAAGCCGGCCAACCAGTTGTGATATGACCGGAAAGCATCAGTACCAATGCCCCCTTTAGCCTTGGCAGCCTTGAAAGCTTTCTTAGACTCGTCAGTTAAGCTGAACAAGTCGACATAGTCACCCTTCTCTATCTTCACCCTACAGCTCTCTCTCATCCCCCGAAGGACCGCTGTATAATTGCAGTGTACCACGGCCCACGTCTGAACCCCCAGCAGAGGAAGATGAGGAAGTGGATGAATGAAAAGTGTTTGAGTCATCAGATGAGCAACCTGATTCCCCGCCCTCAGGCACTTCACCTGAAGACTCGGGTTGTGCAGCCCATGTATCATCGTCGGCATCATCGTCCATGTCATCAGCCGCGGCCGACTCTTCAGCAGTGGAGAACTGCGGGCCTCATCATCTGTGGGGACATCAAAGAGAGGCCCTGGTTCCCCACGGGATGCTGATATTTAAGGCATTGTACAGTGGGGGCAGGGCTACTGTGATGCGTTTTGCTTCATTTGCTCCCACGGACCCACCACCCCCATCCGAGGGGGAATGCAGGAGATTGCCCACATTCCGGCAGGCATGGCCATGAGGACACGATCGTGCTGCCCATGCCCCCACACTGGGTGATGCGCCACCTGCCCCTTTCCTGCCTCACTGAACTGGCTGCCATCTCCCGAATAAAGTAGCCAGAAAGTAGGTAAATATGAGTTATGTATTTATGCAGTGTGGTTATATATGATGGTAGTAATATATGTGGTGACAGCTGACATGTGCATGACTGGTTTATTTCCATACACAGTCTCTAGGGGATTTCCTGTCACACCTCACCTGTCACTCTCTATATATATATCTCATTGTACAGGAGACATCTTATAGCTTCTGTCTGACAGCCCAGATACAGCAAGATGGTGTCTCCCAGTTACCTGCTGGCTGTGATACTCATTTATATTCAGGGTGAGAGATTGGGGGCATTACATGGTGCTGTGTAAGGGAATCTATACATGTAACATAAGTAATCAGAGCAGGATGTATGTGACTATATACAGACATGTATCAGTAATGACTGTGTCTCCTCTAATCCTCAGGGTCCTGTGGGCAGATTGTGATGACTCAGACCCCAGGTTATATCTCTGTGTCACCAGGAGGAGCAGCCACCATCTCATGTACAGCCAGTGCTGACATATATGGCAGGTTAGCCTGGTACCAACAGAAACCAGGACAACCTCCAAAGCTTCTTATCTATGATGCCAGCACCCGATATACAGGAGTCCCAGACAGGTTCAGTGGCTCTGGATCTGGTAGTGCATACAGGGATTACACACTGACAATTAGTGGAGTGACAGCAGAGGATGAGGTAGTATATTACTGTCAGCATTATTGGAGTTACCCTCGCACACAGTGATACAGAGCCGTACAATAACCTCCTTCCTCTTTCTGTAAGAGATGTGTCTCAGACATGGAGATGAATCTGTCGGTACTCTTTACTTAGAAGGGCGCCCATCATGGCCATCTCGGGCATTGAATGCACTAAAAAATCGGGTGCGATGCGACCGACGAGATGCCCGAGATTTCCCATAGGGAACAATGTTAAATGCCTCAATTGACCCGATTTTTCCATAGGAAACAATGTTAAATGGGCCACAGAGGCCAAATAGGCACCCTGAAGTGTATAAAAGCCACCCAAATTGTTAACGCCACCCCACGATCAACGTCAACCCGAAGCGTGGCGAGCGCAGCGAGCCCGCGAGGGGCGGCGGTACGCGTCCTACGACCTTTTCATACCCCCACTATCCACGTCGGCGTGGAGTTGAGAATAGAAAGTGTGGCGAGCGCAGCGAGCCACCGCGCCCGAAGCGTGGCGAGCGCAGCGAGCCCCGCGAGGGTACGCGGATACCTTCACAGGTATCCGCGTCCCCTCGCGGGCTTCACAGCTGTCCGCTGCGCTCGCCACGCTTCGGGCTCGGTGGCTCGCTGCGCTCGCCACACTTTCTATTCTCAACTCCACGCCGACGTGGATAGTGGGGGTATGAAAAGGTCGTAGGACGCGTACCGCTGCGCTCGCCACGCTTCGGGTTGACGTTGATCGTGGGGTGGCGTTAACAATTCGGGTGGCCATTATACACTTCAGGGTGCCTATTTGGCCTCTGTGGCCCATTTAACATTGTTTCCTATGGAAAAATCGGGTCAATTGAGGCATTGAACAGGAAAATTGGGTCAATTGAGACATTTAACATTGTTCCCTATGGGAAATCGCGGGCATCTCGTCGGTTGCATCGCACCCGATTTTTTAGTGCATTCAATGCCCGAGATGCCCGAGATTTTTTACTAACGATGCCCACGATCAAAATCGTGGGCGCCGTTCTAAGTAAAGAGTACCAATCTGTCTCCTCCAGACAATCTTATGTCACTACATATCTGGGTGTTTGATATGATACACTGGAGCATATTTATTAAAATATTTTTTATTACAAGCTTGTATTGAAAGCTTGCATTGTATTGCCGATAAGGATAGCCGGCCGGCCTCTCCCCTGAACTTCATACCGCACCTCTTATGCTGTGTACACATGGTGCAATATGATTGCTAGCAATATATTGCTAGCAATCATATTGCTCAGTGTCTCCTTTTCATCAGCGATGAAAAGGAGACACTGCTACTGTCAGGGGGCGGGGGGGAGCAGCAGCGTCTGCTTGCTGCTAGCACGCAGTGGGGTGGGGGGAAGACCCGAACGGAGGAGGGAGGGAGCGAGCGAGGGAGCAGCAGCAGCAGACGCTGCTGCTATCACGCGGCGGGGGCGAGAGAGACCCGAACGGAGGAGGGAGCAGCAGCAGAAGGGAATCCTTCTGCCGCTGATCTCCGCTGACCTCCTGCTCAGCGCCGGGGGAAGTCGCTGGTCGCAGGAGCATGCTCCTGCGACCAGCGACCATCAGGGGCTGCACACGGGAGCGCGCACCCGGCGATTCATCGCCGACAGCACACACAAATCACTGGCAATATGGTCGCTCAGCGACCATATTCCCAGCGATATGTGCTGAAATTGCACCCGTGTGTATGCACCATAAGTGGAGTTTTGGCTGAGTTACAGCAATCTGGAAATCAGGTTTGGGGATCCTTTATGTGGGTGCACCCTCTCTCCCTAGACCAGTATGCTATTAAACCAGCTACTGAGGATTTGATAACCATCAATTTGCTCTATTACTGACTTCATTCTAATACCTAGGTTGCTGGACTGTTGCTTACTAATCCAACTAACAGATGGGCTGCATTCTTACTAGTTGCCATCCCAATTATCTGGATAACTCAGAGACTTTTTCCAAGTTGGCACTAACCTTAAAGCAAACCTGATGTACTAAAAAATTTTTAAAGGTACTTGTTTCCTAGAACGGCCACAACGATTTAGATCGTTGTGGTCGTAAGATAAAAAATCGGATCGATCGCATCGCATGCGATTTGGTCGCATACGATGCGACCGATCCGATCGACCGATTTTTCACCCGATTTTTTTTTTTTTTCACCTGATTATTTTCAATTGCCCCCACAAATGTTACTAAGTGGGCTAGACCCCACGATAGACGTCAACCCGAAGCGTGGCGAGCGCAGCGAGCCCGCGAGGGGCGGCGGTGCGCGTCCTCCGACCTTTTCATTCCCCTACTATCCACTAGGGCGTGGAGTGAGAATAGAATAGTGTGGCGAGCGCAGCGAGCCACCGAGCCCGAAGCGTGGCGAGCGCAGCGAGCCCCGCGAGGGGACGCGTCTAACTTCACAGGTATACGCGTCCCCTCGCGGGGCTCGCTGCGCTCGCCACGCTTCGGGCTCGGTGGCTCGCTGCGCTCGCCACACTATTATATTCTCACTCCACGCCCTAGTGGATAGTAGGGGAATGAAAAGGTCGGAGGACGCGCACCGCTGCGCTCGCCACGCTTCGGGTTGACGTCTATCGTGGGGTCATGGCGGGCACATAAAAAATGTGAAATTGGTCATATTGGCCCATTTCACCTTTTTTAACATTTTTCCCTATGTGAGATGGACTTAATCAAGTCCATCTCATCTTGTGCCATTATAATGGCACAAGACCGACAAGATCCTCCCGATTTCAATGTTAAAAGATTTTTTAACATTGAAGTCTATGGAAAAATCGGGTCAATCGGTCGGTCGCATCGCGGCCGATTTTAATTGGTCGCGACCGACCGATTGACCCGATTTCTGTCAATCAAAGGGAAAAAATTGTAAAAAATCGGCCACATCGTGAGGATCGTGTCCCTTAATTAAGAGCCACGATCACTCACGATTGTGGCCGTTCTAGGAAACAAGTACCTTTTTAAATTATATATATATTTTTGATTTGATTTTTTGGTGGTATCAGCCGGTACCGTATGCGGATTATCACTATTATATGTATACTTATGTATTGTTCTTTTAGTGTGTTTTATGTTAATAAATATAGCATGTTTGTAAAAAAAAGTTGAACTGGCTCTTGTCTTTGCCTTAAAACTCGAGCGCTTTCTTTCTTGTCTACACCTTTACCTTTGTCCATAGGGAGTGGTATTCCCTACTAGTTATCAGCTGGGTTAATAGGCTAATTATTTAAATCTATCAATTTACTAATTTCCTGTCATTAGCGCTACAGTATATCACAACCTGGCAATTAGCCGCAAATCCATTTACAACTCACTCACCATCTAATGATTTCCCCAGTGTGCGCAGTCTGTGCGTAGCCCGGGACTTACTCAGTGGCTGCGATAGTAACAGGCTGATAGGGGGCGGAGCTGACATCACAGACCCTCCCTGCAAACACCTGGGAACCTGACAATCCCAGAAAATGGACAGTTACCAGCCCAACATGGCGGTTTCCTGTCAATCACTTTGCAAACAGTCAGCGATTAGAAAAGACGCTGGATTTTATCACAGCGCTACGATCTGTACACATGTGCAGATGCTCGATAACTCTGAGAATTCACAGCCTGAATAATCCCCCGCAGAGAACACACAATCAGGGGGTCCCTTTTAGACAGTCTAAGCTTTGATATAGTGGTGAAAATGGGGTGCAGTTGATAGGTTGACAAGCAAAATGTTGACAGTCAATAGGTCGACCACCAATGGTTGACATGCAAAATGTCGACACATGGTAAAGGTTGACATACAAAGGTAGATGGAAGCCCCCCTCTTATCTGGCTGGCCAATGCTGCTTGCCCACTATCCACTGCAGACAGTGGGAGGTGGTCTAGCTGCTCAGTGTCAGTGGCCATCGCCACACTTACCCCTGCTGACTCAGCGCCGGGTGCCATGCAAGTGGCTTCATTCAGTGGTGAACACTTCATGGTTTCCCTGGTGGATGCCGCGCATGCTGCCGTCAGCCCTACCCTGGCCAGAAGTTCTTATACCCCAGTGGTGGGAGCTGTGGCTCCCAATCCTCAGGCACTGGTTAACACTGCTGGGAGTGTAGATTCCCCTGTTAGGGTCTTTTTTTAACTCAAAGAGTGTCCACTCTGGTGGCACCCTCCTCTGATGTTGATCCACAGTACATTACTGGGTGCAATTTACAGGCTGCGGGGGCCAGACATAGTGATTACTGCGGTGGCAACTGTGATGTCCTCTGCTGGTGCCATCGTAACAACCACCTGGTTTAATTCAGCCTCACTGGCTTTTAATGTTTCAGCCCTCATTGTTTTTTCACCAGAGCGCAGGACATGTGGCCATGCTGCTGCCTGGCATCGCTGGGCCCCAGGCTGGACATCCTGGTTTTCAGGGTTTTATGCCACCTGCTTTTAACACACATGTTTGCTACTAATGTTTCCATCCCATCTCGGTCATCAGGTGCAAACGACATGATCATTTACTGTGCCTTAGAATATGGGCACCCAGCGTATTATGCAGGTCATCATCAATTTGGTTTGCATTCTTTCCCCATGCAGAAGCCTGCATATCAGCAGTACACCTTGCACATACAGTAGGCCAGTCAGGTGTGTCATTCGATATTGCATGGCCTAGTGCCTCAGGCCTCCTTTTGGCAGATGGGTGCTTTCTCAGGCATTACTGGGGACTGTCACGATCCGAGCTGTCCGACAGACTTTCTTACCGGCTAAGTGCCTCCGCAGGTTCAGCTTGCGGTCCAGATGTCATCTCTGCCAGCGTCCTGTCTCTCAGTGACAGTCCCCAGTGCACGGCAATCCACCTGTCCGCCGCCATTGCTCCCAGTATCCAGCATGGTGTGCACAAACACACTTTCCCGCCATAGCTGACATGGTGGCTGCCATGTTATTCCCAGTCACATGTCTGTGCTGTCCAATCCTGTTGGTTCTGATCTCCCTGTCATACTTCCTCGGCCAATCCTGGCCACCCAGTGGGGATAAGTATGCTGGGAGCTCTCAGAACCATTGCTAGTGCTTCAGTTGTCTCCAGTGTATGGTCAGCTGTCCTTGTCTCCGTGCAAGTGTATTTCTCTGCTGGTGTTGTCTTCCATGCTGCAGTGTGTTCCAGGTTGTTCCATCTCCTGTGAAGTCCAGGTTATTCCACCGCCTGTGATCCTGCCTCTCAGCCCAGCGACCAAGCCTAGCTCCGGGACTCTGGTCCTTCCGATGCTCCAGCATCATCCACCATCGATGTTTCATCGCGAGTCCGATATTCCGGATCTCCTGCTTCCGTCCATCATTCCGGACCCACAGTCATCTCCTGTCCGTCATTCCGGACCCACAGTCTTCCATATCCGATACCCGGATCCGATGTTCCCACATCACCATCGATAGTCCAATATTCCGGACCCACAGTCAAGCTTCCGTCCGTCATTCCGGACCCACAGTCAAGCTCCAACCTTCCGTCCGTCATTCCGGACCCACAGCTTCCACATCCGATATCCATCCGATGTTCCACCATCGATACCATCCATCTCTGTAAAGTATTGCAATCTGCATGAACTGTGTCATTTATTCTGCATACTTTACTGTCTGTTATAATACAACCATCTGCAAATAAACTCCGGTTGTATTTTATCTCTGACTGCTTATTGGCTCTGGGTGCACTGTCGCGCACTCCATGCGCAAGGGTCCTCTCCAATCTCCCCGGTTCAGGTACCGGTCCAGGTCCCCACCAGAGGTCTCAGTCTCGTCGGCTGAGCCCCCTGGTGTGACAGTAAGCACTAGCCAAATGGATCTAGCCGCAAACCAAGCATCTCCACCCAGCCCTGTACAGCAACTGGCTGTTCGCTTGGATCAGCAAGAGGCTGCGCAGAGCCAAGTGATTCATTGTCTGCAAGATCTGTCTTCCCGGCTGGATAAGCTACAGACCACTCTCAGTGGCCCTGAGCCTGTCAGAGAACTTCCGAGTCCAGTTCATCCTCCTGTAATGGCTGCTGCACCTCGCCTTCATCTGTCAGTCCCCACCAAGTTTGATGGGAACCCCAAGACCTGTCGAGGTTTTCTCAATCAGTGTGAGATTCACTTCGAGCTGCAACCCAGCAACTTCCCTACTGAAAGGGTCAAGATCGCCTATATCATCTCCCTCCTGTGTGGAGCAGCGTTAGAATGGGCGTCTCCCTTATGGGAAAGATCTGATGCCATCCTGTCCAACTACAAGGACTTTGTGTCAACATTCCGGCGTATCTTCGATGAGCCTGGGCGATCAGCATCTGCCTCCACTGAACTCCTCTGTCTCAGACAGGGATCCCGCTCTGTCGGGCAATATCTGGTCCAGTTCCAGATTCTGGCGTCTGAACTCTCCTGGTGTGATGGGGCCTTATACGCAGCTTTCTGGCATGGCCTATCCGATCATATTAAGGATGAACTCGCTACCAGAGACTCAAGCCATGACCAATTACATCAAGGAAAATCTGGCAAAGGGATTCATCCGTCCTTCGACTTCTCCTGCTGGCGCAGGGTTCTTCTTCGTAAAGAAGAAGGATGGAGGCCTACATCCTTGCATTGATTATCGCGGCCTCAATGACCTTACAGTAAAGAACCGATATCCATTGCCCCTCATCACCGAGCTGTTTGACCGTGTCAGCGGTGCAACCATCTTCACGAAACTCGACCTGAGAGGTGCATATAATCTCATCCGCATACGAGAGGGCGACGAGTGGAAGACGGCGTTTAACACCAGAGAGGGCCACTATGAGTACCTCGTCATGCCCTTCGGGCTCAGCAATGCCCCAGCCGTGTTCCAGCACTATGTCAATGAGATTTTTCGGGACATTCTGTATTGTCATGTAGTTGTATATCTCGATGACATTTTAATCTACGCCAATAACATCACAGAACATCGTTATTGGGTCAAAGAGGTTCTGTCCCGGCTGCGAGCTAATCATCTCTACTGTAAACTGGAGAAGTGTGTCTTCGAGGTGAAGTCTATACCCTTCCTAGGGTACATTGTCTCCGGTTCTGGTCTTCAAATGGATCCAGGAAAACTGCAGGCCATCCAAGATTGGCCAATTCCCTCTTCGCTGAAAGGTATTCAACGTTTCCTGGGTTTTGCCAATTATTACAGAAAATTCATTCGTAACTTCTCTTCTATTGTGGCTCCCATCACTGCCTTGACTAAAAAGGGGTCTAATCCAGCGAAGTGGCCGGCAGAAGCCATCGAAGCCTTCCATCTGTTGAAACAGAGGTTCACTTCCGCTCCTGTTTTAAGACAACCTGATACCACCTTGCCCTTTATTCTCGAGGTTGATGCCTCCTCCGTGGGTGTTGGGGCAGTCCTCTCGCAGAAAGCGCCCGATGGACGTCTTCATCCCTGTGGGTTCTACTCCCGTAAGTTCCTACCTGCAGAGCGTAATTATGCCATCGGTGACCAAGAGCTCCTCGCCATCAAATTGGCATTAGAAGAATGGAGATATCTTCTAGAGGGCGCTGTTCATGAGATCACAATTATCACAGACCACAAGAATCTTCTGTATCTCAAGTCTGCTCAATGTTTAAATCCCCGTCAAGCCAGATGGACACTTTTCTTTTCCAGGTTCCGTTTCAAGCTGTCGTTCTGTCCAGGGACACAAAACCGAAAAGCTGATGCCCTTTCCCGCTCATGGGAGCAAGAAAGTGAGTCTAAGTCCACACATCAACATTTTATTATTGATCCAGTGGCCTTCTCCGCAACGAGAGTTTCAAATCTCACGCCCCCTACAGGGAAAAGATATGTAAAGCCAGCTCTAAGAAAGAAGTTGCTCTGTTGGGCGCATTCTTCAAAATTCGCTGGCCATGCAGGCATTCAGAAAACTTACGAGTTTATCACCAGGTCCTACTGGTGGCCGTCCCTCAAACAGGATGTACAGGACTTTGTCTCCTCTTGTGCTAAATGTGCTCAGCACAAGACCAGTCGTCAGTCTCCTCCTGGGCAATTGATGCCACTGTCAGTGCCACATCGTCCTTGGACGCATATCTCTATGGACTTTGTAACTGATCTTCCAGAGTCTGACAAGTTCACCACCATCTGGTTGATTGTTGACCGGTTCACCAAGATGGCTCACTTCGTTCCCCTCACCGGCCTTCCGTCAGCTTCCAAGCTGTCCCAGCTCTTCATCAAAGAGATATTCAAGCTTCATGGGCTGCCTCTTGAAATCATCTCCGATAGAGGAGTCCAATTCGTAGCCAATTTCTGGCGAAGCCTGTGCTCCCTGCTTCAAATCAAGTTCTCCACAGCCTACCACCCTCAAACCAATGGCCAAACGGAGAGGGTGAATCAGGACCTTGAAGCATTTCTCCGCACATATGTCTCTTCTTCCCAAGATGACTGGGCTCAACTCCTTCCATGGGCAGAGTTCTGCCATAATAACCAATATCATTCTTCATCAAATGTCACTCCATTCCTTGCCAATTATGGGTTTCATCCTCGAGTTCCTGACTTCACTCTGCAGCCTGTGTCCTCTGTACCATCCGGCAATTCATCAAATCCTGGAAGCTCATTCGTTCTTCACTTCTGAAGGCTTCAAGCAGGTACAAAAAATTTTCCGACAGGAAACGCAGAGCTGTGCCAGCCCTCCGTCCAGGAGATCGTGTCTGGTTGTCAACCAAGAATCTTCGATTGAGAGTGCCATCGATGAAGTTCGCTCCCCAATATATTGGTCCTTTCCCAGTTGAGCGAGTCGTCAATCCAGTAGCTTACAAGCTCAAGTTGCCGCCCTATTTGAAAGTGCCAGCTACATTCCACATTTCGCTGCTCAAGCCGCTGGTTCTGAATCGCTTTCATTCCAAGCTCCCCAAGGCTCCTAAGGTTTGCACCCAGCGTGGAACTGAATATGAGGTCAGTAAGATCTTGGACTCTCGCATCCGATATGGTCGTCTGCAATATCTGATCGATTGGAAGGGCTACGGCCCCGAAGAGCGATCATGGACCAATGCCATCGATGTCCATGCTCCCAGACTCATCCGGGCGTTCCACTCCAAGTTTCCCCGCAAGCGTAAAAGGTGTCCTGGGGCCACCCTTAAAGGGGGGGGGTGCTGTCACGATCCGAGCTGTCAGACAGACTTTCTTACCGGCTAAGTGCCTCCGCAGGTTCAGCTTGCGGTCCAGACGTCATCTCTGCCAGCGTCCTGTCTCTCAGTGACAGTCCCCAGTGCACGGCAATCCACCTGTCCGCCGCAATTGCTCCCAGTATCCAGCATGGTGTGCACAAACACACTTTCCCGCCATAGCAGACATGGGGGCTGCCATGTTCTTCCCAGTCACATGTCTGTGCTGTCCAATCCTGTTGGTTCTGATCTCCCTGTCATACTTCCTCAGCCAATCCTGGCCACCCAGTGGGGATAAGTATGCTGGGAGCTCTCAGAACCATTGCTAGTGCTTCAGTTGTCTCCAGTGTATGGTCAGCTGTCCTTGTCTCCGTGCAAGTGTATTTCTCTGCTGGTGTTGTCTTCCATGCTGCAGTGTGTTCCAGGTTGTTCCATCTCCTGTGAAGTCCAGGTTATTCCACCGCCTGTGATCCTGCCTCTCAGCCCAGCGACCAAGCCTAGCTCCGGGACTCTGGTCCTTCCGATGCTCCAGCATCATCCACCATCGATGTTTCATCGTGAGTCCGATATTCTGGATCTCCTGCTTCCGTCCGTCATTCCGGACCCACAGTCATCTCCTGTCCGTCATTCCGGACCCACAGTCTTCCATATCCGATACCCGGATCCGATGTTCCCACATCACCATCGATAGTCCGATATTCCGGACCCACAGTCAAGCTTCCGTCCGTCATTCCGGACCCACAGTCAAGCTCCAACCTTCCGTCCGTCATTCCGGACCCACAGCTTCCACATCCGATATCCATCCGATGTTCCACCATCGATACCATCCATCTCTGTAAAGTATTGCAATCTGCATGAACTGTGTCATTTATCCTGCATACTTTACTGTCTGTTATAATACAACCATCTGCAAATAAACTCCGGTTGTATTTTATCTCTGACTGCTTATTGGCTCTGGGTGCACTGTCGCGCACTCCATGCGCAAGGGTCCTCTCCAATCTCCCCGGTTCAGGTACCGGTCCAGGTCCCCACCAGAGGTCTCAGTCTCGTCGGCTGAGCCCCCTGGTGTGACAAGGACATGCTACTGTGGCCTCTCTCCAGTCCCCTTTTGTCCCAGCTCATCCCCCTCCCTCTGCGGGCCTCTGTCAGTAGCAAGGAAGTACCTGCGCTAGTTTGCTAGGTTGGTTGCACGTAGGGTGACCAACTCATCCCTTTAATCCGGGACACATATTAATTACACAGGTTTAAAACCAGGTGAAATGGCGTCTTGAGGTGTGGCAGTTTAAAACCAGGTGAAAGCCAGCCACAGAACCTGTGTAATTAATATGTGTCCCGGATTAAAGGGATGAGTTGGTCACCCTAGTTGCACGTGAGGTGAATAAACAGGTTGGCGGGGACAAACGTCCTAAGAGGGATAAGGCTCCTGCGGAGCTTCTTCCCTCTTCAGACATGGGAAGACATTCAAGTTGACCCACAAAGCATGTGAATGAAGCCCGCATGAAGATCCGCCTGCCACCCACATGCAGATTGTGTGCAGCTTGCATGCAAAGGTGAATGCGACCATTGAATGATTTCTGAAGCACTCGCAGATGTAAGATGCTTCTCTGGTGTCTTACATCTGTAAGGCCTCTGTGTGGGAAGCGGGCAGGCAGCTGACATTCACTGACTTCAGCTGCCCGGCTGCCACACCCGCCTCCCCAGTGAATTTCCATGGGAACATGCAGCTCCAACCCATACCCCCCTCCTGCAGTGCTGTGTGCAAGCGACCAGCAAATAATTAATTTTCCATGGCCTCTCGCACCAAGTGGCTGCACATGCGCATAAAAGATTATGCGCATACCCTATCGTGAAACACCACTCAACTTTGCATTGGTGAGTAGGGACCTGAATGACCTCCATGGTTCATTGTGCCAACACAGCAGTCACTAGAGGCTTGCGTAAGGGTATTTAGAACAAGATTAAGAAGGGAAAGTTGGTTGACATCTTCGCATTGACTGCCGACATGAAGAAGGAATTTGACAAGGCCAAAAAGGTGGGAGGCTCTGGGGATAACTCCTACAGGAGTTTTCACCACTGGATGAAAAGGGTTTCTGATATTTGCCTGGTGTTATTTAGACACCAGGCTTGACAAATACAAGAATGTGTTGAGGTACCTGTTTTTGGTGAATGAGACATTTTTATCCTATAAAGGATATGTCTGGAGGGATAATGACAAGAAATTTTGTCTGAGCCACAAAGGCCCTAGGGTCATGTCCATGGGTTTTAAGGATGTTGAGATCTGGTTAGAAGTTATCAGCCAAAGCTGTCCCTCTACTGAGACTCTACAGGTAAGGAAGGGCAGCGACAAAGCGGGATCCAAGGGCAGGTGCTTTGCGTGCAATGCCTCAAAAGGTGCAAAATGTAATTTTCACCATGATTGTAGACTCTGTCTGCAAGTCCGCCACCTCCAGTTGGCATGCAGAGCAGAGTGATGCTTGTGCCAGCAGTAAGTGAGGCCTCTTCTCCTATAGTCATTCCATTTTCTATTTGGGTTTTCATTTGACTATCCCCCAGTCTGTTTGTGTGGTCAGACTGCTAGGGACTTGTCTCATGTGGTACGAGAGAAAGTGTGGGCTGAGGTGGAGATTGGCCATATGGCTGGCCGTTTTCCATCTGAGACGCTGCCTGACTTGTGCATAAAGCCTGGTAAATTCAGTTTTTTTCAACATCTGTCCTACACTTATAATTCTTCCATTAACTATGCAATTCCTGATGAGTTCTGCAGCGTTCACTAAAAATTGTTTAATGAAGTCCTGGGCCTCATTCTTAATTTCAGGAGAGGTTCGTTCATTCGTTCAAAGCTGGACATTGAGCCCACTTTTGCTGCTTCACCCGGATTCCTTTCGTTTTATGGGTTTTCACTTAGACGGTTGTTTTTACGTATACAAATATTTACTCATGGGCTGTTCTGTCTCTTGTTTTTACTTTGAGAAGTTTAGCACTTTTCTTCATTGACGCATCCAGTCGGACACCGGTTGCCATGGTGTGGCACACTATCTGGATGACTTCCTTTTTGTGGCACTGGCAGACAGCCCCATTTGTGCAAATTAGCTTTTTTCAGCCACCGGACTGTTCCAGGCTTTAGAGATTCAAGTCGCCTCAGACAATATGAAGGCCCCACATGCATTCTTTTGTACGTGGGCATTGAGATTGACTCATCTGCTGGTTTCTGTTGCTTAACGGCAGATAAGGTCAGTAGGCAGTTAGATTTGATAGGAGACTATCTACAAAAGAAGAGAGTCAGGCTTTGCCAGGTGCTATCGCTGCTGGGATCATTTCATTTTGCTTGCAGGGTCATCCCCATGAGTAGGATTTTCTGCCGTAAGTTGGAGAGAGCCACCGCAACGATCTGGTGATCTGGTCTACTTTCCTGGTTCAAGTTAATTGTGAGTTGTTGTGGCCTTCTGAGCCAGCATCCAATTCCCGACTGCAGCTGTTTACTGTCATTGAAGGCAGTGGCGTAGCTAAGTTTTGGGCGCCCCCCCGCCGTTAGGGGGGGGCGCCCCCCCCCCCCATCGCCGCCCCGCAGAGCACCCCTACCCCGCCCCGCCGAGCACCCCTACCCCGCCATTTTCTGAGGACCACCAGAAAATGGCCGCCCCCATACAGCAGACAGTTTCAGAGAACTGTGTGCTATATGGGGGCGGCCATTTTGTGGTGGTCCTCAGCAGAAGAACGGAGCCGCCGGGACCAGCGCGATAGGTAAGTCTGCGGGGGATTGAGGGGGGGTTTAACTATAGCACCGCAGCCCCCGGCGCCCCTACATGCACAGCGCCCCCCTCCCCCCCCCCCCGCGGTGGAGGGGGCTGCGGTGCTATAGTTACGCCCCTGATTGAGGGGTCTTTGGGTTTCGGTGCATTTTTGGTGGGAACTTGGAGGGGAAGGAGGTGCAGAGACTGCCTGCAATGCTGCTGTCAGATGAGTATGTGGGTGCCATGGGCTGCCTGATCACTGCTAGCCACAGTGATCATGATGCAGTACTTGAAATGCTGGTATGCCCAATCACATTGGCTTCAGTGAGAGGGGTGTGCTTTCATATTGGCTGAAAGCAAACCCCAGTCACTGAGGCACTTGTTAAGGTGCCACTTACATAACTTTTTTTAATGGCCTTTTACAGTCCATTTCCTGTCCTCGCCCCCTGCCCACCCCCCACTTCCAGCTATTTATTATGGGCAGCTGAAGGCACCGCTTTTGGTGCCTCCAAAATCAATTTAAACCCAATGACATTTTTTTAATTATTATAATAATACAAAGCAGATACTAATGTCACAGAAAATGTGTCATAAATATTTTTTATATAAATTAAATCACTAATGACAGGGGGGCACTGCCTTCCCTGACTGTTAGGCGCCCTGCCTTCCCTGACTGTTAGGCGCCAGAGTCCGGTGGCGTCCTTATCTAGGGCAGCCGCAGGTGAGGGTCCAGGACGGGATGCAGAGGCATCTTCATTGTTGCCAGGCAGTGGGCGCCGTAGGAGGACAAGTGAGTTTTTGCCAGAGGACCATACCGAACTTCCTGCTGGACTTAGATGCTCTGTGCGGCAATCGAGGAGAGCATCTGATGTCACGGGCGGCCCGGGGTCACTGATTGGACGGGCAGCTCAAATCTGTACCGACATCCCTGAGTTAGACGCTGATGATACTCTGCATGTACCTGAGTCCAGTGTTTGGTGTACGGTCTGCTGGGCATGTTCCTCTTGTGCCCGCTACCCTATGCCGCCATATTCCACTCAGATAAGTGTCCTATGTTCTTTCATCTTGGGGAAGTCTCCTGCATAACAGGGCTTCCAAAGTTATTTGTCCTGCTGGGTATTCCTTGATTGGGTAATGCTTATACTGAGGGTATTCCCAGAGAACCTTATGTTTATTATCTGTGGATAATTTTCATGACTTATGTTGGTACTGTGTTTCATCCAGGGCATAGTGATGCTGTATAGTGTACACCATATATTTCTTTATACTTTACACCTTCACGCATTGTTGCATTTGAGGGGGTTCATGAGGAGATGTGTTTCCCCCTCTCATTCAGGGGTAGATGTTAGTTTTAAATTGTGTTTGTGGTCTGCTGGAGGATCCCTTTCCTTGGAGGACAGTTGTGACCACAGTTTATTTTGTTTCCCATTTTGCTATGGTTTTTTTAGTTAGAAATTCCTCTTGTCCACTCTGGAGTATTTGGGATACTTTGTCCACTCTTAAGGCCTGGTGGTTGGGGTGAACCTAATTTACCCCTTTGAAAGTGGCTAGTAAAGGTGAAGTCTTAGCTCTGCAGGCAAGGGCATAAGTACCATAGGTGCAAGGTGTGCAGCTGCTATGGGGCCCAGAGCTGAAGAGGGTCCATCTTTGCTGTCTAGGTAATAGGTTTTACATACATTTATTACCATAAATTGCTAAATAGGGGGCCCTAACAAACTTTTGCTATGGGGCCTACGAATATCTAGTTACGCCCCTGTCTGCAGGTGCCCTTGCTCTCTGGAGAGATTAACAGAGTTAGTACTGGGACCATGGTCTGTCACCGCCAGGGGTTTTCGGTGTGGGATCCTCCCAGATTCCTAACACTGACTGCTTGTCCAAATTTTGAGGGAATGGACTATCTCACACTCTGGAAAAGAGGGATTGCATAGAAGCATATACAGTTGTGCTGATAAGTTTACATACCCTAGCAAAATTTGTGATTTTCTGGCCATTTGTCAGAGACTATGAATGATAATTCACAAACTTTTCTTTCACTCATGGTTAGTGGTTGGGTGAAGCCATTTATTGTAGGGATGTGCACCGGCCACTTTTCGCGTTTTGGGTTTGAGTTCTGATTACATTCAGGTTTTGGGTTCTACTGGGTTTTGCCAAAACACCCCCTCAACATTTTGGTTTTTGGGTTTTGGGTTCTGAGTTGTTAAAAAAAAAAGCATAAAAAACACTAAAATCACAGAATGTAGGTGTTTTTTTTGCTCCTAAGCTATTATAAACCTCAATAGCATTCATCTCCACTTATTTTCAGTCTATTCTGAACACCTCATACAGTACCTCACAATATTGTTTTTAGGCCAAAAGGTTGCACCGAAGTAGCTGGATGACTATGATAAGCGACACAAGGAGGTGGTACAAACACTAGACTGATACGGCACACTTAGCATCACCCCTGGACTAATACAGCACACTTAGCATCACCCCTGGACTTATATGGCACACTTGGCAGCACCCCATGAATTATACGGCAGACTTGGCTTACCCCAGGAATAGTACGGCACAGATGGGGGCACCCCTGACCTGATACCGCACACATGGCGGAACACATGGAATTATACGGCACAGATGGCGGAACCCCTGGACTGATACAGCAGACATGGAATTATATGGCACACATAGTGACACTCCTGCAGTAAAAAGAAAAAAAAAACTTTTTTTATTATTTTAATTTAAAAAATGGCAGCACCCCTGGATTGATATGGCAGACTTAGCATCACTTAGATTTTGGATTGCCACATTTAAGTGGCTAGAAGTAGACCTGCACACAAAAATAGACTTATTTTCTCATGTAATTTACGAGAAAATTAATTGTTTTAGAAAGAACCCCTATTTGTAATGAGATTTGGGGGGTGCTGTACCCAAAAGGGGCCTTGAGAAAGCTGTTTTATTCAGTGAAACACATGTAGGAGAGGATTGTATTGCTGTAATATGTGTTAGCATGATTTAACCCATTATAGGTTACAGTTTGATGGTAGTACTGCACACCTATTAAGGGTGCAGGCAGATTGTGGAGACTGATAGGTGGCAGCGTAATAGAAAATAGACTGCACCTATTGTGTCAGGTTAAACTGCTCAGAATAATGTATTGAGCATTACAGAGCTATATTAACCTGAGTATAATTTCAATACATTGCTGTGTAAGATTATTGCCAGATAACAACCACTAGGTGGCAGCTAGAGATTGTTTGATTGCACCAAATCTGTATAGATAGATCTACAGCAGCAACCTCTGTATTCTGCATTTAGGAGCCTACAGAGCTGCCCAGCCTCCCAGAATAAGTGCGAGACTGAGCCCCAACAAAGGGGAAACCAGAACCGCACTGGTAAAATATCCCAGTGTGTAGGCTCAAGCACAAACTGTTATATCTCCGACTTAGATGCCATCAGATATTTAAGCCAATTCAAGGCTACAAGCAATAACTGTAACTCCATAGGGGTTGTGCTATATTAACACAATATTTTTCAGCAATACATCATTGTGATTTTATATACACCTCTTTATTCATTTCGAGCACTATACATGTGTGTATGTTACATGTCTATTTGTATGTGTCCGTGATTTCAACTTCTTTATTTCACTGCTATTTCCCTCAGAATATTAAAAGGGAATTTGAAAATAAACTCATTAAAAGTTAAGTTTTATTAAAATTGTACCAGTGTGCGTCCCATAGAACAGTCCCTCTTTCTTCTTTGCATAAAAAGACTTAGCATCACCCCTGGACTAATACAGCACACTTGGCAGCACCCCATGAATTATACGGCAGACTTGGCTCACCGCTGGAATTATACGACACACTTAGCATCACCCCTGGACTGATATAGCACACTTGGCAGCACCCCATGAATTATACAGCACACTTGGTTCACCCTTGGACTGATACAGCACACTTAGCATCACCCCTGGACTGTGTTGGCACACTTAGCAGCACCCCATGAATTATATGACACATTTGGCTCACCCCAGGAATTATGCGTCACACATGTGGCACCCCTGACCTGATACAGCACACATGGAATTATATGGCACAGATGGCGGCACCCCTGGACTGATACGGCACACATGGAATTACATGGCAGACATGGCAACATTCCTACAGTAAAAAAAAGAAAAACATTTTTTCTTTTAATTAAAAAAAAGAGCAGCACACCTGGAATAATACGGCAGACTTTAGTAACACCACTTGAATTATACGGCACTCTTGGCTCACCCCTGGACTGATACAGCACGTTTAACAGCCCTTGCAGTAAAACTAAAAAAACACATTTTTTTATTTTCTTAAAAAAAGGTCAGCTCCTATGATCTGATACAGTACACATGGGGGCACCCCTGGACTGATACGGTACACATGCGGGCACCCCTGGTCTGATATGGGACACATGGGGGCACACTTGCGGGCACCCCTGTACTGATACAGGGCACTGGGCACCCCTGGAATTATACGGCACACATGCAGGCACCCCTGGACTGATACAGGACACTGGGCACCCCTGGAATTATACAGCACACATGCGGGCACCCCTGGACTGATACGGGACACTGGGCAGCACAGCTGGACTGATATGGCACACTTAACACCCCTTGCAGGTTAAGGGGAAAAAACACCTTTTTTTATAAAAAAAAAAGGAGCCCCCCTTAGATGTCCCCCACAGTAGTCCCATATAACAGCCCCCCTTTAGTAGTAGCCTTAGTAATGCCCCCTTAGTAGTTGTAACCTGAATAGTTTTCCACTTACTAGGTCCCCTTTAGTAGATGTACAAAAGTTCCTGCACCATTAGTTCCCCCTTAGTAAATGTACCTTTAGATTCCCAACTTTTACAGATGTCCCCCTTGAGCAGCCCCAATTAATTTAAGCAGCCTCTATTTGGTCCCCTATTAGTTGTCCCTCCTTATTATATCCCCCACAGTGTTGTTTTGTCCCTCATAGGTTTTTCTTCTGTGCAGACAGCATGGACACATCCGTGCTGTCTGACTTCCACTTGCCGAATGAAGATGGCTCCGGAGCAGGATCTTTTACAGAGATCCGAATCAGACGCAGGATGATGACGTTTTGGCCTCCTTTTGGACCCCTGAAAATGGCAGGACCAGGTGAACTCCTCGGATCCGGCCCCGGATAAGGTAAGTTCGGGGGGTTCGGATCTCTAGGATCTGAACCCGCTTATCCCTAATTTGTTGTCAAACAACTGTGTTTACTCTTTTTAAATCATAATGACAACAGAAACTACCCAAATAACCCTGATCAAAAGTTTACATACCCCAGTTCTTAATACCATCTATTGCCTCCTTTAACATCAATGACAGCTTGAAGTCTTTTGTGGTAGTTGTGGATGAGGTTCTTTATTTCTCAGATGGTAAAGCTGCCCATTCTTCTTGGCAAAAAGCCTCCAGTTCCTGTAAATTCTTGGGCTGTGTTGCATGAACTGCACGATCGAGATCTCCCCAGAGTGGCTCAATGATATTGAGGTCGGGAGACTGAGATGGCCACTCCAGAACCGTCACTTTATTCTGCTGTAGCCAATGACAGGTCGATTTGGCCTTGTGATTTGGATCATTGTCATGTTGGAACATCCAAGTACATCCCATGCGCAGCTTCCGTACTGATGAGTGCAACTTTTCCACCAGTATATTCTGATAACATGCTGCATTCATCTTGCCATCAATTATTACCAAGTTTGCAGTGCGTTTATAGCTCACACATCCCCAAAACATCAGTGATCCACCTCCGTGTTTCACAGTAGGAATGGTGTACCTGTCATCATAGGCCTTGTTGTCTCCTCTCCAAATGTAACGTTTATGGTTGTGGCCAAAAAGTTCAATTTTGGTCTCGTCATTTGAAATTACTTTGTTCCAGAAGTTTTGAGGCTTGTCTCTGTGCTGTTTGGAGTATTGTAAGCGGGAAGCTTTGTGGCATTTGCTTAGTAATGGCTTTCTTCTGGTGACTCGACCATGCAGCCCATTTTTTTTCAAATGCCTCCTTATTGTGCATCTTGAAACAACCACACCACTGTTTTTAAAAGAATCCTGTATTTCAGCTGAAGTTATTTGTGGATTTTTCATTGCATCCCAAACAATTTTCCTGGCAGTTTTGGCTGAAATTTGTGTTGGTCTACCTAACCGTGATTTGGTTTCAAGAGAATCCCTCTCCTTTGGTTTGAACACTGCTGATTGGCATTCTCAATTGACATGCATGCCAGAAGAATGTGTCTCTAATGAGCGTTAATTGATTCAGCTTTAAAATAGAGCCCATGAAACCCTAAAGCTCAATCTGAGAAAGCCGCTGATTCCACGGAATCAGTTGGAGAAATGCGTAATTGAGCTGGTGCTTCACCTTGATGTGAGAAATTTTCCATTTGCTCCTGATCCTCTCCCTACTTCAGATCTTGGTAAAATAATGGCGGTATCTACAGTATATAGGGCTAAGAGAATATTCCTCCAGACCCCCTGCAAATCTACTTAACCTCACCATGGGAAGTTATTCAAATTAAGAAGTGGATAACGTTCCCAGCAGGTGATATATAATATACAGTCTGTTGCCTACCACTCCATAGGCCTCAAACCATTCAGCCTCTGAAGCCTCACACATATTATATTGCTTTATAGCATGGGTGGGGAACCTCAGGCCCGGGGGGCGTATGCGGCCCCCGTAGCCGGTCTGAGTGGCCCACCCACCCGCCTGGCAGCTTTGCCAGGAGTCAAGTACAGGGGAATTCTCGCAAGAGGTCGGTAGTTCTCGCGAGATTCCTCTTAATCAACAGTCCTGTCAGTCCTATTCAGCGGCAGCCGCCGGAGTGTGGGACGGCTGCAGCAGGACAATTTGTAAGAGGTAAGGTTCAGGGGAAACGGGGAGGATGGGATGTATCCGCACAGGCAGGTGCTATAACACCAGGTGGCCCCAAACGAGACAGTCTTATTTGTAAAGCTCAGAGGGGGTGCAGCCAAAGACAATAAATGTTACAATAGAAAAAAGGGACAGAGAAGAATGTCTTTTTTGTTGGCGCACAAAAGTAAATTGAGAGAAATGTGTTATTTAAAATTTCAATACTTTAATAGGTAATGTTTAAAATAGATACTGTCCATTGAGTGAAATATCTCAAGAATATGAAAATTTTTTAATTTATCTTTTAATTCTGTTTTTAATTTTTTATTTTTTGGTTGTCAGTGTCCTTTGGATTCACCAGGGAAGTTTCATTTAGAATTCTTTACAGGAGTTGTTTCAATGTTACCCTTCGGTACTTTTCATATAATGAAACACTATTTCATGTATTTAGTCGTTTTAATTTCCCTTCCGGTGTCTTCTCCTACTATGATGCTATCGTGTACTATTATTCTCTTTCTTACTTCTTTAAGGAAATCCTATAAATTTGTGTGTGAGCACTCAAATTGTGTCCTGTGATTTCTTTTATACCTCACACATTCTTAATGACTATGGTAGGTGATTGGTTTACATAACCTATAGTTTGCACCTTCAGGTGCGGTTACTGTGCCATGTACTGTTCTCAGGTATGACAGGGATTGTCAGACAGAGTTATAATTTGTATTGTAATTGCTCTGTATACAGTATTTGCCACATATACAGAGCAATTACAATACAAATGATAACTCTGTCTGCCAATCCCTGTCATACCTGAGAACAGTACATGGCACAGTAACCGCACCTGAAGGTGCAAACTATAGGTTATGTAATCCAATCACCTACCATAGTCATTAAGAATGTGTGAGGTATAAAAGAAATCACAGGACACAATTTGAGTGCTCACACACAAATTTATAGGATTTCCTTAAAGAAGTAAGAACAAGAATAATAGTACACGATAGCATCATAGTAGGAGAAGACACCGGAAGGGAAATTAAAACGACTAAATACATGAAATAGTGTTTCATTATTTAAAACGTACCGAAGGGTAACATTGAAACAACTCCTGTAAAGAATTCTAAATGAAACTTGCCTGGTGAATCCAAAGCATACTGACAACCAAAAAATTAAAAAAACAGAATTAAAAGATATATTAAAAAATGTTCATATTCTTGAGATATTTCACTCATTGGACAGTATCTATTTTAAACATTACCTATTAAAGTATTGAAATTTTAAATAACACATTACTCTCAATTTGTAAGAGAAATTTTTACATATGGCCCCCGAAGGATTTTTTCCCCATACAAACGGCCCTTGGCACTAAAAAGGTTCCCCACCCCTGCTTTATAGCAACTCAAAATCCATCAATAATTGCAGGACTATGATACTTATTCCCTAATAAGAGGCACAGTATTATGTTATATATATAAAGATTACCTTTCCATTTTTTTAATTGAATATTAATTCTACTTTGTTATATAGTTATTGTATTGTGTGTGTAATGTAGGTGTAACTGTTTATGTGTTGTATGTTTATTTTATGAATTTTATGAAATATACTTCAATATAAGGTAAAATAAACATATTAAGAATTTAATCTTTATAATTGTTTGATTATTGATTTAACCCGACAGCGCACTTTGAGAATAGAGAAAACAGAAGATGTGCCAATCGCACAGGACACAAACTTGGTTGGGAAGTAGGACCCTCTATTGGAATAGGACAATAATATTTGTCTGTATGTGACGAAGGTGTGCAACCATAGGACAAAAAAAAATTGGTATAATGAAGACGGGAGAGAACAGTATGTCCGTTTTCTGGTGCACCTAAATTATTAAAAATTAACCTTTATTAAGTATTTATAAAATGGCTGCGAAATATAAAACACATGTAAATCAAAGTGATATAAAGACACAACAAGACAATCAAGTGTTTTTAAAAACAGGTGGCGAGCAGTTGGCACATTATAATACACAGTTTTGACTTATATAATCTTAGTAATTGTTCTTTATTATTTGTGAACTTGTTTTGCTGTGATGTGTGATTTGTTTTTCACGTTTTTCCCTTTAAAGATGGCTAAATAGCCTGGGAATCAATGGCAACAATTTTAAACCTTCTGTGTCATATTTCATATCAGAAAGAAATTTGCAACATTCTGTTGCAAATGCTGAGTTTAGGGAGTGACAGACCAATTAAGAATGTTATTAATGTCAGTTCTGGGTCTCACTGAGTTCAGATTGATCCAATGATCTTATAGTGTGTATGGTACAGCTGTAAAAACCGGCTTACAATAAATGTATGTTTAACACTCAAAAGTAATTTAGCATAAAACCTCCAGCACTATTCTTGTGGTTTAGGTATTATTAATCTTGCTGTAATTGTATCACAAGACAATAGTTTGGTACAATATTGTTTGTGTGTTTAATATTCAGACACACAGTGGGCAGCACTTGCTCAGTGCAATTCCGCCCGTGTGCCTCTCTCAATAGGTATAGTGTGCCGGAGTGAGAATATTCAGCTTAATTAGCTGCCTGCTTCTAGTCACTGATACCTTCAATTGCCGGGCATACAATAGGCAGCACTTTCACAGTATCAGTGTGCCTGTGTGCCTCTCAAAAAATAAGGTATGTCGGGGTCACACTATTCAGCTAAATTAGCTGCTGACTTTTAGTGTATAGTACCTATAATTAACAGACAGACAGCGGACACTGAAACGTTTGCCATGCTTTGGTGCAGTGACTCGCTATGCTCACCACACTATTTTATTCTCCCTCCATGTGCCAGTGGATGGTAGGGCATGAAATTCCACCTGTCGGCACATGACGGCTCCAAAAACAGTCAGAAACCCCATGTCGACCTTTTGACTGTTGACCTTGCCCATGTTGACCTAATGCTTGTGTCGACCTAATGACCTGTAGACCTAGACCCATGTCGACCTAGACCCATGTCAACCTTGACCCACGTCGACCTAAACTCATGTCGACCTTGTTGCCTGTCAACCTAGTGGTGTCGACCCAATGCTTGTCGACCTAATTGGTGTAGACCTAATTACCGTATCCCCAAAAAAAGAAAAACAATTCTCTGGATCTTTGGCTATCTGCATTGAGATAATGGGCTACACCTAACTGTCCAGAACCCGCCTTAATACACCACTGCAACTAAAATGTAAAAAAAATGAGCATGAAATAGAATAGCCAAAAATCTGTAGTTCTGTAGCTGACTTTAAATTTCACTTCGTGACAACAACAACTGGACTAATAATCAACAGCTTAAAACCTTCAGAAAAACCTTTCCCCTCCCCACAGACAATACAAACATGCCTGTACTCACAGGCAGTCCCCGCTTTGGCATTGTGCATTATTAAATGTATACTGTAGCACTTTCCCCTAATTGCTGATCCTGAACCAGCTCTCACCTAAAATATCTGTCTCCTAAGTGGTTGAAAATCCATTGGAGCTCTGGATTGATGTGTTAGCTCCAGCCAAACCACCATGTCTTTCAAACCAAAATTAAAGACTTTTTTGCTATCTTATGTTTTTACAAAATAATTTGTCATATTGCTTTCGAACATTATATCTGCCTGAGACATACATGTTATGAGTCATATGGAAATATTTCAAAACATTCAAATATTCAGTGGGCACCTTGACAAAGGTGGTCATGACCCCGAAATAGCTGTCGGGCAACAAGCTTCTTTAACCCTGCGTCCACTGCTACAAGATGACAAGTAATTTGTGCATTTGTGCTGTCATGATATTTTTATGATGGATGATGTTTGACACTAAACCTTTTTGAAATCAGGTGGTGTGCTGATCTCTCTTTCTGTGGAGTTACACAGGACTGTTATCTACTCTTGACATTATATATATATATATATATATATATATATATATATATATATATAGTGACAAGAACACTGGAGTAGTGTTTGATGGCAGGTATATTTGTCCCAGGTTCTTGTCCTACACCTTTTAGAAACAGGTGTTTGACCTCACAGAGGGCTAATCAGCAAGCAGCTGTAAGTGGGATGAGAAAAGGCTGCCAGACTGAGCAGTGTGTCCAGACTGCCTGGGGAGACTGCAGAATCTCTGTGTGAGAAACAAGCTGCCTTATACAAGGGAGCCACCCAGTGTTTACTGGGAAACTTTGTGTTTTTGTTTAGTGACAGTTAGGAACATCCTGTGTTTAGTTAGTGCCGGACAGGCAAGGTATTTTCTTTTGATGTTTCATTTATTTTCTGCTGAATAAAACTGGTTGCGGCCAGTTGGCCCACAAAGACTGGACTTGTATGATTCTCAGCTACTGCTGGCTGCCTTCTACCCGAGGAAAAGGCATCTAAATTCCCCTACAGTGTGACAACTTAGTGGAGAATGCAAGCAACCAGTTCTGCGCAAAAGTGAGAGCAGCAGTTGTTTGAGGCCTGCAGAAAACTGTGGTTTATGCATATACAGCCCAGTGTGAAGTTGCTGAGACTCGCCTGAGGATTTGATATATGTCCTGGGTGAAAGCAGCTACAAAGCCACCTGAAAAATCTGTCAACATGGAGGAACTTCTTAAAGCCTTGCTGCAAGCTACAGCTGTACAGCGGGAGGCCACAGTGGCTCAGCAGGAGGCCACCAGGTTGCAGCAAGTGGCAATGGAGGAAAATATGAGGCAGCAGCAGGAGGCCAACAGGCTGCAACAGGTGGCAATGGACAAACTTTGCAGGCAACAGCATCCGGATAGAGAGGCCTTAGCCGAAGTGTTGCGGAGCTTGGCAACACGGACTGGGGATGTGGTCATCAATGCTCCGGCCAGCTCTGGTGGAAAGAGTCATCATGGACCGGTTAGTGGACATGGTAGAGAGGTATCTGGTAACAGAGGAATTACTGATGACCACCCAGCACCCCACAGATCCTCGACAGCGCCCTTCAGTAAATACTGGTAAGACTGTTTCGTGGGAAAATGTTGCTGGGCGGTTAAGAGAACGCAAGGCTGGAGAGACTGTAAACAGTGGCCCTGGACACAGGCCAATCAGTCTAGAAAGGTCTATGCTGCCCTGTCGTGTGATTAAATGTTTCAGGTGTGGTATGCCAGGTCATATTATTGCTAATTGCTCAGTTACGCAGGAACCCATGCAATGTTATGCTGCCTTTGAATGTCGCAGAATGTCTTTCTTTGTTAGGTTAGCCTGTACTGTGGTACCTTCACCTAAACTGGAAAAACAAATGTGTGATGTGTTCTTAGAGGGTAACCGGTTAGAGGCTTTGCTAGACTCAGGAAGTTTGGTTACCCTCGTGAAAGCTGGCTTAGTGAATCCCATAAAGGTCCAGCAAATACCTATTGGGGTTACTTGTATACATGGGGATACCCAACATTATGCCACTGCTGAAGTACATATAAAAACTTGCTGTGGGTCAGCAAGTGTGAAAGTAGGACTGGTCCCCTCCTTGGTGCATGAGGCCATAATAGGGAGGGATTTTACTCATTTTTGGAAACTGTGGGAATCACGTTTAGCCACAGATGGGAGAAGTGAAGAGCCAGTAGTTAATACCGGTGATTTTGTGGATGTATGTGTGTCCTCTGAACCTTCTGACCCTTTACCTTTCACTAGTTTGGCTGGGGAGGGGACAGATGGAGAGTCCATTGAGGACCCTCTTGCTGGAAATGGAGAGGTAGTAGTGCCTGATATGGAGGTAAAGAAGGATTTGTTTATGTCTGAACAGCTAAAGGACCCTACTTTAATAAAGGCTAGAGAAAATGTTAAGGTTGTTAATGGGGAACCCGTGGTACCAGGGGACAGGATTACGTATCCCCACATGGCTATTTGTAATGAGCTCTTGTACCACGTTGTCAAAAAGGGTGAGGATGTGGTGGATCAGCTGGTAGTTGCCCAGCCTTATAGGAGAATGGTACTAGATTTATCCCATAGTCACGTTACAGCAGGACATTTAGGGGCAGGAAAGACAACAGAAAGAGTTTTACAAAGATTCTTTTGGCCAGGGGTTTATAAAGAATTGTCTAAATATTGTTCCTCTTGTCCTGAATGCCAGTATCATGCCCATAGACCTCATTTCAGGAGCCCACTAGTTCCCATGCCTATTATAGAGGTCCCATTTGACAGAATAGCCATGGATCCCTTGTTAAAATCTGCTCGGGCCATCAGTATATTTTGGTAATAATGGACTATGCCACTCGATATCCTGAGGCTGTCCCTTTATGCGCTATCACAACCAAGGCGATAGCTAGGGAACTGGTGTGAAAAGGGTCTTGAGTCTAATAATGTATCTGATCATTTAAAAAAAAAAGTCCACCAGTGTGATATAAGGCATTTGGGGTGACATTCTATGGAGTAAGATTTTTTTTTTTGCTATTTTTTTTTCGCAAAAACGGCCGAAATCGCATGTTTTTCCATTTTCGCATATTTAATGAGCTGCGAAAATGTGAAAAAAGTGCGATTTTGGACAACAAATTGGACATTCTGGAAATGCGATGGCTGTTTCTCGCAGCACATCGCATCCAGATGTTTTCACATTGAAAAGTATACAAATCGCATATTTAATGGTATGCGATTTGTATAAATGTGTCTAAAATTCGCCCAAAAATCAGACCAGGTTCTGATGGGCGAATTAGCCAGAACCCTGGACAGATCATTGAGATCTGTGTATGGTTCTGGTGGAAAAAAAGGGTTAAACAGTTAAAAAAAAAAACTGCGCGGGGTCACCACGCCAGAGCATAACCAGCCCTGGGCTCATTGAGCCGGTGCTGGTGACATAAAATCACGGTCCCCGACAAATAGGGGTCCCCTTGATTTAATGAAACCAGCACCAGGCTCAAGGTCCAGCGCTGGTTCCCAAAATACCGGGGACAAAATGACTAGGGGTCCCCCGCATTTCAAGAACCAGCACCAGACCCAACCAGCCAGCAGGGTAATGCCACAGCCGCGGGACACTTATTATATAAGGTCCTGCGGCCAAAGCATTATCCCCCTGGCTGGTCAGTATGGGCAGGGGTCCTGGGGAAGTGGGGACCCCCCAAAGAAGGGGTCCCCCCCCCCTCCAGGACTTACCAGCCCATGCTGAAAGTCCGGGGCTGTCCCCGATGCCCCTGGGCGGTGGGCATCGGGCTGATGAAAAGTGTAAAAAAAGAATAAAAACTATTGTCTATGAGTCCCAGCAAGCCTACCCCGCATGCTGGGACTTGGAGAACCACAAGTCCCAGAATGCGGGCATTAAAGGGCCCGCTGGCACTTGTAGTTCCACAGTACAAGAAATTGTTAAATAAAACACACGCTGACACCCAGAAAAATAAACGTTTAATACATCCACAGCCCACACATACTGATACTTACCTACCTTGAGCCCGTGGGTTGGTCTCTTGATCCGGGGTCCGGGGTCCTGGCTCCAGGGCTGAAGAGTCCGGTTCCAGGGCCTTGGTCCTGGTTCCGGGGCTGGTCCGGGGCTCCTGGGCTGAAGATTCCCTTCTTTGGGGGGTCCCCACTTCCCCAGGACCCCTGCCCATGCTGACCAGCCAGGGGGATAATGCTTTGGCTGCGGGACCTTATATAATAAGTGTCCCCCGACTGTGGCATTACCCTGCTGGCTGGTTGGGTCTGGTGCTGGTTCTTGAAATGCGGGGGACCCCTAGTCATTTTGCCGCCGTATTTTGGGAACCAGTACCGGACCTTGAGCCTGGTGCTGGTTTCATTGAATCAAGGGGACCCCTATTTGTCGGGGACCGTGATTTTATGTCACCAGCACCGGCCCAATGAGCCCGGGGCTGGTTATGCTCTGGCGGGGTGACCCCGTGCAGTTTTTTTTTTTTAAATTGCGATTTCCTGCAAATGTGCGATTTTCTGACCTGAAAATCGCACATTTTCAGGACTAAAGAAATCACATCAAATCGCACCTAGTCGCACTATTTGGGCCGTTTTTTGGCATCTCATTAAATATGCGAAAAACGGCCCAATCTTGCGATTTTCGAAAGTGCGATTAGGTGCGGTAAAAATCATGCGGTTTTTACCGCTGCACATAGAATGTCACCCTTGGTTTCTTTTTGTGGAATAAAAATGGTGAAATCACACTGGAGAGTAAATGATTGTGACCAAAAATTAGCATGAACTGAAATTCAGACTAATAATATGTTAAATACATTATCTCCATTTGGTCTCAATATGGACTTTGAGTTAAAGTGCTTTTTATGAATTTTTTTATGCAAAAAACTTTTTTTAATATAAATGTGAATTTTAGATGTCTGGTTAGGTTATTATATATATATATATATATATATATATATATATATATATATATATATATATATATATATATATATATATATATATATATATATATATATATATGATGAATTAATTTATTGTGGCTAAACCCTCCTGCATCAATTACTAATAAATATTATATATTTTGCATGTAAAAACTCTGAGAATGGTTGAACCGCAAATTCCTACTACTAAATGGAAGAACAACTTCCGGGAACTGCGTTCCATCTATGCGTTTCAAAGTCACAGTAACAGCGGAGAAAATCCAGGAAGTGCCCGCCGAATAGAATTATATGCGTTCCACATAAACTGGAAGCAGATGTCACTTCCACTTCCGCTGTACAACCCGGAAGCGGACACGGCGGGACAGAGCTTCTGCCTCTGGCGCAAATCTAGATTGCGCTGAAAAAACATGGCTCCTGGAGTATCGGATTGATACAATATAATATGTGTGTTTGTGCATTATCTTTCTGATTTGTCTCCTTTGTATTCATCTCAGTTTATACTTTGATTATTTATATAAGTAAACTCTGTGCGCATTAGTATATGAAAATGTATGTAATGTTTAGGCACTTTTGATTCGGATTAATCCGGTTCCATTTTTTCTATGTAAACCTAATAGGATTTTTTTGGTGGACAGGTATAAATACCTTCCCCCATAGCTATTTACTCCACACCTTGAAAAAGGACCATTACAGGTCCGAAACGCATCGGAGCTGTGGAGCAGTATTCCAGTATCTTGGATCCCTCTCTTTTGGTCCTTTTTCCACACTTGTGACATCCACTTTCCTCTAGATCCGGGTGAGCAATTGTTGGTAGAGAGGAGTGGTGAAGCGATACTTGGATTACTTTTTACTTCATTTTTTAACTGTATTTTTACTGCTGTATGGACTCTGGAATAAAACCTGTGTTATCACCTATGACCGAGTTTGGAGTGGCATCCAATCTTTGAGGTCTTGAGGACTCAAGAGTAAAAGAACCTTTGTATGAACATAGCGCACTGCCAGAAGGTGAACATATATTCCATGGGAATGGGAACATTTGGTGTTTATTAAAGATACCTTTATGGGCTCATAGGGCCTGTTATACAGGTCAGTAAATAGGAATAACACGTTCATGGTCGATCATTCACTGGATTGCCTGATTTACCTACCATTTGTATTTGCATATTTTCCATATGAGCTTATACCCTTGGAACTACATCTGTCCAAGGAAGGAGGAGTGAACAACACACCTTATTTCTGACAGCGCATCGTTGTACACCCTTTTTGTGTCTGATAAGACCATCTTTGACAGTGTGATTGTCTATGTATGTACTTATTAAATGTTTTATTGATTATTGAACTTTAACCTATGCGCAGTTTTGTTTTTATTTTTTTAAACTACACTACCCGACTTTCTAGAACTTTTCTTCTTAACCTTAACCTGCTTCTCAAAATAGCACATTAACTTGCGTGGTTTACCACCAGTACTTGACGAATCTGATGAGGATTTGGAAGAAGAATTTAAAGCACCTGTGGATAAACCTAAAAGGTTCTAACCTACTCCTGCAGTGGAAGGTATGGCCATAGTGCACCCACCGTGACTTGAATCCACAGATCTTATACAACTGACGAAACTGGAGGATGGAGGCCTGATTAACTTCAGTTGCATGAATACTGGTAAGAGAGGAGTTAACTTCATCCTGCACAGCTACCAATGCTCCCTGAACTGCACTGCCTTCAGCCAAAGGAGTGGGCCATGGTTTGGTGGGGGGTCGAGTAGCAAGGGGCGACAGTGGCAATGGAGGCTGACTGACATTCTGCATCTGAACTACGGGTGGAAAAGCAGTGAAATTCAGCTGCATAAATTGCCCAAATATTGCAGATGCAATTACAAAAAAATTACAAAAAAAGGCAGATGAAAAACCCTGCATTGGGACCTGCACAAACTGGGGGTTAAATTGATAACTTCCTGCTGGCATTTGCTATGAGGGAGGTGCAAAGCCATTATTAAAATAAAGTGATATGCTGACCAACTTACTGCGGTCTGGTGAGGCCCAGACTGTGTCACCTATTGAGGAGGAGGGGGATGGATTGACAAACCAACATTGGTGCAGTAGCGCACGCAGGGGGTTTTCTGAGTACCCAGAAACCTCCCAGGAGTCTAAGGGACATAGGCTGAAAGCTGAGGGTCCCCTCTTTCCATGGGTACAAGAATTTTAAAAATCGGCCTTTGGGAACTGGAGATATCTGACTTCAAAACAGTGGTCCCCATCCAAGCCTGTTAATTGTTCTTTCCAGTCAGATATTTCAGATTCTGTCTCACTTAGAGTTTTTCTGACTGGGACTTCCCCCGTTTGATGGACACTATTAGCTTGTCTCTATTGTTCCCAGAACCAGAGATATCAGCCTTCCAGCAGCTGGTTACTGCTCCAGCTCCACACACCTGGTATGTAGTTTTATATCCTCGTTGTTAGATTGCTCTGCCTCCTGAACTCTCATCCCCTAGTCCCCAATACCATTTGGTAGGTGGGATCCTCTAGTTTTTAATTCCATTAAAATCTAAGAAATCTATTTTTGGAAACTGGAGATATCTGCAGTCAAGCAAGCTGTCCTCCCACCAGAAAATTATGAATAATAAGCCCACTCCACTATACACCCCTCCTCTGCATATTAAACATCCTATACCACTCTGAAAGTTATGTATCAGGGCCCCTTCATTCAGCCCAATGCCCCCTTTTCCCACCATCTGTGCAGTAAAGGGGTAATTAGTGGAAATAACTGATCCAGGCCCTACATGCTGAGCGGTTGATATAATACCCCCTGCTACCCGGGGGACATCAAAGCTTCCCCCACATATATGTGTGTGTGTGTATGTATATACATATGTGTGTGTGTATATATATATATATACTAGCTGACCCGCCCGGCGTTGCCCGGGAAAACCTTGGGGTTTCTTTATTTCCAAAATTGCTGAAAAATGTAATCTTACAGTATGCTGTGCCAAAGACCTAAGATTGTAATTTGTTATAGATTCCACCATAATGTTACAATGTGTTTGCATTGATACTCAATGATGGCAATGAAATCAGGTGTGGTGTTGTTGTTTGAAACACAACGCTCCTGAGTTGAAAACTTGTATGTGTTCATGAATTCCACATCCACTCCTGAGATTTAGCACCTACTGTATGACATATCCTCCAACATCTGAGGGTCAGAAATCGGTACAAAATCAGAAAGGGACATGTCCACATCTCAATTTCTATACTTTCATTGGTACAGTTTCTAGGGTGTGTAATTACAGGCGCTGAGTGCGTGGGGTCCGGGGTGGGCGTTACTTACCGCGCCATAATTAATTAAAAATTCACTGCTCCCTGCCACTGCCACTCCCCTCACTGAACCTGCCTGCAGCAGTCTCTGAGGTCTGGGGATCTGTAAAGCACATGCACCGAGCATCTCTACCAAACAGTGGAGCAGCCCCTGAGTGTGGGAGCAGGTCCGCGGGCCTGGCCACATGATGTCATGACGCGACGCACACTATCCGTACCACTGTAATGCACCACTGGGAATGGGTGCAATGGGCCAAATTCTTCCCTACACCCGCCGGGCCAATCCACTGATCCAGCCATCACAATCATCAATGGATGCATTGAAAAGGTTTGGAGTTTAAGAAGTTGAAGAATAAGACTGAGAAAAGGAATTGCCATGTTACAAAGTATACAATTTACTCAATAAATCGTGAAAAAAATGTAAGAGTACATAGAAGTACAATCAAGAAATGAAAGTAGGATTAAAAAATAATTTAATCTATAGGTGGGGGTATGGATATTGTGGGCATAATTGGTGTTTGTTACACCTACAGGGGGCCCTCAATTGATGTGATTTTCACTACAGTGTCACGGTCACAGTGTCACCATAGGGGGATTCCCAATTGGGGTCCAGGCGGTCTTTCAGGGACCCTTTACAATCCTGTAGGTCTCTTCTCCTTGAGCTTACAGTCTCCCTTAATGATAGTCAATCACTGAGGGAGACCGTAGGCTCCAGGAGAAGAGACCAACAGGATTGTAAAGGGGTCCCTAAAAGACCACCTGAACCCCAATTGGAAATCCCCCTACGGTGACACTGTAGTGAGAATTTCTCATCAACTGGGGACCCCCTGTAGGTGTACCAAACACCAATTATGCCCACAATATCAATACCCCCTCCACCTATAGATTTGTTTTGCAACCCACCGCCATTCAAACAATTATCAGTTTGAATCAGATTTATTTTTTAATCCTACTTTCATTTCTTGATTGTACTGTACTTCTATGTACGCATATTTTTTTCACGATTTATTGAGTAAATTGTACACTATAACGTGACAAATCTTCCATCTCAGTCTTATTCTTCAACTTCTTACACTCATAACATTCAAACAAATGCATGCAGCGCTCATGCCCATCGACCAAACATTATCTATGAACCAAAAGAGTCTGGGAAACCCTTAAGGCAGAGCAGTGCCTGATATCCAACTGACTAACAGGGTGAGTGCAGTGTACCCACTTTGTATTGATCGATGGGTGCATTGGCCAGGACAAAGATTTCTCAGTGCAACTGGAGGACTGGAGAGACGGATATGAGGAACAAAGTAGAAACGGTACATTAGGTACAGTTTTTATTTGCCGGTACAGACGGTTAAATAAACGGCAAATTATTTTTTATGTGTTCTGTGTGTTTGTGTGTGTTGTACTGTTTTTGTGTGTGTGTTATAGTGTATGTGGTTGTGTGTGTTGTATTGTATGTATCTGTCCAATGCGTAAGTGTGTGAGGTGTGCAACGTATATACAGTATGTGTGTGTTGTGTCTTTGTGTATCTGTGCAATGTTTAAGTGTGTGTTTTGTGTGTGTCGTACTGTTTTTTGTTTATGTGTGGTGAATGTGGGTGTGTGTTGTGCTGTTAGAGGTATGTTATGTGTGTGTGTTGTGTGTATCTGCCCTATGTGTAAGTGCGTAAGGTGTGCTATGAATAAATCTGTGTGTGTGTAATGTGCTGTGTGTATCTATGCAATGTTTAAGTGTGTGATTTGTGTATTGTACTGTTTTTGGGTGTGTGTTGTAGTGAATGTGGGTGTGTGTTGTACTGTGAGTGTTGTGTGTATCTGCCGACTGTGTAAGTTTGTGATGTGTGCTACGTATATATGTGTATGTAGTGTGCTTTGCGTATCCTGGCAATTTTTAAGTGTGTGTGTTCTGTGTGTTTGTTGTACTGTTTTTGGGTGTGTGTTGTAGTGTGTATGGATTTGTATTGTACTGCATGTGGTGTGTTTTGTGTGTGTGTATCTGTCCAATGTGAAAGTGTGTGAGGTGCTCTACGTATAAATGTGTGTGTTGTGTGCTATGTGTGCGTATGTGGTGGTGTGTGTGTGTGTGTGTGTACAATGTGTATGTGTGTGTGTGTGTGTGTGTGTGTGTGTGTGTTGTGTGGTGTATGTATATCCTCAATTATTTCCTAATTGTTTAAAGCCTTCACCATAATGTTAGAATGTGTCATTCATACTCAATGACAGCAATGAAATCAGGTGTGGAGTTGTTCCTTCGCAAACGGTTTCCCAGATCATCAATCTTTTCCCCAGAACATCAATGAAGGAAAATTACAACTTGGTGTTTTTTAAATTTCTAAGTGAAATTTCCCAAAAACGGCTTCGAGATGCACACCATCGGGTCCAGAGGTATCTTGTTGCTGAATTTGGTGTCTCTGAGTGCCACGGTGTGTCCGCAATGCGACGGACACGCACACACACACACGCACACAGACTCTTCAACTTTATATATATATATATATACAGTGGTCGAAGTGGAAATTTTGAAGTGGGGGTATGGAAATTTTGAAGTGGGGGTATGGAAAAGTAAAGAGTGAATATAGTGCGCACCTTCGGACACCCCCCTGTCCATCAACGTCCCTTGCCAGACTGCCCCGTTGTACAGGGGTATTACAAAAGCACAATATGCGCTGCTGAGTGATCAGAGAGCATCCTGAGGGGGAAAAAAAACTTTTTTTTTTTATCTTCAGATTAAAGTGGGGGTATGCCATACCCCCGTATACCGCCCCACTTCGACCACTGTATGTATATATATATATATATATATATATATATATATATATATATATATATATATATATATATATATATATATATATATATATATATATATATATATATATATATATATATATATATATATATATATAGAGCGGTTTCCAATAGGCGGCACCCACGGGTTTCAAACAGCCAGTAATCAGACGCAGACACCAATTAAGTGCAAGCTTTCGGGTACTTTATTCCCCTTCGTCAGGCGGCATACAAAAAATACAGTCACAAAGTGCTCACCTTTTATACCATACATGTGTAAGTAGCGTGCGGCTCGGGGCAGGCATGACTTCCGGACGCTGTAACACGGAGCAATATATATATATATTTTAAATTATTATTATTTATATACATTTGGTCTATCTAAAATACTTTAACTAACCCGCATATACTGAGTCACCTAAGTGTCCATCTCCGTGCTTTGCTCCACCCCTCTGGAAACCCCCTTCTGAAAATCCTGCGTTTGCACTGTGGTGGGTGCCAAAACTTGTCTATAAGGACTACTCATCAGACTTGGAGGGATTAAACTGCCCTGAGATTGTGGTGACAGTATTGGACTTAAATTAAAATGCTGCCTGTGAGTAGGGGTGACTAATCCCACTAAATGCTGCAAAACTGCTGCCTCCCCAGCTCCTGAAGCAACAGCTCCTTGATGCAGCATTCCAGTTTAAAGTAGGCCTCAAAACGGTGGCCAGACTGGGAGGGGTGGGTCTTGAAGTGACCTCCGTGTCACTAATAGTGGCCTGGCTCCTCTCATCAACTGGGAAGCTGCCACTTCAGCTATGCGGCAGGGGGGGGGGGGGGGAGTGGGGGGAAGCAGTGCCTCTAGAATAGGGCATGACTTAAATTACAAAGCCAAAGAATATAAGAAAAGGATAGTGACAGGAAAAGGGGAAAATTAAAGTATCTGTTAAATAGGAAAATAAAGAAACTACTATATGAAATATAAAGTGAAATAATTAAATAGAAATAAAGATACAGAGTATTAAAACATACCCTCCAACATGACCCATTCCATTAGGTACAAAATGCTCTGTTCCTGGACTTCCCTGCCAGTCCCAGTAACAGAGGTTGGACTCCAGCAAATTCGAAAATTCAAAGAGGGGGGTCACATCAACTGTTAATGAGTCCAGGACAGACAGTGATGTTTGGGGTGGCAGTAGGTGTGGCTCCCCTTTTTGAATATTGGACAGTGGTGCAGTCCCAACTCTGCAACTGCCACTGGCAAGGAAGTCCAGAAACAGAACATTTTGTACCTAATGGAATGGGCCATGTTGGAAGGTATGTTAAAATACATTGAACAATACTCAGACTGCTTCTTGAATCCAAAAGAAACTAGCCAAGAGGAAGCAGTGATCTTAGGCCAGATACTGTAACCATCCCATTGGATTGTCATGATTGACACTACTTTAAAGCCAATGGCAGCATATGAAAAAACTAACAGCTAACTTATAGACTATTCTAATAATAAAACAGGGTGCTTATGTCCTCTTGAGCTTATACAAGCTCTTCAGTATTTTTCTGCAGTGTGGCTATATATGATGGTAGTAATACTGTGTATAAGGTGACAACTGACGTGTGCATTATTTCCATTGTATTTCCATACACAGTCTCTGGGGGATTTCCTGTCACATCTCACCTGTCACTCTATATATATCTCATTGTACAGGAGACGTCTTATAGCTTCTGACTGACAGCCCAGATACAGCAAGATGGTGTCTCCCAGTTACCTGCTGGCTGTGATACTCATTTATATTCAGGGTGAGAGATTGGGGGCATTACATGGTGCTGTGTAGGGGAATCTATACATGTAACATAAGTAATCAGAGCAGGATGTATATGACTATATACAGACATGTATCAGTAATGACTGTGTCTCCTCTAATCCTCAGGGTCCTGTGGGCAGATTGTGATGACTCAGACCCCAGGTTATATCTCTGTGTCCCCAGGAGGAGTAGCCACCATCTCATGTACAGCCAGTGCTGGTATAAGCCAATACATAGGCTGGTACCAACAGAAATCAGGACAACCACCAAAGCTTATTATCTCTGATGCAATTAATAGACCCACAGGAGTCCCAACCCGGTTCAGTGGATCTGGATCTGGAACTGCATTCACACTGACAATTAGTGGAGTGACAGCAGAGGATGAGGCAGTATATTACTGTCAGCAGCGTCAGAGTTTCCCTTTCACACAGTGATACAGAGCCGTACAATAACCTCCTTCCTCTTTCTGTAAGAGATGTGTCTCAGACATCGAGATGAATCCATCTCCTACTTACAATCTAATGCCACTATACATATGGGTGCTTTATATGAGACACTTTTACCTCCCACCTTTTGGATCTTCTAAATAGGGACCCAAATGTTGAGGCATGGACTCTGATCGGGGGGGGGGGGGGGGGGGGGGGGGGGCGTGGCCTCCCATCTAGGTGGTATGGTTTTGTGAGTAGAGCCACACCCTGATTTTATCACTATGGGATTATGCCCAATGCTGCTGGCATGCCCTTAGTCCTACTCTCCTGTGAATAGACACTGCATGTGCGCTTTGGAAGATATCTCTAACAGCTTCCTGCAGGGTAGGCATAATAGCGACATCTTATCTTATTACTGCCTCACAGCACTGAGGTCATGGTTTGATTCCCACCATGGCTCTAACTGTGTGGAGTTTGTATATTCTCCCTGTACTTGCGTGGTTTTTCCTCCTCCCACAATCCAAAAATATACAGGTAGGTTAATTGGCTCCCAACAAATTAACCCTAGAATGTCTGTGTGCGTGTACATGTGGTAGGGAATATAGATTGTAAGCTCCACTGGGGCAGGGACTGATGTGAGTGTTCAACTATTCTCTGTACAGCGCTGCGGAATATGTATGCGCTATACTGTATAATAAAAAGTAAATAATAATTAATAAATAAATTATAAATCCAGCCTTTACCATGTAATGTGCTAGTGTACGGACCTGCACAGTAGCAGAGACCAATGTTGTCATCTCCCTGTGGGTATTACCAAGGAAACAAGCATATATTAAGCAGAAATAATTGACCAGACACATAATAAACATAGGACACATAGGCCCTTATTCAGATCAGATCGCAGAACACATTTGTTCTCAAAATGGGCAAAACCATGTGCACTGCAGGTGGGGCAGATGTGACAAGTGCAAAGAGAGTTAGATTTGGGTGGGGTGTGTTGAAACTGAAATCTAAAATGCAGTGTAAAAATAATGCAGTCAGTATTTACCCTGCACAGAAACAAAATAACTCACTCAAATCTAACTCTCTCTGCACATGTTACATCTACCCCACCTGCAGTGCACATGGTTTTGCCCATTTTGAGAACAAATCTGTACTGCGATCAAATCTGAATAAGGGCCATGGTGACCATATTAGGCAACAGTATTATAAGCCAATATTGTAAATAATAGATTGAGTTGATACTCAGGTGAAACATTAGAAGAGTAATGTATAAGATGTGCTACTCAGGACTGATGTGTATAATGGTGCAGTACACAAATACAACTACTATTACAATTTATAGATTTTATAGAATCTTAACTTTACTGATGTCATCAAATTTATTCTTAGAAATTATTATTTATTTTATTATTTAATAACAGTTTCTTATATAGCGCACACATATTACGCAGTACTGTACAGAGCATAGTTATGAGCAAAAACACATAAATTACATTACAAGACAGTTTAGGACAAGTACATGGTTAATACGGATAGTTGCATCAGGGGACAGGACACTGCAGCAATCATCAGGGTGGCAGAGGTTTATATATTCTAAGAAAGGCACATGAGGAGGGAGGGCCCTGCTCGTTAGAGCTTACATTCTAAAAATTATGTAGATCAACAGGTTTAGGTGCAAATTATATTTACCGGTACCACATACTGTACATACCCTAAACTGGGTTGATACCTGTAGGATTAATCACTACAAACAAATTGAATATTGTGGGTCCATCATCCTAAACAAAATTTAGCTTTGAGTGTACTGTATATCAAATTCAAAACACCAGTGTTTGAATATTTATTCAGAATTTGGATATTCATTAAATACAGCTATTGAAAGATTGTGGAACACAGGATCAAGGATCCAACATATTGTAAGCCACACTCTTAAAGGCTGTTACACAACAATTGAAAATTCCCTGTATGGATGTATACTTACCAGAATGAGAGATAAAATAATAGAAAGATTTTTTTTTTTTAAATAATCTAATAAAATTGTGTTATAACAATCTAAGAGTGCCCCGGCACATAGAGTCTACTTTCCCTCCTTCACACTACATGAAATTAAAAAAAAAAAAAAAAAAAAAAAACATTCTTTTTCTCTAACTAAATCATTCATTTACTAACATTTAATTTTGAAATCAGTAATAGTGTCAGATAGCAAATCAAACCCCCGAAAAATTCTACAGCTACAGACATGGGAATAATATTGGCCCACTGAAAACCAAAAGAGGTATCCCGATAATTGAAGATGAGGAAAAGGCAGAGGTATTCAATGAATTATTTGCATCGGTATTTACAAGGGAGGATTTGACAGATGTTTTCCACCAAGAGGGTAGCACAGCTCTAAAAAGTTACCCAGGTTTATGTTTAAGTAAGGAAATAGTTAAAAACAAATAGCTAGATCTAAATGTAAACAAATCTTGGGGACCAGATGAAATCTACGGGTACTAAAAGAACTAAGCTCTGTCATAGTACTGCAATTTTACCTTATCTTTGTTAGGAGTCCCTTTGGACAGCACGACAGGTATAATTGCTGGAGGCACAGACAGACAGAGGCAGGATGGATGGATGGAACTCACTGCTTTATCGTAGATCAGGAACAGGTACACGGTACAGGATACAATTACAGGAACAGATGCAAAAACACGATTACAGGACTCAGGAAACAGGACAAAAACATGATTACAGGACTCAGGATACAGGACTCAGGATACAGGACATGGCATAAGAAAGCTCTCAGGAAGCTAACAAACAGAGAACTAGCAAAGGCCCTGAGCTCAGGGCCCATGCCTCTTTTAAAGGCAGCCCAGACCAATGGCTGCAGCACATAGAGACAAACCCACAATTATTCACATGTGCTGCAGCTGGGGATGGCACTCTGAGAACAGCCCAGCCCAGCTGATTACACCAGCTGGGACTGTCCTCAGAAACCACAACCCTGCATGCAGGGCCAAACAGAAGCACCTCTGGCCACAAAGAGGTACTGCAGGATGCAAATAAGAACAGCAGCACCTCTGAGTAACCAGAGGCACTGCAGACCACACAAGACCCAAATGGCAGTGCTGACATAACAATCTTCTAGGAATCAGTGAATTCAGGGAACGGTACTGAGAGATTGGCGTATAGCAAATGTAGTACCTATACTGAAAAAGGGGAGTAAAACAAACCCTGAAAATTATAGACTTGTCAGCCTAACAATTATTGTAGGGAAAACACTGGAGAGGATGAATAGAGATGGCATTCAAGATTTCTTAGAACACAACAAGGTGATATGTAAAGCACAGCATGGGTTTGTTAAAAATAGATCATGCCAGAAAAACGTTATTATTTTCTACGAAGAGGTCAGCAGGAATGTGGACATAGGGAAATCAGTGGATGTAATCCACTGATTTCCTAATTGGTTAGACGATCGGGAACAAAGAGTAGTGGTTAATGGGAAATTGTTGAATTGGATAAAGGTAGATATTGGTGTCCCAAAGGGTTCAGTATTGGGTCCCAACTTGTTTAATATAACACAAAACTGAGCAAGGAATTTAACTCAGAAGGGGATGTGGAAGCACTGCAAAACGACTTAGATAAACTTGCAATGTGGGCAGCAAGGTGGAAGATTAAATTTAACATAGATAAATGCAAAGTAATTCAAGTTGGGAACAAAAATGGTAGTTATGAATTAAATGAGGTTAGTATTGGAAGCTCTGCAGTGGAAAGGGATTTAGGCATTATCATAAATGATATAATGGGTAATAGTGCACACTGCTCGAGAGCAGCAGCAAAGGCTATCAGGACCTTGGTATGCATTAAAAGGGGAATGGAATCAAGAGATGGCGATGTGATAGTACCACTTTATAAATTTTGACCTTTGAAAGATAGTGAGGAGAGCAGTATGGACAGGAAAGGTGGAAAGTGTCAGAGAGAGACCAGCAGTATGGACAGAGACAGCATAGTGCCAAGGAGGAGCCACAACAGGAGGAGCAGGAGGAGGAGGCTGTTGCTGCAACCAGCTATAGCAGTCCATAGAAGGACCTGTTTGCCACATACCATGAGGAGGTGGAGGAGGAGGCAGACATGTAGACTGGCAGGAGGGTGAAGCGTGCCAGGATGACAATGAGGAGGGCACAGAGGAGGAGGAAATGGAGGATGACACAGGCTCTATCACAGGATGCACTCAAAGTGGGTGCCATGTGCACTTATCAGATGAAGAGAATTCTGCCCTTACACATGCCACTATTCCATTATTTACCTTCTTGGTAAAAATAATGCCCGCACTAATATGTTGTGCAACTGTGCAACCAACAAATGTGGGAGGAGATTACTGGGGTTGTGAATGCCGTAAGAAACCATAAGCACAAAGTGCGCAATGTGATGAAGCGCTTCAGTAATATCAAGCGGCTACTCAAAACTAAGACAGGGTTGCTTACCCTCCCGGAATGGCTGGGAGGGTCCCGGAAATAGGGTCCCCCTCCTGGCCCCCTGAAAAAGGAGGCAACCCTCCTGCATTGCCCTGCATTGCCCTCCATCACCGGCGGACACCCCCACCCAGCGGGGGGTCCCCAAGTCAAATGACGCAACCGCAGCTTTTTAGCCCTGCCCCCCACCGTGCAATGCCCGGGACTAAACTGACAAGATCAATATTGACACGCCCCTAATAGGGCAGCCCACCCCCTTGGCTTTGCCCCAAACCACCCCTTTTCCGCTCCCGAGCTTTACTGAGCTGGCTGCCCTCTTCCGGAGAGGGCAGCCAAAAAGTCGGCAAATACAGATGGAGTACGGCTCATCCTGGCAGCGGATGGCGCTGGCGCCGCCAGCCACCATCCCCCGCCAGCGCCATATCGATGGCGAGAAGGGGACGCGCGCGCACAAGCCCTTCCATCTGTTCCCCCGGGTCCCCGACGCCTGCCCGCACCCCCCCTAACCCCCCTAACCCTGTCCGTCTCCTGAGGCGGAGACGTACAGGGTTTCCGTTGCGCTGGCGACGGAGACTGAGACGCGCGTGCGACGCACGCGTGTCTCAGTATGTTGGATGGCGAGGCTGCTGGCGTATCGCCAGTGGGGACGTTCTGGCGATCCGCCAGCAAGGCTGAGCCGTACTCCATCTGTATGAACTAAGATGGCTACAAAAAAGAAGCAGGCAAGTTGCACAGGAGGTGGAACCAGTATGAAAGTGACTTACAGAGCCTATGAGGAGAAGTTGAAGCCAATCATCGCACCAAACGTCCTTCCCAGCTTACACATTGCCAACAGAGACATACCGGCATTACCACCACAACCTGGTAAGTGTTGTCATATTTACACAAACAAAGCATTGTAATGTAAAATATATCTTATGCTGTGATGGTATGTTTTTGCTACTGCGACACTACAGATCCCAGCAAGGTGGCCTCATGTAAAAGTAATGTTGAAAATAGAATTTTTGCAGGTAAAGCTGGGTCATGTAGTTCCACAACTACTGTTATTGTCAACAAACAATAAATACTATTCTAAATGTAGGAATTTCCATTATTTTGTGTCATATTTACCATCATTTAACAAGAAACATCACTGTTTTTTAGTATATTAAAATTTTTCTAGTGACAAAACAATAAAATAAATGATGGTTTTCCATAATTTTTTAGCATCCAAATTTTTTAAGAATTCAAGAGTGAGTGCAATTTGGACATGGGATTGTAACCTTCTAGGCAGGGTGATGGCTTGATCCTTGCACAAATTCAGGTAGTCAGTAAATAGTTAATAGTTTTCAGCAAGGAGATTATTTTGAATAGGGGGAGTGTTAGGGAGGAGCCAGCGGACATTTTGTGAGATACAGGAGTGTTCAGCTTCCTCTTTGCTGCAGAGATTCCCCTCCCTTACCGGGGGTCATTTGGGGCTGTCTGGCTGGCCCTATTATGATGTATTGATGAAAGAGTTGGAGACCTGGCATTTGTTGGCATTGCCAATAAATTAAAGTACAGTAGGTCATGTAGTGGACATGGGTAGCGCCTTTAAGTCAGAATGTCACTGTTGATCTGGTTGTTCTTTCTTATTACCACCATACTTAGTTTAAGCATTACAAAAAACGGTTGACCGATTTTTACAGTTGTCCGTGTTTAGTTAATTAGTGATAAGGTTATTGTGTAATGATGTCAGGCAATCCATATCTGCCGATAGAAATTTTGGTACTTGTGTACTACCACGGCGCCCATTGCATCGCAGACCATATCGCATGCGATGCGATGTGACGCGATATCGGCCGATATTGTACAATGGCATACAATTTTTAAATTGTATGCCATTGTATATGGCATATAATGCCATACAATGCGATGAGATGCGATTAGAAATTGTATAAGCACCCTAATGGGTGCTTACAATGCCTAAATGCACCCCCATGCCACCTCCCAAGTATAATTGTGAACCCGAAGCGTGGCGAGCGCAGCGAGCCCGCGAGGGGCGGCGGTACGCATCCTACGACCTTTTCATACCCCCACTATCCACGTCGGCGTGGAGTTGAGAATAGAAAGTATGGCGAGCGCAGGGAGCCACCGAGCCCGAAGCATGGCGAGGGGACGCGGATACCTTCACAGGTATCCGCGTCCCCTCGCAGGCTTCAAAGGTATCCGCGTCCCCTTGCAGGCTTCACAGGTATCCGCGTCCCCATGCGGGCTTCACAGGTATCCGCGTCCCCACGCGGGCTTCACAGGTATCCGCGTCCCCACGCGGGCTTCACAGGTATCCGCGTACCCACGCGGGCTTCACAGGTATCCGTGTACCCATGCGGTGGCTCGCTGCGCTCGCCACACTTTCTATTCTCAACTCCACGCCGACGTGGATAGTAGGGGTATGAAAAGGTCGTAGGACGCGTACCGCCGCCCCTCGCGAGCTCGCTGCGCTCGCCACGCTTCGGGTTCACGTTTGTACTGGGGGGGTGGCGTGGGGGTGCATTTAAGCATTGTAAGCACATATTAGGGTGCTTATACAATTTAATATCGAATATGACTTAAAATCACATCGCATCGCATGCCATCGGGTGTATGGCATGCGATGCGATTAAAAAATCATGCGACTAATTATCGGGGCGCCGTGCTAGTACACAAGTACCGAAAGTTTAAGACAAAACTAATGTTTGGCCATATAGTCAATTAGTTTAGATCAATTTACACATGTCTTCATGCATGCTGGTTCCAAATGTCCTTATTGCAATTCATTAAAACTGCATCCTCCACATCTCAGAAGGTGTTCTGCTCCGCAGACTGCACAGCGACTAAGCCTGGATTCACAACCTGCTGGTGAGCAATTCCTAGACAAATGTACACAACACAATTACTATGTACTCCTGCATGCAACACCTATGCAAAACCATAGTTGACTATCATCGGACTCCCTGAAATAGCAGCAATCTCCCTCTCTCCCTCATAAGTCTAGCAATCTCCCTCATTTCACCTAGTCCACATTACACTGTTACAGTTTCCAGTACCAATCCCAGCACAGTAGCTCATACTAACTGCTTTGGGGCACATCTACATTTGTATATAAAGGTGCCCATACACGTTACAATTATTGTATACAATATTGTATTCAATATCACATCTCATCGCATCTCAGTTTTGCGATGAGATCAGATGAGATGAGATCTAGTAGAAAAAGTATGTGCAGCACATACTTTTTGTACTAGATCTCATCTCATCTTATCGCAAAACCAGGTGCGATGAGATGCGATATTGTATACAATATTGTATACAATAATTGTAACGTGTATGGGCACCTTGTCCTTTTAAAAGATTCCTCTCAGATGTAGCAGTACACACCCACACTTCTAGCTCCAACATATACAATCTCTTTTCACAGAGATGCCCTTTGAGTGGAGCATGACATGCCCCTCAATGGGGAGCTGTACAAAGTACCTATTACAGACTATAATCTCCCTGAAACTAGTTTTCAAAAGTAGGCAAGTATGCGCTAAACTCCAGAACAGCAAAAACACACCCCTACATTTTTGTAATCCACAACAAAATATTTTACAACAAATAACCCAATGCCCATGGTAAGCCATGTTTCCTGGGTGAAACATACACATAATAAATGGCACAGGTGGCTTTATGTGAGCCAATTAGTGAGCATTAGAAACATAGAAACATAGAATTTGACGGCAGATAAGAACCACTTGACCCATCTAGTCTGCCCCTTTTTTAAGCATTATTGTGGCGTATGGTGTGCAGACCACTTTTAATACCCAAACCCCATTATTTAATCAGAATATAATTATTAACAATGGGACCACATCGATATTTGTAGACATCACATCATGTTAAACCATATGGTGATGTAAAAGTCTCAATATAAAGGAGGGTTATGAATCTGCATATCCTAACATTTCCCCAAAATGGCACATTTAAACATACTCCTCAGTAGTGTGACCATATTTACCAATGTCAACATATTCACAGGGACATTAACACACCGCTCCAGCCACAAGTACCGCCACAACTGATGGAGGAGGATCAAGAAATTATTCTGGAGATAGTAGAGTCTTTTCAACCTGTGGACGAACCAACACAACCAGCCATCATGCAAAAGGCAACCAGCTGCATGACACCCCAAAGTACCCCGGTTACCCAACAAGCCCCTACAGCAACTAGTGCCAATGATTTGACATGGTCATTGTCAGGACTCACAGGTTTTGTTAGTCCGTCACCCGATCAGGAGTTAACAGGCTGACTGGGGGCCAGAAGGAGGCAAGCCATATGTAAATCGTTCTCATAGACAAAGTCAAAGTATACACAAGTACCTGGAAGTACAGACTGGATACAGCTAGAGTCCAGGTGCCAAGGAGTTCGGGAACACAGGTGCCTGGAAGCACGGAGTAGATGACACTGGAGTACAGGTGCCTGGAAGCACGGAGTAGGAGACACTGGAGCACAGGTGCCTGGAAGCACGAGTAGGAGACACTGGAGCACAGGTGCCTGGAAGCACACAGTAGGAGACACTGGAGCAAAGGGGCCTGGAAGCACACAGTAGGAGACACTGGAGCACAGGGACCTGGAAGCACGGAGTAGGAGACACTTGAGCCCAGGTGCCTGGAAGCATGGAGTAGGAGACACTGGAGCACAGGTGCCTGGAAGCATGTGGTAGGAGACACTGGAGCACAGGTGCCTGGAAGCACGAAGTAGGAGACACTGGAGCACAGGTGCCTGGAAGCACGAGTAGGAGACACTGGAGCACAGGTGCCTGGAAGCACACAGTAGGAGACACTGGAGCACAGGGGCCTGGAAGCACGGAGTAGGAGACACTTGAGCCCAGGTGCCTGGAAGCATGGAGTAGGAGACACTGGAGCACAGGTGCCTGGAAGCATGTGGTAGGAGACACTGGAGCACAGGTGCCTGGAAGCACGGAGTAGGAGACACTGGAGTACAGGTGCCTGAAAGTGCGGAGTAGGAGACACTGGAGCACAGGTGCCTGGAAGCACAGAGTAGGAGTCACAAATGCTGGGACTGAGCAGGCAAGTACAGGTGGTCATAGGGGCAGGAACTCTGAGGCACACAGGTGCAGACAACCACTTGTGCAGGTACTTGGAGGCACACAGGTGAAGATGAACGCTGGTGCAGGTACTTGGAGGCACACAGGTGCAGGGGAATGCTGGTGCAGGTACTTGGAGGCACATCGGTGCAGGTGAACGCTGATGCAGGTACTTGGAAGCACACCGGAACAGGTAATTGCTAGTGCAGGTACTTGGAAGCACACCGGAACAGGTGAAGGTTAACACTGGGAAACTCAGGAACAACTGGAGCACAGGTCGCAGGATACTCCCTAGGGAACAGATAGAGAAGCACTGGGCCCCGGCTGGTTCCCAGGTGAGGGATTAAATCCCCTGGGCTTGCTCCTGATTGGAGGAGCAGGGAGGTCCAGTGAAAGACATTGGATGGCTACAGGAAGATGGCAGCATCCCACAGGAGACAGGAACAATGCCAACATGGCGGCCGGGAATGGATGCCGGCAATAGCCCATCAGGAGGAGACAGACGCGGTCGGCTGTCTCTCCCCCGGCCACTGCCAACGGAGCGGAGACCCCGTTGCCAGACCCAGACCGGTAAGTGCCGCTGATGTCCTGCGGTCGTGGCACTTATGATATATAGCAGGATCACGATTGGCACACCAGAGATTAATATAATTGAGAGATTGCCTGGGTGCCTTCCTTGGTGCGGTCAGCACCAGACATAAAAACCCAGAGATGGTGGCACTCGCAGGACTTAAGTAAAGAATCAAAGCCGGAGACAGAAGTCTGAGGACACATCGTTGATATCATATGTAAATTTGATGGTGGAGCTACATGCACTAATATCACTCATAAGGTTGGTGAAAGCTATTTTACTACCAGACCAAATGACCAGAAGGTAGTCTATATACCGAACAAACATCTATATGTGGCTGGATATCTCGGGGCCATCAAAGAACAAGTGCTGTTCTATAGCGAACATATAGCTGTTGGCGAACCCAGGGACTACACAAGAACCCATTGCGCAGCCCCTGCATTGCAAATACCACTTCTTGTCAAACAAAAAGTAGTTCAATACTAACGTCAGGGACAGCAGACGTATAAACAGGGAAATGTCAGGACCATTGTACAGAGGAGTATTGGCTAATAAAAGGGCAGCTTCATTCCCCTCTGCAAGGGGATGTTTGTATATAAGTTAACGATGTCCAAGGTGCACAAGAAGCAATCAGGAGGCAAGTTGTCCAACAGTTGTAATTTCTGTATCAAAGCTGTTATGTATTTTAGATAAGTCGTTTGTGCTGGTATTGTAGGTTGAAAATAATAATCAAGAAATCTGGAATCTTGGTAATATATCGAGTCATGGGCTAAAATGATGGGGCGACCAGTCAGATTGATGGGGTCCTTATGGATCTGAACCTAAAGTGTATCGGTATTCTAATATTTGTTTTATTTTTTATTTATGTATCATTACTATGAAGAATATCACATCATCATAAAACCACTAGAAAATGGCCTCCCGACACATTATATATATCAATTCTATGGGCCCGAATACTTCCTCTATTCTGAAAGGCAGGAAGTGAGAGATTGAACACAAATAACATCCGGGGTGATCATAAGAAGTGCTAGATGGAATGCAAACAACATCCTGGTGTGTCCGTCACTTCTGGAAAGAAAGACCGCACTTATGGAAGTACAAACAACTGGAAATGCTGGTGACGCACTTCTGCCGGTGAGATGGCGGGACGGCACCCACATGTGGCGGGAAGAATCAGATGCGGTGATGGGATTAGATGGCAATTAATACAGGTATATAATACCTGAAAAGTGACAATGGACTTATGCTTCTGAAGAAGGACCTTCCTGTCCGAAAGCGCTCAAGCAATTAGTCCATAAATTTCTTTCCCTGAGGACCATACCATTGGAAGCCATTTGCAGGAGCGTGGTATCCAGATACAGTATCCCGGACTGGCTCCTGGGATTCCCCCAAAAGAAACAACAACTGGGCACCATCATACTTTGCTTTTGGAACCTCAGAAGGACATTTATCATTCATATGGTGATATGAGTTTTTAACCTATATATATATGTGTAATACCCCCATTCTCGGGTATTACAGGGGTAAATGTGCACATCAAGTTAACTCATTGGCAGCTTCTTGCACATGAACAGCACAAGTGTGAAGTGCTGTGAAGGAGGGCTTTAGGACCCAACGTGTAGAGAGAGAGTGTGCTCAGACAGGAACTCAGTGTTGTGAGTGAAGCCTCCCTGCCTGCCCCAAAATGTAAGTTTGGGGGAAGGAGGGCTCCCCGGGACTCAGACAGTTGCCCCCCCGGGAGAGCTAGCAGAGGACCAGGTAGGGAGCCGCTAGCACTGCTCCCGATCATGCATATGTAATGATTGGGAGCAGTGAATATATGAATATGTAATGAGTGGCTCTGGGCTCCCGGCCCCCTGCTGGCTGTTATGTGTAAAAAAAATATATATTTTAAAAAAAATTAAATATATATTCATGTGCTTTAAGCACATGAATACAAATTGCATGCCCCTTCACATAATACAATTCCTGATTTTTTTACTCCAAATTAAAAAAAAAACACCTATATTTTAAAAGTTCACATTCCAGTTCAGCATAAAAAGATGGCGATTGCTACACTGTGATACACGGCGAAAAATCACTTAGAAAGCAATTCGCCATCTGCTCATTGAATAGACTCATGGTGAATCACATTGAAAAACCCATTGAAAAATCACAGCGAATTGCGGAGACTATCAGACGGTGAATTGTCCGTCATTCACTGTTCGCCGTCGGCGAATATTGCACGTTGAATAGGGTGATTCACTTTTTCAGTGAAAAGATTCACCTTAGAGCATGAAAATAGCACACATTCGCCATAGAACATGGCGAATCGGCCTCATTGAATACTGCCCAGAGAATGCAAGAGCTTCGAATCAAATACCAGAGACCCAGATGCAATAACAGGTACAGAAACAGGGAACAACAGAGGCAGAGGCTTGTTACAGACACCAAAGGAGATCTGTGAGTCCTTTCCTACAACTGCAACCTGTGTAAGTCAGACAGTCTACAACTGCACCAGAGAGAGCCTGTTGTACATAGACAGACATGCAGATAGCCAGCTTTACAAGGCAATAACAACAGCAGCTGCATATTGAGCCCCAGCAATGAGAGTATACCATTCTACTGCAGTTACTAACACAGACACCATTCTGCCACACAGATGCCAGCAGGCCTCAGAGGAGTGGTGAGTCTTCTACTATGACATTGTGCTACCCTGACATCCCTCATAGATGCTGCTATTGGTACAGACTTTTATGGCCTCTTGAAGTAAAGTAAAACTTTTCATATAATAGATATTACTGTATATACAGTATATCCTTCCCACTAAGATATCGCCACCTGTGTCTGGAATTACAAGCCTACTGTAATATTGGATGTAAAGACATTGACAGGATTACAAAGACTGTTACTTTTTAGGGAAGGGGATGCGTGGGAGTGGACCAGTGCACAGGTCGATGTAAAATAGATTCTAGCAAAAGGTATCGAATATCCACAGTACAAATATAGATTTTTTTGGGCTAGTAATTCTAGCGTCCTTTCACAAAATAAAGGTTGTGGAGGTGCTCCCTAGAGAGTATGAGAAGTATATTGAGGAAGAAGGGAAAGACTCTCTCTTTGTCGGGACACGCTTTTTCAAAAAAAAAAATTTAAACAGTTCAAGATAGTATTATGAGTTTAACATCAGGAAGACACAGGGGAACCCAAGAAAATAATGGTTGTTAGAGAAATTAGTGATACATTACTTGTGTTTGTATATGACAAGATTTAAAAGAATTTCTTTAATAGTTATTAATTAAAACCAAGCACTAGACATAGACAAAACAGTAACACAACCAAACAGATACATATAACATAAAAAGATTAATGAGCTCGTATTGGAAATAACACTCAAGTAAGTGGGGCCTGTGGCGGTACGTTCCTCGTGGGAAAGATGGTCCCTAAAGTGGGTAGTGCTGATATTCCTACGGGGGTCTCAGTCCCCAAATGGGATGCTCTTCCAAATTTATCGGCTCAAGTATCGATAGTTTAGATAGGGATCAAAAATAATCACTGGAAAAAAGCAATACACCAATATAGAATTTCTAAGATGTAAGGTAGCAGTATATTTTTCTTTCTATCCAGACACAGAAGGTATTACGCCCTCTGAATGTCTACCGTGACGACACACTGTTCAATTACAGGTCACCTGTGTCGATTCTGTTATGACACATTTGCATGGATGTCACGAATTATGTGGAAAAATAGAATACTGCTGTGTTAAATCCCTATCACTTATCATTCAGCATACATCTGTATGGTATAGAGATAATGTACTTTTACAAATGATGAAAATGAGTACGTCAAATGGTACAATAAAAAATGTCAATCACACATTTAGTAGAAAAAAGTGAAAATATAGCTTTTGTAGGCAAAGGCAGCACTGTCTCCTCTCCCTCTAGGAAGTGAGTTTTAGGAGAGAGATAAAAATAGAAAGGAGTAGGGAAAGGAGGAAAAAGAGGGAGTGGAAAAGCTAGGAACGCTAGAAAAGGGAGAAAAGGCTGGAGGAGATCAGAGAAAGTGTTGGTACCTCAGAGGTGACAGTTCACCGACTTTATATACCTATAGCAGGCTAGAGATGATGAGTTCTCGCAGTGAGGTCTCCCTCATCTGTTACTTGTCGCCACTCTGCATGCCAGCTGCCATCTATGATAGATGGGCCCTCTAGGTATTGTGGGAAGTCAAAACCTGTACTCTCTGATATTATCCCACAGGACTGCTGCTGCCCAGCTCTATATACCTATGGCCAAAAGGGGGTACACCGGTTTCCTCAGTGGGGTCTCCCCCCTCTGTGTACTCAGGTTTACCTCAAGTTGGTCAGCTTCCTTTAGCATGTAATGCCACAGGGCTTTTGAGGTATTGCGGGTGAGCAAGTCCTGGTTATAGGGATTGCAGGGAGAGAGGACCAACGGAAAAGAGAGTGAGAATATGGAAAGCTGCTGTCCCAGGAGAGAAGTATGTTCCTCTGGTTAGAATGGAGCCAGTGCAGGGTATATTATTCCCCTATCCCCAGGGATGAGTGTCTCCTTGGAGAGATGGGTGGGATACGTGCAGCTGTGGTGCCCAGGGCTAAATTGCGCTGCTAACCCCCATAAGCGGCATGCAGCCTCTTGTTTTTGCTGTCTGCCGTTTTAAGGGTAAATGTACAGTATAAGTGAGTGCAGGAGACCTGAGAAGGAGAGAGGGAGAAAGAAGGAGTGAGGGAGACAGTGGATACCTCTGATTTCACCCCGGGGATCAAGTCCTTGATCTCCGTCGGGTTTGCCGCTGTGTCAGGAGGTGCGTGATCCCCTCTGTCTCTGCCGCTTGGCGTATGCGTGTATCCCGGAGCCGCCGTCAATCAGCGTCTGTGGTGTGGGCTCCGGACCTGCCGTAGGTCAGAGACTGTCAGCCAGGGAAGCCCTCAAGCAGGGTGCACGGGTGTGCAGGTGAAGGGAGGCACTAGGTAGAAGCACCGGTGTCTCCTATGCGCTGTCGGACAGCCTGTCTCTTACATCAGCGGGATGTACAGGTATGGGTGACAGGAGGCACTGGGTAGGTCAGCCAGTGTCTCCTATTTGCTGTAGATCAGCGTATTTTTAACAACAGACGATCGTTTCGCCACGGAGGCTTTCTCAATGTGTGTAGTAGTGAATGGATATGACGCCCTTAAGTAGCGTCTGTGTCTGTGTAATTAGTGCTAAATGGTCCTCAGCCTGGGAGGAGGTAAGAACACCACAGATAGTGTACGCCCTCCCCGGCAATCTAATTGCGGTAAAAATACCAGAAATGGAATAGTAACATTAAAAAGGAGAATTAAGCGTTTAAGTTATTGACACATATAATTTGTCAGGGTCATTGTTATATTCAGCATATATGCGGTTCTTTGCCTATGCTGCCTGTGATCCGAGGACATGAGAATAAGAATAACGATAACGGGATGTCCAGAGAAAAAAACAACATAATGTTTAGTTTCTATTGCTGTGCCTGCTTAGGAAGTAGGCATCAGAGAGTTAGAACACCGGTTATAACCAAATGGTCTGTGGGAAATTATGTTAGTGAAAATCAACCAGAATTCCTGTCTAAAGTTGTTAGAATAATTTTTGATTATTGGGTGTTTAAAAGAATCCGCAATACACACAAATGATTTCTGTAAGTAGGAGGGTGCGCAAATGCTAGCTTCCCAGGACTTGTTTGCTCTATCGGGCTGTGTATCCATGTTGGAACTGTCACACAGTATTCAATGAGGAGTCATTGTGTGATATCAGATAAATTGCTGTACTAAATTAGGGTGGATTGACTGCAATGAAAGTTAGTAATTATTTTAGCAAGTCCGCAAAGAAAAATAACATACTAGCAGAAATTGGTCATTTTATCATTCGTGAGTGAGAAGCGGGGGGTGCGCTAACACTGGTCTCCTGATCTTTAAATTCTGTGGGGCTGTGTATCTGTCTAAGCAATATCACACGGTATTCCGTGAGGAGTTACAGTGTGATGTCCATTGCTCTTATTACTCAAGGCAGAAAAAATGTCACTTTCTCTGTCTGTGATATGTAGCGCTGCCAATTGGTTTCAACATACTCATTGTTTTCAAGGATTGAGTAGCTAAGAGAAATTATAATAAAAGCTGAGAGGCTAGTAACTACTTAGCTAGAGGACAGGGGCAGGCGGGGGAAAGGAAGGGGGGAATTTTTTTTTTTTTTTTATGTGCACAGAAATTGTGATTATTAATTGGTAAAGGGGGACCCTGTGAAGTATAGATGATCCAAATAAGTGATTTTTGGGGTCTAATGTCGTGATGCGGCTTTATGTTTAATGCCGAAGGGTTGTAATGTGGGATACAATATGTAGGGTGACTTAGAAGCATAAAGACACACTAGAAAAAACAGACAAAAGTGAAAAACACATAAACTAGTGGAAAACAGATAAAAGAAGGGGGGCTATTAAATGGTGACCCTAGGGTGGGGTCCACTACTATGTGGACCAAGAAGAGGACATGTGGTTGCAATATCCATATAAATTGTGAGGGAGTGGGGGCTAGTGAAGAAAAATTAGAGAGGAGGGCATTCCCGTATCTATTAAGAATGGGGGGGGGGAAGGGTTATTAAAGTATGTTGTGAGGCAGGTTCATGAATTTTGCCAGGAAATATGGGATTTGGGGTAACCGTAAGAATTATGTGGTACTGGTGTTGCTATGTTTTATTAAGTTGAAAAAAAAAGGGGGGGGGGGGCAGGTTATTGTAGAAAGGATCCAAAAGTGTTATTTTCGTTCAGACCATATGGATTTACAGTATTTAATTCGAAAATCCATTTGCATTCTTTACGCAGGAGTTCTTTTGTAAGATCTCCTCCGCGGATTCCCAGTCTGATATTCTCCAAACCAAAGATTTTCAGTCCCTGTGGGGACCCTCCATGTGTACTCCGGAAATGTCTCGCCACTGAAGTTAGCTTTTTTATCTTCTGAGTATCAGATTCGGCATTCCGGATGTTTCCGACATGTTCCAGAAGTCTTTGTTTTAGTTTGCGACTGGTCATGCCCACATATTTCATTTCGCAAGGACATTCAAGGCAATATATCACTCCTGATGTTTCGCAGGTCATGAAACTCTGAATTTTAAGTGTTTTTCCAAATCTGTTGGTAACCTGGTTCTTTTTTGCGATATAGCCGCATCCCTTGCATTTTCCACATGGGAATGTACCTGTCACTTTTGGTCTGAATTTTGGATTTCTTTGAAAGTGACTTTGTACTAGTTGGTCCCTTAAGTTTTTAGCTCTCCTCCAGCTGAACTGCGGGCCTTTGGCTGTTATGGGGTCAAGGTCAGGATCCATTTGAAGCACTGGCCAGTGTTGTTGAATGATATGTTGTAGATCCTTCCACTGATCACAGAAATTTGTGATGAATCTGGTAGTTTGTTCCTTGTGGTCTGGTTTATTTTTTACAAAGATAAGATCTTCCCGTCTTTTGTTAGTGGCCTGGTATTTTGCCCACTTGACTGATCTTTTGCTGTACCCTCGTTCGATCAGCCTGGTGGTCAGTTCGAAACTCTGGTCCAGAAACATTTCAGTGGTTGAACAGTTCCTTCTCAGACGAAGAAATTCTCCTTTCGGAATATTTTTGATGGTGGGAGGAAAATGTGCACTGCCATGAAAAAGGAAACTGTTGGTCGCTGTCTCCTTTCTGTATAATTTTGTCAGCAGTTGATTGTTCTCCGAACGATAGATATTCAGATCCAGAAAAGTAATCTCATTTTTGTCAATGCAGTGAGTCAGCTTGAGGTTTAAATTGTTGGTGTTAAGCCTGTCAACAAAATGTAACAAGCTTGTTTGATCTCCTTGCCATATCAGCATGATATCATCTATGTATCTGACCCAGGTGATGACTTTGCTTGTATATGCTTCGTTGGCCTCTGAGAAAACATGTTCCCTCTCCCACCATCCGAGGAACAAGTTGGCATATGTGGGCGCACATGCGGCGCCCATTGCAGTTCCTCGGATTTGTAGGAAATAGCGGTCGTTGAAGGTGAAGCAGTTCCGGTTAAGGACGAATTCCAACAGTTCTAAGAGGAATTCCCCGAAGTCATCGATGCCTTCCATTGTTAGGAAGTATCTTACTGCTGAGATGCCAAGGTTATGGGCAATGCTTGTATACAGGGATTCCACGTCTAGAGTGGCCAAAAGTTGGTCCTCCTCCAGGTGGATGTCATGTATCCTGGCCAGGACATCCCTTGTATCTTGTACATAGGATGGTAGTGTCAGTACATGGTGTCGGAGGTGTTTGTCCAGGAATATACTGGCTTGTTCTGATATTCCATTAATACCCGACACTATTGGTCTTCCAGATGGGTTCTGTAGGTTCTTATGCACCTTGGGGAGCATATAAAAGGTCGGTGTTTTTGGGTGTTCCGTTTTGAGGAAGGCGTGTTCACTTTTCAGGATGATGCCCTTCTTGTAGGCTGCATCGATCAGGAGGTCATAAACAATCCTGTAGTTGACGGTCGGATTAAACATCATCTGTTTATAGCATTTGGTGTCTAGGAGTTGGCGGTTTGCCTCCTGTAGGTAGAGATCTTTGGGCCACAGTACGATGTTACCCCCCTTGTCTGATGGTTTTATAATAACATCTTCCCAGGATAAGATGTCCTTGAGGGTCTGTTGTTCCTCCCTGGTCAGATTGGAGTTGTTATTGGATTGAGTCTGTATTGCTAATTGATTCATATCTCTGGATACTAGATCCAGGAATATTTTAATCTCTGGACTCAAATTCTCCTGGGGCATGAACGTGCTCTTCCTTTTATAGATGGTCCGGCCTGGGCTAACTTCCATTGCAGTGGACGGATCTTGTAATTCTTCCAGGAATCCGATCATTTGTAGATCCTGGTCAGTCAAATCCTGTGATGAGGGGGTGGTCGTTGTCTCTTCTATGTTTTGACCTATGTTCTCTCGCCCAGAAAAGAATTTCTTTAGAAGTAGCTTACGGCCAAAAAGGCGTAGATCTTTCTCCCATGTACTGTAAACCGATTGAGAGGTATATTAGGTGAAAAAGATAGGCCCTTACTCAGTAATTTGTGATGTACCGGAGAAAGGTGTCGATCTGTCAGGTTAATCACTGTGAGATGGCCTTTTTCCCCTATAGTTGTTCCTTCCTGATCCTGGCAGATTGTCGTTGTGGTTGTTGGAAATCCCACGTTCTCCAGTCCCTTCCTCTTCTTCTGCCCTCTGCGGGTCTTCCTCTTCCCTGCATTCGTTGGTGTCCTCTGCCTGCCGGGCCAATCTCTAAAAAAGGAATCTCGGATCTCTTGGATGTAGGTGAGAGTTCTTCGCCTTCCGAAAAATCTGTATCAGAAGAGCTGTAGTTGTTAGCAAACCTCCGGTTGTATGTCCTGGTAGTATTGGTCCATCTGAAGATGTTACCACTCGTGAAATCCCTTTTGTCTCTTTTTTCGGTCAATAATGGAGTCCTCATATTTTTTAAGGTCCTCTTTTTGCTGTTCAAACCTCTTTTGGAAGTTAAGATCTTTCTCAAAGTTTTCCAGCTTGGTCCCTAGTTCTTCAATCTGTTTCTCACAGACATTAAGTGTGAGCATATTGTGTTTAGTGAGAATTCCCATCAGGTCTGTTGAGCACTTTAGGAGACAAGTCTCCCACTCAGTTTTAAGTGCCTCTGTTGCCAGGTCAAAGGTGGGAAATATCCTTGGTCTCAGACCCCTCGGTACAATTTTTTGTTTTATGTGGTTATTAAGAGTAGTGATCTCCCAGTTCAAACGTATTTGTTTTTGCATGGAGTTTTTTAGTACGCATAGATCCTCCTCCCATGTATTTCCGTGGGCAGATCCTGTTGATGTTGTGGGGAAAATTTCATCCATATTGTCATTAACATTCCATTTTGAGGTCAGCTCTTTCTTTAGGCTGAAGGCCATTTTTATGTGGATTGGGGTCCTTGTGTAGTTCAGCTGAGTATTAAGATTTTCAGATGACACTCAATGTGTAGTATTTGGTAATACCGTGCTCCTGGTCGAAAACTCTGGGAAAGACCCAGAAATAAATCAGTTACTTTTTAGGGAAGGGGATGCGTGGGAGTGGACCAGTGCACAGGTCGATGTAAAATAGATTCTAGCAAAAGGTATCGAATATCCACTGTACAAATATAGATTTTGTGGGCTAGTAATTCTAGCGTCCTTTCACAAAATAAAGGTTGTGGAGGTGCTCCCTAGAGAGTATGAGAAGTATATTGAGGAAGAAGGGAAAGACTCTCTCTTTGTCAGGGCACGCTTTTTCAAAAAAAAAATTTAAACAGTTCAAGATAGTATTATGGGTTTAACATCAGGAAGACACAGGGGAACCCAAGAAAATGATGGTTGTTAGAGAAATTAGTGATACATTACTTGTGTTTGTATATGACAAGATTTAAAAGAATTTCTTTAATAGTTATTAATTAAAACTAAGCACTAGACATAGACAAAACAGTAACACAACCAAACAGATACATATAACATAAAACGATTAATGAGCTCGTATTGGAAATAACACTCAAGTAAGTGGGGCCTGTGGCGGTACGTTCCTCGTGGGAAAGATGGTCCCTAAAGTGGGTAGTGCTGATATTCCTACGGGGGTCTCAGTCCCCAAATGGGATGCTCTTCCAAATTTATCGGCTCAAGTATCGGTAGTTTAGATAGGGATCAAAAATAATCACTGGAAAAAAGCAATACACCAATATATAATTTCTAAGATGTAAGGTAGCAGTATATTTTTCTTTCTATCCAGACACAGAAGGTATTACGCCCTCTGAATGTCTACCGTGACGACACACTGTTCAATTACAGGTCACCTGTGTCGATTCTGTTATGACACATTTGCATGGATGTCACGAATTATGTGGAAAAATAGAACACTGCTGTGTTAGTAGTATAGTAGTATAGTATAGTACAGCATTTAACACAGCAGTATTCTATTTTTCCACATAATTCGTGACATCCATGCAAATGTGTCATAACAGAATCGACACAGGTGACCTGTAATTGAACAGTGTGTCGTCACGGTAGACATTCAGAGGGCGTAATACCTTCTGTGTCTGGATAGAAAGAAAAATATACTGCTACCTTACATCTTAGAAATTATATATTGGTGTATTGCTTTTTTCCAGTGATTATTTTTGATCCCTATCTAAACTACCGATACTTGAGCCGATAAATTTGGAAGAGCATCCCATTTGGGGACTGAGACCCCCGTAGGAATATCAGCACTACCCACTTTAGGGACCATCTTTCCCACGAGGAACGTACCGCCACAGGCCCCACTTACTTGAGTGTTATTTCCAATACGAGCTCATTAATCGTTTTATGTTAGATGTATCTGTTTGGTTGTGTTACTGTTTTGTCTATGTCTAGTGCTTAGTTTTCAGGGATGTGCAGTCAGGGGAGGCAGGGGAGGCTGTGCCTCCCCTGTCATTAATGATTAATATAATAAAATAATACAAAGAAAATACTTATGACACATATTATGTGTCATAAGTATATGCTTTGTATTATTATAATAACTTTTACTCCGTTTTTATTAGATTAGGAGGCACCAAGTGCGGTGCCTCGTGCTGCCTATAGTGTAGTATTAGAAGCGGGGGGCGGGCAGTGGGAGGAGCCGAGCACCTGGCTGCACAAGCCCATTTAAAAAAGGTGCATATACGGCACCTATAGCAGTGCCTCAGTGACAGGGACGTGCTTTCTGCCTACATGAAAGCATGCCCCTGTCACTGCGGCGGATGTGATTGGGGACAGTGGCGACTCCTGACTGACAGGGGCGTGCTTTCATGAAGGCAGAAAGCACGTCCCTTACTATCGCCGAGGCTCTGTTATAGGTGCCGCTTAGGCATGCGAGCCGCACAGTGCACCGCTGTACGGCTCGTTAGTCAACTTGTATTGCGGTTGTCAGGGGGGGGAGGGGGGGTTTGTGGAGCCGGGCGGACAGCTCCCGCTGCTATCTGGGCACCTGATCATGCCCCATGCGGTCTCTTATCCTCTCCTCACTGGGGTTCTCTTCTGTCTCCCGCCCGGCACTCTGGTTCGTTCTCTGGGTGCCAGTCACAGTTGTTTGTGCTGCTTAGGTAAACTGTGCAAAATGGTGCTGTGTGTGTGTGTGTGGCGCTTGTGGAGGCTGTGTTTTTTTTGTTCAGTGACACAGGTGTTTGGGTGTGTTAGTGTTAAGTAACAGAGGTGTGTGTTTGAGTACAGTGAAAGAGGTTTATGTAAAGTGATAGAGGTGTGTGTTTGTGTAAAGTGATAGAGGTGTGTGTTTGTGTAAAGTGATAGAGGTGTGTGTTTGTGTACAGTGACAGAGGTTTGTGTAAAGTGATAGAGGGGTGCACTGTATCTGTGTGTTTCTGTAAATGAAAGAAGTATATGGGTCAAATGTACTAGTCAGAGTTCAGTGGCTGTGCAGGATGCCAGCTGAACTCAGGTTCTTTTAAAGAGGCAGACATCTACAAGGCAATACTAGCCACTGAACTCCGGCTAGTACATTTGGCCACGTGTCTTTTTTAAGGAACAGGAGGTACGTGGGCAGACCAATGGGCAGACCCCATGGTGGCTTGCTGGAGCCAGCGACGACGGGGTCTGTGGCAAGCGCTGTATCTGGTTTGCTTCTACACTGTCAGGCAGGAACTGCTCTGTCCTTCTCTGCTGACAGGCAGCTACCGCACCCAGGGCCGGCGCCACCACTAGGCAGCCTTAGGCATTTGCCTAGGGCGCCAGCCACTTGGGAGCACCCCACCGCCAGGGTCAAGGTGAGCATCTCCCTCTCCCACTCACCCCCCCCCCATGGAGCAACGCTGCGACCATCGCCGCACTTCCCGCCGCTGCCCCCCATGGCGAGCTGCTGCTCCCTCCCCCCCATGGAGCGAAACGCTGCTCCCTCTCCCCCCTGTGATGCTGCGCTATGCCACATCTCCCGCTTCCACCCCCGACCCCGGTGGAGTGAAGCGGCGGCCGCATCACCCCCTTCCACGTGGAGCGGATGAGCGCCGGGGGCTGCCCGCACCTGCATGTCAGCACAGAAGCAACACTGACCCAACGCTCCCGACAGAGCCTGACAGCGCTCGCTCCACCAAGCCAGTGCCTCACCAACCTCTAACCTCACCGCACGTCACTGTTAGTTTTAATTAATAACTATTAAAGAAATTCTTTTAAATCTTGTCATATACAAACACAAGTAATATATCACTAATTTCTCTAACAACCATCATTTTCTTGGGTTCTCCTGTGTCTTCCTGATGTTAAACCCATAATACTATCTTGAACTGTTTAAAAATTTTTTTTTAAAAAGCGTGCCCCGACAAAGAGAGAGTCTTTCCCTTCTTCCTCAATATACTTCTCATACTCTCTAGGGAGCACCTCCACAACCTTTATTTTGTGAAAGGACGCTAGAATTACTAGCCCAAAAAATCTATATTTGTACTGTGGATATTCGATACCTTTTGCTAGAATCTATTTTACATCGACCTGTGCACTGGTCCACTCCCACGCATCCCCTTCCCTAAAAAGTAACTGATTTATTTCTGGGTCTTTCCCAGAGTTTTCGACCAGGAGCACGGTATTACCAAATACTACACATTGAGTGTCATCTGAAAATCTTAATACTCAGCTGGACTACACAAGGACCCCAATCCACATAAAAATGGCCTTCAGCCTAAAGAAAGAGCTGACCTCAAAATGGAATGTTAATGACAATATGGATGAAATTTTCCCCACAACATCAACAGGATCTGCCCACGGAAATACATGGGAGGAGGATCTACGCGTACTAAAAAACTCCATGCAAAAACATATACGTTTGAACTGGGAGATCACTACTTTTAATAACTACATAAAACAAAAAATTGTACCGAGGGGTCTGAGACCAAGGATATTTCCCACCTTTGACCTGGCAACAGAGGCACTTAAAACTGAGTGGGAGACTTGTCTCCTAAAGTGCTCAACAGACCTGATGGGAATTCTCACTAAACACAATATGCTCACACTTAATGTCTGTGAGAAACAGATTGAAGAACTAGGGACCAAGCTGGAAAACTTTGAGAAAGATCTTAACTTCCAAAAGAGGTTTGAACAGCAAAAAGAGGACCTTAAAAAATATGAGGACTCCATTATTGACCGAAAAAAAGGAAAATTCCTAAGAGACAAAAGGGATTTCACGAGTGGTAACATCTTCAGATGGACCAATACTACCAGGACATACAACCGGAGGTTTGCTAACAACTACAGCTCTTCTGATACAGATTTTTCGGAAGGCGAAGAACTCTCACCTACATCCAAGAGATCCGAGATTCCTTTTTTAGAGATTGGCCCGGCAGGCAGAGGACACCAACGAATGCAGGGAAGAGGAAGACCCGCAGAGGGCAGAAGAAGAGGAAGGGACTGGAGAACGTGGGATTTCCAACAACCACAACGACAATCTGCCAGGATCAGGAAGGAACAACTATAGGGGAAAAAGGCCATCTCACAGTGATTAACCTGACAGATCGACACCTTTCTCCGGTACATCACAAATTACTGAGTAAGGGCCTATCTTTTTCACCTAATATACCTCTCAATCGGTTTACATGGGAGAAAGATCTACGCCTTTTTGGCCGTAAGCTACTTCTAAAGAAATTCTTTTCTGGGCGAGAGAACATAGGTCAAAACATAGAAGAGACAACGACCACCCCCTCATTACAGGATTTGACTGACCAGGATCTACAAATGATCGGATTCCTGGAAGAATTATAAGATCCGTCCACTGCAATGGAAGTTGGCCCAGGCCGGACCATCTATAAAAGGAAGAGCACGTTCATGCCCCAGGAGAATTTGAGTCCAGAGATTAAAATATTCCTGGATCTAGTATCCAGAGATATGAATCAATTAGCAATACAGACTCAATCCAATAACAACTCCAATCTGACCAGGGAGGAACAACAGACCCTCAAGGACATCTTATCCTGGGAAGATGTTATTATAAAACCATCAGACAAGGGGGGTAACATCGTACTGTGGCCCAAAGATCTCTACCTACAGGAGGCAAACCGCCAACTCCTAGACACCAAATGCTATAAACAGATGATGTTTAATCCGACCGACAACTACAGGATTGTTTATGACCGCCTGATCGATGCAGCATACAAGAAGGGCATCATCCTGAAAAGTGAACACGCCTTCCTCAAAACGGAACACCCAAAAACACCGACCTTTTATATGCTCCCCAAGGTGCATAAGAACCTACAGAACCCACCTGGAAGACCAATAGTGTCGGGTATTAATGGAATATCAGAACAAGCCAGTATATTCCTGGACAAACACCTCCGACACCATGTACTGACACTACCATCCTATGTACAAGATACAAGGGATGTCCTGGCCAGGATACATGACATACACCTGGAGGAGGACCAACTTTTGGCCACTCTAGACGTGGAATCCATGTATACAAGCATTGCCCATAACCTTGGCATCTCAGCAGTAAGATACTTCCTAACAATGGAAGGCATCGATGACTTCGGGGAATTCCTCTTAGAACTGTTGGAATTCATCCTTAACCGGAACTGTTTCACCTTCAACGACCGCTATTTCCTACAAATCCGAGGAACTGCAATGGGCGCCGCATGTGCGCCCACATATGCCAACTTGTTCCTCGGATGGTGGGAGAGGGAACATGTTTTCTCAGAGGCCAAAGAAGCATATACAAGCAAAGTCATCACCTGGGTCAGATACATAGATGATATCATGCTGATATGGCAAGGAGATCAAACAAGCTTGTTACATTTTGTTGACAGGCTTAACACCAACAATTTAAACCTCAAGCTGATTCACTGCATTGACAAAAATTAGATTACTTTTCTGGATCTGAATATCTATCGTTCGGAGAACAATCAACTGCTGACAAAATTATACAGAAAGGAGACAGCGACCAACAGTCTCCTTTTTCATGGCAGTGCACATTTTCCTCCCACCATCAAAAATATTCCGAAAGGAGAATTTCTTCGTCTGAGAAGGAACTGTTCAACCACTGAAATGTTTCTGGACCAGAGTTCCGAACTGACCACCAGGCTGATCGAACGAGGGTACAGCAAAAGATCAGTCAAGTGGGCAAAATACCAGGCCACTAACAAAAGACGGGAAGATCTTATCTTTGTAAAAAATAAACCAGACCACAAGGAACAAACTACCAGATTCATCACAAATTTCTGTGATCAGTGGAAGGATCTACAACATATCATTCAACAACACTGGCCAGTGCTTCAAATGGATCCTGACCTTGACCCCATAACAGCCAAAGGCCCGCAGTTCAGCTGGAGGAGAGCTAAAAACTTAAGGGACCAACTAGTACAAAGTCACTTTCAAAGAAATCCAAAATTCAGACCAAAAGTGACAGGTACATTCCCATGTGGAAAATGCAAGGGATGCGGCTATATCGCAAAAAAGAACCAGGTTACCAACAGATTTGGAAAAACACTTAAAATTCAGAGTTTCATGAGCTGCGAAACATCAGGAGTGATATATTGCCTTGAATGTCCTTGCGAAATGAAATATGTGTGCATGACCAGTCGCAAACTAAAACAAAGACTTCTGGAACATGTCGGAAACATCCGGAATGCCGAATCTGATACTCAGAAGATGAAAAAGCTAACTTCAGTGGCGAGACATTTCCGGAGTACACATGGAGGGTCCCCACAGGGACTGAAAATCTTTGGTTTGGAGAATATCAGACTGGGAATCCGCGGAGGAGATCTTACAAAAGAACTCCTGCGTAAAAAATGCAAATGGATTTTCGAATTAAATACTGTAAATCCATATGGTCTGAACGAAAATAACACTTTTGGATCCTTTCTACAATAACCTGCCCCCCCCCCCCTTTTTTTTCAACTTAATAAAACATAGCAACACCAGTACCACATAATTCTTACGGTTACCCCAAATCCCATATTTCCTGGCAAAATTCATGAACCTGCCTCACAACATACTTTAATAACCCTTCCCCCCCCCCCATTCTTAATAGATACGGGAATGCCCTCCCCTCCAATTTTTCTTCACTAGCCCCCACTCCCTCACAATTTATATGGATATTACAACCACATGTCCTCTTCTTGGTCCACATAGTAGTGGACCCCACCCTAGGGTCACCATTTAATAGCCCCCCTTCTTTTATCTGTTTTCCACTAGTTTATGTGTTTTTCACTTTTGTCTGTTTTTTCTAGTGTGTCTTTATGCTTCTAAGTCACCCTACATATTGTATCCCACATTACAACCCTTCGGCATTAAACATAAAGCCGCATCACGACATTAGACCCCAAAAATCACTTATTTGGATCATCTATACTTCACAGGGTCCCCCTTTACCAATTAATAATCACAATTTCTGTGCACATTAAAAAAATAAAAAAAATTCCCCCCTTCCTTTCCCCCGCCTGCCCCTGTCCTCTAGCTAAGTAGTTACTAGCCTCTCAGCTTTTATTATAATTTCTCTTAGCTACTCAATCCTTGAAAACAATGAGTATGTTGAAACCAATTGGCAGCGCTACATATCACAGACAGAGAAAGTTACATTTTTTCTGCCTTGAGTAATAAGAGCAATGGACATCACACTGTAACTCCTCACGGAATACAGTGTGATATTGCTTAGACAGATACACAGCCCCACAGAATTTAAAGATCAGGAGACCAGTTTTAGCGCACCCCCCGCTTCTCACTCACGAATTATAAAATGACCAATTTCTGCTAGTATGTTATTTTGGTACTCTTTACCTAGCACGGCGCCCATCGTGGGGATCGCGGGCAGTACATTAACGGCCGCGACGCGATGCCCGCGATCCCCACAATTTCCCATATGGTTCAATGTTAAATTTAGTGCTGGCCGCGATTTTACATTCAATGCTTCAATGGCCGCGATTTGGCCATAGGAATCAATGTTAAATGGGCCACAGAGCCCAAATAGGCACAATTAACACTTAAATGTCTCCCCAAATTTGTAACGCCACCCCACGATCCACGCCAACCCGAAGCGTGGCGAGCGCAGCGAGCCCGCGAGGGGCGGCGGTACGCGTCCTCCGACCTTTTCATACCCCCACTATCCACGTCGGCGTGGAGTTGAGAATAGAATAGTGTGGCGAGCGCAGCGAGCCACCGAGCCCGAAGCGTGGCGAGCGCAGCGAGCCCCGCGAGGGGACGCGGATACCTGTGAAGCCCGCGTAGGGCCACGTTTACCTGTGAAGGTATCCGCGTCCCCTCGCGGGGCTCGCTGCGCTCGCTACGCTTCGGGCTCGGTGGCTCGCTGCGCTCGCCACACTATTCTATTCTCAACTCCACGCCGACGTGGATAGTGGGGGTATGAAAAGTCGGAGGACGCGTACCGCCGCCCCTCGCGGGCTCGCTGCGCTCGCCACGCTTCGGGTTGGCGTGGATCGTGGGGTGGCGTTACAAATTTGGGGGGACATTTAAGTGTTAATTGTGCCTATTTGGGCTCTGTGGCCCATTTAACATTGATTCCTATGGCCAAATCGCGGCCATTGAAGCATTGAATGTAAAATCGCGGCCAGCACTAAATTTAACATTGAACCCTATGGGAAATCGTGGGGATCGCGGGCATCGCGTCGCGGCTGTTAATGTACTGACCGCGATGCACGCGATCCCCACGATTTCTTTACCCACGACGCCCGCGATGGAGATCGTGGGCGCCGTGCTAGGTAAAGAGTACCGTTATTTTTCTTTGCGGACTTGCTAAAATAATTACTAACTTTCATTGCAGTCAATCCACCCTAATTTAGTACAGCAATTTATCTGATATCACACAATGACTCCTCATTGAATACTGTGTGACAGTTCCAACATGGATACACAGCCCGATAGAGCAAACAAGTCCTGGGAAGCTAGCATTTGCGCACCCTCCTACTTACAGAAATCATTTGTGTGTATTGCGGATTCTTTTAAACACCCAATAATCAAAAATTATTCTAACAACTTTAGACAGGAATTCTGGTTGATTTTCACTAACATAATTTCCCACAGACCATTTGGTTATAACCGGTGTTCTAACTCTCTGATGCCTACTTCCTAAGCAGGCACAGCAATAGAAACTAAACATTATGTTGTTTTTTTCTCTGGACATCCCGTTATCGTTATTCTTATTCTCATGTCCTCGGATCACAGGCAGCATAGGCAAAGAACCGCATATATGCTGAATATAACAATGACCCTGACAAATTATATGTGTCAATAACTTAAACGCTTAATTCTCCTTTTTAATGTTACTATTCCATTTCTGGTATTTTTACCACAATTAGATTGCCGGGGAGGGCGTACACTATCTGTGGTGTTCTTACCTCCTCCCAGGCTGAGGACCATTTAGCACTAATTACACAGACACAGACGCTACTTAAGGGCGTCATATCCATTCACTACTACACACATTGAGAAAGCCTCCGTGGCGAAACGATCGTCTGTTGTTAAAAATACGCTGATCTACAGCAAATAGGAGACACTGGCTGACCTACCCAGTGCCTCCTGTCACCCATACCTGTACATCCCGCTGATGTAAGAGACAGGCTGTCCGACAGCGCATAGGAGACACCGGTGCTTCTACCTAGTGCCTCCCTTCACCTGCACACCCGTGCACCCTGCTTGAGGGCTTCCCTGGCTGACAGTCTCTGACCTACGGCAGGTCCGGAGCCCACACCACAGACGCTGATTGACGGCGGCTCCGGGATACACGCATACGCCAAGCGGCAGAGACAGAGGGGATCACGCACCTCCTGCGGGGATCAAGGACTTAATCCCCGGGGTGAAATCAGAGGTATCCACTGTCTCCTTCACTCCTTCTTTCTCCCTCTCTCCTTCTCAGGTCACTGCACTCACTTATACTGTACAGTACATTTACCCTTAAAACGGCAGACAGCAAAAACAAGAGGCTGCATGCCGCTTATGGGGGTTAGCAGCGCAATTTAGCCCTGGGCACCACAGCTGCACGTATCCCACCCATCTCTCCAAGGAGACACTCATCCCTGGGGATAGGGCAATGATTTACCCTGCACTGGCTCCATTCTAACCAGAGGAACATACTTCTCTCCTGGGACAGCAGCTTTCCATATTCTCACTCTCTTTTCCGTTGGTCCTCTCTCCCTGCAATCCCTATAACCAGGACTCGCTCACCCGCAATACCTCAAAAGCCCCGTGGCATTACATGCTAAAGGAAGCCGACCAACTTGAGGTAAACCTAAGTACACAGAGGGGGGAGACCCCACTGAGGAAACCGGTGTACCCCCTTTTGGCCATAGGTATATAGAGCTGGGCAGCAGCAGTCCTGTGGGATAATATCAGAGAGTACAGGTTTTGACTTCCCACAATACCTAGAGGGCCCATCTATCATAGATGGCAGCTGGCATGCAGAGTGGCGACAAGTAACAGATGAGGGAGACCTCACTGCGAGAACTCATCATCTCTAGCCTGCTATAGGTATATAAAGTCGGTGAACTGTCACCTCTGAGGTACCAACACTTTCTCTGATCTCCTCCAGCCTTTTCTCCCTTTTCTAGCGTTCCTAGCTTTTCCACTCCCTCTTTTTCCTCCTTTCCCTACTCTTTTTATTTTTATCTCTCTCCTAAAACTCACTTCCTAGAGGGAGAGGAGACAGTGCTGCCTTTGCCTACAAAAGCTATATTTTCGCTTTTTTCTACTAAATGTGTGATTGACATTTTTTATTGTACCATTTGACGTACTCATTTTCATCATTTGTAAAAGTACATTATCTCTATACCAGTGTTCCCTCTAAGCTGTGCGCGCGTGCGCGCGCACACAACTTGACGAGCATGCGCACAGACATTACAACAGAGCGCACAAAGCATCAGTGGTCCCTTTTTGCAGTTGTGGGCTCAATTAATGTGTGTTTCAACCATTAACTACATTGTGTGCTGTGTTTTGAATGTTTAAATGTTAAATATCATTTTGAAGTAAAGTTAACACAAATACTGAACATCATTTTCCAGTTATATATAAGTACCGCACAAAAATTGTAATTTCCTTCCAAAGTTACACAGCCAAAATATTTTGCCGCACACAGCCTTCATAAAATTAGAGGGAACATTGCTCTATACCATACAGATGTATGCTGAATGATAAGTGATAGGGATTTAACACAGCAGTATTCTATTTTTCCACATAATTCGTGACATCCATGCAAATGTGTCATAACAGAATCGACACAGGTGACCTGTAATTGAACAGTGTGTCGTCACGGTAGACATTCAGAGGGCGTAATACCTTCTGTGTCTGGATAGAAAGAAAATTATACTGCTACCTTACATCTTAGAAATTATATATTGGTGTATTGCTTTTTTCCAGTGATTATTTTTGATCCCTATCTAAACTACCGATACTTGAGCCGATAAATTTGGAAGAGCATCCCATTTGGGGACTGAGACCCCCGTAGGAATATCAGCACTACCCACTTTAGTGACCATCTTTCCCACGAGGAACGTACCGCCACAGGCCCCACTTACTTGAGTGTTATTTCCAATACGAGCTCATTAATCTTTTTATGTTATATGTATCTGTTTGGTTGTGTTACTGTTTTGTCTATGTCTAGTGCTTAGTTTTAATTAATAACTATTAAAGAAATTCTTTTAAATCTTGTCATATACAAACACAAGTAATGTATCACTAATTTCTCTAACAACCATCATTTTCTTGGGTTCCCCTGTGTCTTCCTGATGTTAAACCCATAATACTATCTTGAACTGGTTAAAACATTTTTTTTTAAAAAGCGTGCCCCGACAAAGAGAGAGTCTTTCCCTTCTTCCTCAATATAGGATTACAAAGACACTTGCATACTGTATTATTGGGAATACTTATGTCACTTAAATGGAACCAATTATCCTACTACTATATCTGGGCCCATTGTGCTGATCAGTGAAGAGTTGGGACATTATATCTGAACATTCTAAGTCAGGACACTGAGTGTATTGCCAAAGTATTGATTTACCCTGAAACATTCATTTGCATGTTGTGTTGTGAAGAATTGATTATTAATGCAATTATTTATCAAAGAAGATAATTTGCAACATTTACAGTTTCTAAAGTAGAAATGCACAGTTGAGGTTATTTGTACTATTGTATTCTATGGTCACTGCAGTGATATTTCTAGTTATTTTACAGGCAGAGCAATCTGAGGTAAATTCATATGACTATTGATAACCAGCTTATTTCATCAGAGAAGAATTAGAAATATCCTGAGATTTCAAATCATCTTCAAATAAACCAGTTTCCTGTGAAGGTGACTGTTTACCTTATACTGTGTGGGCTCAGTTTCCTTACCCATCTGAAAATGAAGAAGAGATCCTGAAGCGGGTCCAGAAGAATCAGTCACCAGGTAAAATAGAGTATAATTATAAGTTACAATACCACTATTGCGGCTAATACCTGGGTACCACATATGTGAGTGCGTTTGTCTAATAAATTGTTTTTATTGTTGAAACATGATTGCACTATGGGCCTTATTGTGGTTGATGCGTAATTTTCCGAATTCTTTCGGATGGCATTTTTTAGCCGTCTGCGCATGCGTGGGCAATGCTATGCGCATGTGCCACGCAAGGTCTCCATACTCGTTCTTACTAATACCATACAGAAATGTGCACCGCATTCACTCGGGAGATATGGGCATATTATGGGCGTAATTCGAAGTACACAGGGGCATAGTTTCAAAATGGGCTAAACTGGGCGTAAACATGGGCGTACACGAGGGAGTGCACTCATTCTGGTAGGCGTGCATTCGGACAGCACACCGAATGCACACGAACCAAAAGGCAAGAAAATGCGGTGTCCATAAGCAAGTATTTCTTTGCGGACACCACTCGGTCATGCGCTAGGCATTCGGAACGCCCAATCAGTACGGCAGCACCTCAACCAATGTCAGCTGAACACAATACAATCCACTCCTTTACTCATTACTCATTAATTACACTCTTTTTATTGCTTCAATTGGAACCATTGCAGCTTAAATGGACCATTACAAAACACACAAATATATGCTGAAAGGCAGGTTCCCGTCCGTTCTGACGCGGTAAGACCGTGCAAACGCTGTAAGACCATGCAGAATATGTGTGTGTCCACCGCACACGCAAGGTTTGGATGTCGTCCGTTAACACGCCCTGTTCTTAAAGTGTGAGTCCGTCCGTATGCGGAGGACCGGTGGGCGTTTCTTCATACGATGTCCGCACAGCGTGGCGTGCGGACCGCTCCGAAAGAATTCGGAAATTTACGCACCAACCAGAATAACCTCCTATGTGCCTGCACTTTTGAGTTCCTTTCAGTGTCCTCTTATGCAGGGATATTTTTGTGCAGGCTCCAGCAGGAACTGAGGCCCTTATTCTAGTTCACTGTTTCTGACAAAATATTCCTCAGATGGACAAAACCGTGTGCACTGCAGGTGAGGCAGGTGTAAAACCCCACCCAAATCTAATTATCTCTGCACAAGTTAAGCTGGCCATACATCAGAAAGATCGATCTTAAGATCGATTGCGCTCATGATTGTGTACAATTTCCCTTAAAATCCCCGGCAGTCCTTGGTGGTTTTTGGACACACAATCTACACACAATCCATCTTACAATCAGTCATACAATCCATCTGCTGTATGATTGTGTATACAAGATGTGCACACAATCTGCATACAATCCATCATACAATCAGTCATACAATCCATCTGATGATTGATTGTATGATTTGTGTACACAAGATGTGCACACAATCTGCATACAATCCATCTTACAATCAATTGAGATTGTATGATTGGGTACAATATCTTTCTGATGTATGGCCACCTTAACACCTGCCTCACCTGCAGTGCACATGGTTTTGTCCATCTGAGGAATATTTTTTCAGAAACAGTGAACTAGAATAAGGGCCACAGTTCCTGCTGGAGCCTGCACAAAAATAGCCCTGCTCTTATGAGAAAAAGTACTGAAAAGGGGAAGAGAGGAAGATATTATCCACTCAAAGTGTACTTACATGCAAAGTACCATACTGTATGCATACATTTGAGTGGAAAATTCAACAAATATGTTGTATCGTCAATATTGCACTATCGTTCTGTTTTTTAGAGAAAAGCACAAAAAAGGAAGAGGAATTTAGACTCTCCATTTGATAAGAGGAAAGTTTTATGAGACTGTGATGTTTATTGGTGGATGGTAACCACTGGAGGCGTATTTTGAATAACACAATATTCTTTGCATGTTTTGAAACTTGTGGAGGTTTTATGTGAAGGCTCCAAGCGTTTTTCACAGCAGCCAGCAGTAAAGGGTTTTTTTGTACACAGGACATCATATTTCCATATAGATTCATTTAAACCATTTGGGGATACAGTATACATACATTGGAATACATTGGTCAGCCTCGGCTGGGACCCTGGGGAGTTGTGGATAAAAGGGTCCCCTCCTCCAGGATAACCTCAGCCCATGCTAACACCCAGGGCTGCAAATTGACAGTGTCTATTTAACAGATACTGGGGGGGGGGGCACCTTACAGACATAATAAAAAGAAGGCCTGATTTATTCCATGCTTGTTAGCTGTCGCCCATTCTAATGTACTGGGGGGGGGGGGGGGTGGTAAAGTTCTTAAGGTGACTGACAGATGGCTTTGCCAATGTAACTGTGTAAGAAACCTTTACTCTATGTACTTTGTGCTATGGCGCCAGCTGGGCAGCCTTAAGCCAAAGTCTCCATAACACACCAGTCTTTAAATCATGCATGCCAGTTGTATAACCTTTATTACATGCCCATTGGGAGCATGACTGGTGAGTCCCTGAGAACCCATACAAGCAGCATTACAAGAGGAGCTACATGCATATTAGCCTAGGACACTTTGGGCCTTATTCTAGTTCACACTTAGAGGCAAATTCCTTCTCAGATGGACAAAACCATGTGCACTGCAGGGGACTGATGTAACAGATACAGATAGAATTAGATGTGGGTGAGTTATTTTGTTTCTGTGCAGGGTAAATACTGGCTGCTTTATTTTTACACTGCAATATAGATCTCACTTTGAAGAAAAACCCCACCCAAATCTAATTCTCTCTGCACAAGTAACATCTGCCCCACCTGCAGTGCACATGGTTTTGTCCATTTGAGTAGGAATTTGCCACTAAGAGGGAACTAGAATAAGGCCTTTTGACTCTTTAATCAGGCCCTGATGACTACCACCCTGAAGGCTACACTTACGGAGTCTTAGTATTGTACTCTGCAGTGTTCTATCACAAAGTGGAATGGGTCATGCTGAGCTCCCTGAATAATGATGTCTGCTAACACAGTGCCCTTGGTAAAGGGCTGCAAAAATAATGTTAATTCAGCCATATTCATCCAAATGCAGATGAATAACAACAGGCCAGTTCTCTCTGGTCATCTACTGGACCTCTTAGCTATTTCCCCTTACTGTCCATCTTCTTTTAGCACTGTGTTTGGTGGATGCCACTTGGAATTACTATATGTGATGAATAAAGGAGGGGAATTAAATTTAGTTGGGGGAAGGGAATCAACATTTAAAACAAATAATCTATCTTAAAAAAACCTGCAATGTATTGTGTGGCTTGCCAGTCTAACAAGTAGGATGCTGCATTGCTCCACCTCTGTTATTAAACTCTGAAAAATGTCATTATTCTTTGTCAAACAGATCTATGTCCACCTCATACTTGCCAACTTTGTTTTTCTCCTCTCTGGGAGAAGCCCAGTGGAGAATTTCAGTGTAATTCGGGGGCGGGGGCCAGAGCCGAACGTGATCAAGCCCAGCCCCCATCCTCTAGAACTGGCGCAATTTGTGGATGTGCGTGGAGTGGTCAGGGCTAAATTATGTGATTTGCATACTTTAGCCACACCCCCTTTGCTGTACCTGCAAATGCCGGTTTTTAACTGGCAGGGTAGGAGGAGGATGGGGGAATGTGAGGGGGAGGTCCAGGGGCTTCCGGGGGACCCGATTTTCTGAAGCCTCCTGGCAATTCTGGGAGGGTAGGCAAGTACAGTATGGTCCACCCTATATAGGTAGATGCTTCCGGAGATCCACTCACTTTTATCCTCTGCTGTAAGATCGCTCCATCCCCTGGGTGACAGCTTCCACCATTGAGGCCCTTTCTATCTACTCCCCATCTGCCTTGCTACAACTGACTCTCTGGTGTCTCGTTTCCCTACAAGCTTGATGCTGCTTGGTCCCTGATTAGCTCTAGAGCAGTGGATCCCAACCCGGAGTACATGGACCCCTAGTGGTATGCTGCAGACTGGATGGGGGTACTTAAACATCTCCATTGTGCTTTTGCCCAACCAACAATTCACTTGGAGCTACCCATATTGCCCTCAGACTTCAACGATCATATGCCCCATGCTGTCAGCATTAATCCTACAGGCATTAGGAGGAACCCGTGACAGTACACAGCCAGCAGCCAGACACCCGATTGACTGACTGCAGACTACTCCTCCGCTACTCCATAATATAAGGATATGCATAAGGACACGCTTATATTATTCCCGAGTATAGTTATGCAGTTGCATGTATGGGTACTTACTGCGGATGCACGTTGGATGAGATGTTCCTCCTCTCTTTTCTTCATGGAAGACAGGTTCAATTTGGAACTTTTAGAGATCAACGTTCTCTGTATCACAGAGCAATTAGGGATTACTGAAGGACTAGAATTGGTGAGTGTAGCGTAGCTGATCAGCTAAGCGGTACTTGCCAAATTAGTGACAGACCACAATGCAATACTATGATTTTGTGTTCAAAGTAATATTTTTCAAATAAGCTTCTAGTGCAATTTCGGTAGTACAATTATCAGATTCCAAAAATATCAATGCAATATCAAAATAAGAATACATTCAGTCAACATAACATTTATGTAATGGATATAAGTATACCTGGATTCAAGAGTAATACTCTTTAGTAATTGTCCCATTCAGAGGCTATATTTATATATGCATATTCTCTGCATATATATAACCGTGACGGTTTCCCAAATGAGTCCTTATTTGTGACCAACATGTAATTACTGTGACAGTCAATAGTCTATTTTCCCTTCCAGAAAAGTAGTTAAGTCAGTAAATGAGAAAAGAGCGACAATCCTAGAGCAACCACAGGGTGGCGCTATGACCCTCACTGAGTCCCTTCAGACAGTGAGGCAAGAGGTCTACTTATGCACAGAGATCTTTTGATTAGAATCAGAATCAGCTTTATTGGCCAGGTATACTTGCGTATACTAGGAATTTGTTTTCGATTTGCTGTGCAGCAGCCAGGTGGGTAACAAGTAAACAGCATACAGTATAAACAATATAAACAGGTGGGGGAACATTTATATAGAAAGTTATTCCAAGGGGACACCGTGTTAGATAATGTGCAAAGGTTATGGCACGACTAGACAGTGAGGTGTTCATGAGTTCATGTGTCAATAGGTGAATCGCTTGAGGAAAGAAACTTTTTAGGATTCTGGTGGACCTGGTGGGAATAGCCCTGTAGTGTCTGCCTGATGGCAGCCATGGCCAGGATGTAGTTGGTCCTTGACTATCTTTGATGCCCGCATTTTTGCTCTGGACAGGTACAGGTCCTGGACAGAGGGAAGGTCAGTCCCGATTATCTTCTCCGCAGTTCTGACTACCTTTTGAAGTCTGCATTTTTCTCTCTCGCTGGTGGAGCCGAACCAGCCTGCCTATGGAAGAATAGCCTCTGCTGCACTTTTCCAACAATAGTATCAGTGTTGGGCCCCCATTTAAGGTCCTGGGAGATTGTGGTTCCTAGGACTTGAAGGAGTCCACTAGCGACACCACACAGTCAGCAATTGTTAGCAGAGGAACACCAGCAGCCTTCTTCCTAAAGTCCACTACCATCTCAACGGTTTTGAGTGGATTGACCGCTAGATGGTTGATGCTGCACCACCGGGCCAATCGATCCACCTCTTGTCTGTAGGCCGATGATAAGGCCAATGACGGTATTATCATCTGCAAATTTGATTATCTTTACTGATAGTGCCTCTGAGGTGCAGTCATTGTTGTACAGAGAGAAGAGCAGGGGTGAGAGTACACAGCCCTGGGGGGCTCCTGTGCTGATGGACTGCACTTGGGAGGTGAATTATCCCGCTTTCACAACTTGTTTTCTATCATTCAGAAAGTCCACAGTCCAAGAACATGTAGCTTCAGGGACTCCTAGGCGGAGTAGTGGGGTGGAGGATGTTGGGGATGATTGTGTTGAAAGCCGAGCTGAAGTTGACAAACAGGACCCTTGCATAGGTACCAGGCATATCCAGGTGCTGCAGAATGTAGAGCAGGCACAAGTTTACTGTCTCCTCAATGTATCGATTAGATCGGTAGGCGAACTGGAGGGGGTCTAGCTGGTGGCCAGTCACAGCTTTCAGGTGGTTCAGTACCAGGTGCTCAAATGTTTTCATGATCACAGACTTCAGAGCTATCGTCCGGTAGTCATTCAGATTTGTAAAAGTTGATTTCTTGGGGACCGGAACAATAGTGGAGCTTTTGAGGCAGTAGGGAACCTTGCATAGCTCCAGTCATTTGTTGAAGATCCTGGTGAATATGGGGAAAAGTTGATCCGCGCACACTCTCAGGGCAGATAGCGACACCCCGTCAGGACTTGGCGCTTTCCTTGGTTTGGCCCTCTTGAACATCTCCTCCACCTCTACTTGGGTGACCTGGAGTGACTGCAGTTGGCTGTCGACATTTGGGGCAGCACAGAGGGAATGGTTTGGTTCACAGTGGACTACTTTTTCAAACCTGCAATATAAGTTGTTCAGCTCATCAGCTAGGTCTTGGTGGCTTTGGGTATTTTTTTGAAGCTGGTTATAGATTGCATTCCTTTCCACACAGATACAGGGTCATTAGTGGACAGGTAATTTGTCAGATAACCGCTTTATTGCTAGCCTGATTTCTTTTGTTAGGGAGTTTCTGGCTTGATTGTATTGTGGTCTGTCACCGTTGCTGTAGGCATAGAATAAGTAGTGGATAATGGCCTTTAGACTTAGCAGTTACCAGATCATTAACCACTTTAGTCAGTGCTGTCTCAGTGGAGTGTTGAGAGCGAAAGCCTGACTGATGCGGGTCTAATAGGGTGTGAGAGTTAAGAAAGTTTGTGAGGCGAGAGTAGACAAGTCTCTCCAGTAACTTGGAGAGGCATGGGAGCTGATATATAGGATGATAGTTAGAGAGAGAGTTAGGGTCAGAATTGTGTTTTTTCAGAATGGGAGTAATCACTGCATGTTTGAGCAGAGAAGGGAAAGTACCAGTTGCAAGAGAGAGATTGCAGATTTCAGTTAAGGTTGGAATAAGCACAGGAGATAGATTTTTAATGACTTGTGCAGGTATAGGATCAAGAGGCAAGGTAGTAGAGTAGGAGGATAAGAAGATACTATAGGCTATTGTGCATGTTACATGCGTGTGTGTACTGTATGTGTAATGGTTTTGCATAAAGTTTGCTTACCTGCAGCCTCTGAATCTGGACATATGCCTCGGCCTATGTGTGGTGCGTAAGCACTTCGGGAATGTGGATCTGCAAACAAAATGGTGTACAGCCATTAGAAATATTGCATGGACAGCATTTCTTACCAACATGCATCATAACATGTGTTACATATTTTTTCCCTGGGGCACACATGACTCATGATTACCAATGATGTGTGGCCATTATTGTGTGGTTATATTTGAAAACGTAAAAATTTAATAAATATATAAAAAAAAAAATTACTGAAATAATGCTCTATGGAGGCGTTTTTGCTATTACTGAATAAAAAATATATTTGGGCCCTGACCAATTTGAATCATGTATTAGGCATTTGAACAATACCAGCAGTTGTGGAACTACATGATCCGGCATCACCAACAATTGAACTTTAGGAAATGTAAATTTACATAAGGCGTCTAATGCATTATTGAGATGAACCTTTTCTTTCAACTTAAACCATGATTACCCCTAGCAGTAAATCACACGGACACATGACCTGAAATAACTCACACGGACACGTGACCTGAAATAACGACACGGACAACCACTGCATAAGTTTAAAAAGGTAAAGGGTATTTATTGTGGTATGACCCTATTGAAAGGGATGGCCTAGAGAGCGCTTGACAACCAGCCAGTCATAAACGTTAGCAATGGCGGCGACTACAACGCCCCAACTTGTAACTAGGGCGAGGAACCGCCCCCATTGAATTCAAAGCCAGCCTGCGCTGTGACTGTCTTGCCGCCCCTCCTAGGGCCTAATGAGGACAGTTCTAAAAGTGTCCTGCGTCCCCCCTCGGGGGCAGAACTCACCAGCCTTCCTGGCAGAGGGTGGCAATACCTCACAGTGACCACCTGTACTTCAAACTGGACTGCTGATCGAGAGCGCCCTCCCGCCAATTAATATTAAAATTGATGAGAGCCAAATTTGGGTGACGGCCGAAAGGCCATGTGGTAGGTTAGCACAAGGGAGGGAGGGTGGGAATCCAGACTCAAGAGGAAGATGGATCACCTGACTACCTCTTATATACCTCCACCTAAGCTACCACCCCTTCTACACCTGATTGGCTACCCCATCTACACTGCACTTCTATGGGTAAGTGACACTCTGATTTCTATCTTTGTCATACCATCTCAAACTGCACCGACTCTTATATTCCCTCATGCCTAGGCAGCCCTCGCTCTCTCTAAGGCGTCTAATGCATTATTGAGATGAACCTTTTCTTTCAACTTAAACCATGATTACCCCTAGCAGTAAATCACACGGACACATGACCTGAAATAACTCACACGGACACGTGACCTGAAATAACGACACAAACAACCACTGCATAAGTTTAAAAAGGTAAAGGGTATTTATTGTGGTATGACCCTATTGAAAGGGATGGCCTAGAGAGCGCTTGACAACCAGCCAGTCATAAACGTTAGCAATGGCGGTGACTACAACGCCCCAACTTGTAACTAGGGTGAGGAACCGCCCCCATTGAATTCAAAGCCAGCCTGCGCTGTGACTGTCTTGCCGCCCCTCCTAGGGCCTAATGAGGACAGTTCTAAAAGTGTCCTGCGTCCCCCCTCGGGGGCAGAACTCACCAGCCTTCCTGGCAGAGGGTGGCAATACCTCACAGTGACCACCTGTACTTCAAACTGGACTGCTGATCGAGAGCGCCCTCCCGCCACAGCTGGGTTCAAAAATTGCCACTTAAAGACAATTACTGTAGAACCCAAGCCCGCCAAACCAATCAATAACTAAGTCAACCAGAGTAACACAAACCTAATCCCCTATCTGCAACAACTGAACAAGTCCTGAAGTAGAACGGCCATGCCTGATTCCGACAAATGTACACCATCACTTCTGTAGAAGGATGGGGTCTCCAGTGCTAAAGAGGGGTGTCTAACCGCTGTGCCTCCCATGGACGTGACCGCTTTGGAGACCGCAAAGTTGACCTTGCGTCTGATCTTCTCTAATGACTTGGGGTTCCAGCAGCCCCTCCAGTTGAAACGAGGCACTATGTCGGACCAAACTATCCGCAATCCAGGCCAAAGGCCTACCAGAGTATTAAGATCAGCCTCGATCCTCAAAATAAGGCCTATGCTGGTTCCCCGGCCTAATTCGTTACCTCCTAGGTGTATCACCAAAACATCCGGGCGACCCCAGCGACGCTCTTTATCTGACAATAATGGTAAAAGACCATTCCACCGGAGACCCCTGACACCGAACCAATGTACTGCCTTCGCCCCTAGCTCTGCCCGGGCCCTGACAGCTAACTAATGATTGGATGCCCAGAAAATGTATGAATGCCCGACGAACCAGACAGTCGGGCATCAGGCATCTTGTGAACACACAGGGGTGATCTATCTCCTCAGATGCCCCTGTGGTCTCGAATACATAGGTAGGACCACACGCACACTTAAACAACGAATCTACGAGCACATCAGGAACATTCGCATAGGATATGAGAACCACAGCGTTTCCTTACACTACAAAACCAAACACAGTAGCAACCCCAAGGACCTATTCTTCATAGGAATAGAGATCCCACCTAAAAACTGGAGAGGAGGTAACCACATGGACACCCTCAACAAAAGAGAATTGTTCTGGATCTACACAATCAAAACCCTGACCCCTAGAGGATTGAACATAGATTTCCACAATAGCCATTTGGGCTAGTAAATCCAATAGATACCCATAATGTAAGGAAACACTGTGTTTCACACCAACTCTTGCACAAATGACACTTTACTGTAGCACAAACACCTCCTCACACACACCCCCTAGAGCTGACAGACGCATAACACCCAATGGGTTAATAACCCCTTAGAACCATCAACAATAAACGGGACATTAGGACTCCTTAACATTACTGATAAATACACTCACATCATAATCCCTAGTTAACACACAAACAATGCACACATAATACACCACTGTCTACTACATACTGACAGCGCTTTAAACATCCAGCTCACGCAGGGTTAACAACCCAGTTTAGCTACACACCACCATCATACCTCCCCCCCCCTCCCCTCCTGTGAGTGACAACCATCTTGTCCAATCAGGGGTAGACAGCACGGACCAATCGCATCAATGTACTGAGCTGCTGGCACGCCCATTCAGCATATAATCATACCAGACTAAACCTACAGCATCCTTGATAAAGGCCCACAGTGGCTGAAACGCGTTGGACAGACACACGCAGCACCCACAACTACTACCAGCACGAAATCACCTAAGTCTCCTCCGTGCGGAGTCGAGCGCACAGCTTCCCCCCGGTGACATCATCACGCTAACCCGGAAGTTAGCGTCCGGGTCAGGTAACTGTGGAAGCCGCTTCCACACAGACGGAAGGGCTCACAGGCTTCAGGCAGCGAGTTGAACTTCACTCACCACTGCCCAAACAGCGAGGACGCGACACCCAGCATCAACACCGCTGCACTCACTCTGCAAACCAATCAAGTCGGTAAGAACTCTGGGAGCGGGGCGCCGCTACCCAGCAACAGACTTTTTTCCTGTTCTGCAGCAAGGAGTGTAACCCGGACTGTCCGCCCCCCACTGTTTTACCCACCCGCCCGTGGGGCATCCCATACCCTCCACCATCTCCACACCACAGCCTTCGTGAGACATAAGCCCAAGGGCTTATGGTAAAAAGGGTTCTGCTGACCCCTCATACCCTCCGGGGCTCACCACAGGCCACTGCATATTTACCCACCGCTGGATGAGACATAATCCTCACTGGCTTATGGTAAAGGGGCCTGTTGGCACCCCCATCTCCCTCACGGGACTCATCACAGGCACCCCCACCATCCACAAACTTACTTTACCCCATTTATATGTATACTGTATATTATGTCTTATGAACAATAAACATATTATTCAGAACACCCGCATCTTTCTATTTATTCTCACATAATACACAACCAAGGTGAGCGCTTAACAATACCATTTGCATAAACCTATTATTTGAGTACGGACCACTCAGTTAAGCTGCCCCACATACAGAGGGATAAGCGCAGTAACCTCCATCAAATCTACCTACCATTTAAGTCCATTGGTTACCTGCTGCATTTCCACAAACTCCGCACGCACTATCCCAATTTACATGGGGATAACTGATATTAGACTGACCAGAAGTCAGAAGGCTCTTAAAGCCATAGAGGAAATCCACACCACCACACCGAGTATACCCCCATCGGAGTTTTTTCAAAATTTTAGACTCCTAGAAACACTGATACAGAAAGAGACAAGAGTGTGGTGGGACAGACACATCTTACAATGGTACCACAATAACCACCTAATACCAAAAGGGCTACACATTAAGAAAACACCGACACATAGCACTGATGACACAACATTCATGTCCAAATGGAATGACACTTTAAACGAATGCTCACGGAAACTCATTACACTCATCATAGAGAAACATGACACAGAACTTGATACACTAAATACACAAATAGAAAACACCAACGCACTCATAGAACCATACACAAAGGAACCAGGGTACAAAGACATTGAGGATATCACAAAGCAGAGACTAGTAAACAAGGAGGACCAGATTATTAAAATTAAAATCAACAAGATACACAGGGATCTTAAACCCAGACACACCAATACCCACTCGAGATCAAACAACATACCTGCAACAGGCCACACAACCAACAAACGTAAGACCCTCATTCCCCACACCCCAAACAAAAGACACCACATCACCAACAAACACAAAAACGTAACAGCACCTAAATTGTATAGGAACACAGGACTTACCTACCAACAATACATGCACAAACTCCACACACATCAAACATCCGGACACACACAACCAAAAGTTAACAAGGTAAACACGGACAACAGCACTGACGTTTTACCCACTAATAATACCCAGCCAACAGAGACAAACAACATCAGCTTAAACACAACTGACTCAGAATCTGAGAGTGACTCATCATTCTCAGTACACGAGATAGAGGACGACACGGAATACGAACACCTGGCAAGGCTGTCCTTCGACCAAGGGTGGGTCACAACATTTAGAGACTACCAAAATACCACAGCGGCAACTCCAAACAACACCACAACGACAGCTGAATGGGGGGAACATTTTTTAGACACAGAGACAGGCAGACTGGCCTGTCTAATAAATCCCAGTCAACAGACCCCCCATCCAGAACAAAACACCAAAAAAAGACAAAAACCAGAAGAGGATGCCGAGGAGGCTCCTCTAAAAACACCAAAGAAACAGAAACAACACACACCAGAACAGACATAGAGAAACCCAACAACGACCATACTGACAACACAGCCATCTTTAACTTAAGTAGCACACCTCTCACACAACTGCAGGAACAGGTACTTTTAAAAGGTCTCAAATTTGCACCTACAAACAAACCCAACAAATTCGACATATACTGTGATCTACAATCCTTCACCAGGAAACTCACATTGAAAAAGTACTTCAACTCCAACCCCATAATCAGAAACCATGCAGACTCAGTCGACAAATACAAACACACACTGCTCAGACCAAAATCCACCTTCTACCCCACTCACATGAAATCCCACCACATCAAGACTTTTGAGACCCTAGTGGCTAGGGATCTTGACAACATGAAGGACAAACCAAACAAGTACGACACTAATAACATGACTAAGCAAGAACTACAAGCACTCAAAACCCTGGAAAAAAATGACCAGCTTATAATCAAACCTGCAGACAAAGGGGGTGGTATAGTGGTACTGGACCAACTTGACTACACAACAGAGGCACAACGCCTACTCAATGACATCAATACCTACAAACCACTGAAGGGTGACCCCACACAGCAATTCAAAAAAGAACTAGACACACTTCTCAAGACAGGCAGGGACAATGGCATCATCAACAAACATGAGCACATGTTCTTACAACAGGAACACCCCATCATACCCGTCTTCTACTACCTGCCTAAAATACACAAAAACCAGACACATCCACCAGGACGACCCATTATCTCAGGTATCAATTCCCTCACCTCTAACTTAGCCCAATACACAGACAACTTCCTACAAGACCATGTAAAAACACTACCCTCATACATAAAGGACACCACTGACATCATCAACCACCTACAAACCATTAAATGGGAATCAGATTACTGGATGGCCACCAGTGATGTTACGTCACTATACACAGTCATTAACCACAACCAAGGTCTAGAAAGCACAAAACACTTCCTAGACAGAGACACTGAACTCCCACCGGAACAGACCACCTTCATCATTGACGCCATCGATTATATCCTACACCACAACTACACATGGTTTAACAACACTTACTACCTACAGACCACCGGGACCGCTATGGGATCAAAAGTGGCACCCAGCTATGCTAATCTGTTCATGGGTAAGTGGGAGGAGGACCATATACAGACAGGGCATAGCTGGAAGGACAATTTGATCCTATGGCGGCGTTTCATTGACGACATCATATTCATATGGAAAGGGACACTTGACTCACTCAATGACTTCACTCACTACCTTAACACCAACAACAGAAATCTTACCTTCACCACCAATATCAGTAAGACATCAGTCCAATTTTTGGACTTAGACATATACATTGAAAACAACAACATACACACAAAAACATACAGGAAAAATGTAGATGTCAACAGCTACATACTCTACACTAGTGCACACCACAGACCATGGTTACAGAACATCCCGAAGGGACAATTCCGACGCATCAGAAGGAATTGCTCCAAGACAGAAGATTTCATAATACAAAGCACAGAACTCATGGAACAATTCCATGAGAAATTATACGACCAGCACATAGTCAAAACCGCCCTGAACGAAATCACAGCACTCGACAGATCCGCTACACTCCAAACTAAACCCAAACACAACCAGACAGAAAACAATGAGGTAACATTTATCACCACATACAACAAATCAGCTAAACAATTCCACAACATCCTCAAAAAACACTGGCACATTCTACAACAAGACCCTGACCTCACTCCCGCAATACCTGACAGACCCAAAATGACATATCGCAAGGCACCGGACATCAGAAAAAGACTGGTACACAATCACATCAAACCTAAAACATCTACCCAGACAACCATAGACCACACCACAGGTTTCCATTACTGTGGAAAATGTGCAGGCTGCAAAAACTTAACCACAAAAACCACCAAGAAAATACAAACATGGACATCAACAACTATAAATAAAACATTTAAAGTCACACATCAGGCATCTTGTGAACACACAGGGGTGATCTATCTCCTCAGATGCCCCTGTGGTCTCGAATACATAGGTAGGACCACACGCACACTTAAACAACGAATCTACGAGCACATCAGGAACATTCGCATAGGATATGAGAACCACAGCGTTTCCTTACACTACAAAACCAAACACAGTAGCAACCCCAAGGACCTATTCTTCATAGGAATAGAGATCCCACCTAAAAACTGGAGAGGAGGTAACCACATGGACACCCTCAACAAAAGAGAATTGTTCTGGATCTACACAATCAAAACCCTGACCCCTAGAGGATTGAACATAGATTTCCACAATAGCCATTTGGGCTAGTAAATCCAATAGATACCCATAATGTAAGGAAACACTGTGTTTCACACCAACTCTTGCACAAATGACACTTTACTGTAGCACAAACACCTCCTCACACACACCCCCTAGAGCTGACAGACGCATAACACCCAATGGGTTAATAACCCCTTAGAACCATCAACAATAAACGGGACATTAGGACTCCTTAACATTACTGATAAATACACTCACATCATAATCCCTAGTTAACACACAAACAATGCACACATAATACACCACTGTCTACTACATACTGACAGCGCTTTAAACATCCAGCTCACGCAGGGTTAACAACCCAGTTTAGCTACACACCACCATCATACCTCCCCCCCCTCCCCTCCTGTGAGTGACAACCATCTTGTCCAATCAGGGGCAGACAGCACGGACCAATCGCATCAATGTACTGAGCTGCTGGCACGCCCATTCAGCATATAATCATACCAGACTAAACCTACAGCATCCTTGATAAAGGCCCACAGTGGCTGAAACGCGTTGGACAGACACACGCAGCACCCACAACTACTACCAGCACGAAATCACCTAAGTCTCCTCCGTGCGGAGTCGAGCGCACAGCTTCCCCCCGGTGACATCATCACGCTAACCCGGAAGTTAGCGTCCGGGTCAGGTAACTGTGGAAGCCGCTTCCACACAGACGGAAGGGCTCACAGGCTTCAGGCAGCGAGTTGAACTTCACTCACCACTGCCCAAACAGCGAGGACGCGACACCCAGCATCAACACCGCTGCACTCACTCTGCAAACCAATCAAGTCGGTAAGAACTCTGGGAGCGGGGCGCCGCTACCCAGCAACAGACTTTTTTCCTGTTCTGCAGCAAGGAGTGTAACCCGGACTGTCCGCCCCCCACTGTTTTACCCACCCGCCCGCGGGGCATCCCATACCCTCCACCATCTCCACACCACAGCCTTCGTGAGACATAAGCCCAAGGGCTTATGGTAAAAAGGGTTCTGCTGACCCCTCATACCCTCCGGGGCTCACCACAGGCCACTGCATATTTACCCACCGCTGGATGAGACATAATCCTCACTGGCTTATGGTAAAGGGGCCTGTTGGCACCCCCATCTCCCTCACGGGACTCATCACAGGCACCCCCACCATCCACAAACTTACTTTACCCCATTTATATGTATACTGTATATTATGTCTTATGAACAATAAACATATTATTCAGAACACCCGCATCTTTCTATTTATTCTCACATAATACACAACCAAGGTGAGCGCTTAACAATACCATTTGCATAAACCTATTATTTGAGTACGGACCACTCAGTTAAGCTGCCCCACATACAGAGGGATAAGCGCAGTAACCTCCATCAAATCTACAGACAGTGGCATGAGTCGTTGAAGGGGGGGAAGGGCTGAAAAAGAAAACCCTAACCGGTTAGCATTCAAACTTAAACTGTATAAATGCACAACGTAGGGTTAGACATATAATGCACAACATGAATTAGTACACTAGAATCCAAGTGAAGGGGAAAACCTTAAAAAACCTCCGGTGGACTTGAGGGGGGGGGAAGCCAATTGTAATCAGCCCACTATCGGAGGAAAAATTAAAAAATTCCCTTCACACCGTCGATTCCGTAACGCTGCCGTTACAAAACCGATTGTAAACATAGTTTTTGGATCTAGCGCCGAAGGCGCGTGCTAAACCTTATCTAGACGTATATAAGATTTATAAGCGGAGGACTTCCAGCGGCCGAGTTGCTGAATGGCATTCACTGGAAGGCCCTCCGCTGCTGCGTTGGTGGCCGCACCAATACGGAACGAATGCGTCCCGTAATCGGTGACCTCCAAACCCAACGCAGCCACACAGCGCTTAAACACAGCAGTGAATTGAAGGGATGCCAGCGGCCTCTGCCCAACTGATCGGTCACAGACCGGCGGAGCACACAAAGGACGAACCGTCCTGGAAGACCATGTCTTCGAACCGCACCTAAATCAGTGGCATTCTTGCTGGCCGCAACCAGCTCGCTGACCCTAAAGTCCCTAAAGAACGCAAAAGAGAACGCCACCCGACAGAGTGACGTCTCTTCTGTGCCCTCCGCTACGCTCTGAACACAGGCTACAATTTCCACCGCGTCTACAGCCCGATGGGCTTGCGGGAATCCGCTGTCATAGTCTGTACTCTCGCCCACCAATCAAAACCCTTGCTAGCGCAAAGGCTTTGGTGGGGTCCCGTTCTCTGCGTAATTTAGCACGGAATATATCCCGGCTTATGCAACAGCCATGGCCGATGGACAGTCCCGCGCCATAATGCCCATACCCGAAAACAGCAACGATCATCGACCGACTTCCGCTGTTCCCCGGGGACTCCTAAAAAAGGCCGCCACGTCCTGCAGCGTGGCTGCATGAGCCCTACTGGTGGAGAGGGCCAGGGATGGCAAGATAATCCACCCATGTCTGCTCTACGATCTGCCCTACAGGACATGTATAAGTGAGCCCAAGGGGCGCAGCAATCGGTACCAACCCGCGAAACTTCGCAAAGTAGAACCGCGACAGGGCATCGTCGATGCCATGGTCGACCCCTGTAATGTGCTGCGCCATGAAATGTATGATGCACTGTAAGCGGTGCAATACCAAATGTCTGAGCAGTGTCAGGGGTGAAAAACGGTGCCCTGTTTGTTAGTGGTGTGTACCCCACCTAGGTTATGTCACCATAACCTCCCGTCTGGCTTGCTAACGTATGAGCCCACCATCCCACCGCTACAGTGATGGGAAAGAACTCTAATAGCCGCAAATTGGCCGTGAAACCCCTCCCAATCCATGATTGAGGCCATGGGGCCCAGCGCCATTTGCCCAGAAAAATGCCCCGAAACCAGCGGACCCCGGGGCCTGCGTAAATACTGAAGGCTGGCTATGTCGAAGACATGACGCACGGTGGGCCCTTGGTCCTGGCGTCGGCCACTGATGCCCCCAAGTTAGGATGTCATGGGAGGAGGCAGGAACGGACCCCATGACCCACTTGGCCCTGAGTGCATGGTGCCCCAAATTTGTGGACCAACCCGGGTGCTTTATCAACAGCTGATAACGCACTTGCAACTTAATCAGTAATAGCATCGTTGGTGGATGCCCCATGAGGGTAATACAGGTGCTGGCTTAACCGGTGTTCACCCGAAGCCTTCTTGGGTACTATTCCCAAGTGGAATAACACGTGCTGGGCCATGGGTCAGCCGTGCACGGGCCTACCATTCTGCCCAGCGCTGCCTCAGCTCACACCTCATGTCTCCCCACCTCGGGGGCATGCACCACTGATTTAAGAAGTCTGGGTGGAACTACCCTGGCGTCGCCGGGATGGGCAAATTAAAACCGTAACTAAACCTTGAACAACAACAGGGCCTCTTCCCTGTTAGCGTAGGCATGTATACGGGGTTGCCAGCTCAAACAGGACTATGGAGATGTTGTCTCACTTAGAGCTAGTGCTGGCGTCGCCAGCGGGGCGGCTTTACAGGTCTTAGCTGGGTGACTGGCCCCCCAATTACAGCATTCGTGGCGAAAAGGCATTTGCCGCCTCTATCACACTGCATCGTTGAAATGGCAAAGCATTTGCCTTTAGCGGCTGGCTTGCACCCTTATTGCCAGGGGGAAACTGGAATCACGGGATGGGACTCATAAGCAGCGTGGCCTTTACCCATGTCCCGCCACCATATCCTGACATGCTTAGGGCCCTCGGCCGTAACCCGTGTGCCGGTGTGGATCAGACTAAATTTCCCGTCATAATCCCTCAGAGCCGGAACCTTGCAAGCTAGAAAAACCTGTGTACCAGGGACATGTACCGCCTAACGTTGTTGCGCTTCTTGGGTCTAGGGTCAACAATGGCCCGCTGGAAACACTTAACCCCGTGGTGAAAACCCGGATACAAGCTTTCACCGGCACCGGCCGATTTCTTGGCCCTGCCGCCATAAGTTAACGTGAAAACATCCCGAACTTACTTTGGCTCTTTTCCCTTAGCGCCTTTATGGAGACCCCTGTACCCTGCGGTGTTGCTGCGACTGACCATGTCAAAGGAAAGCTGGGACTCAGCGACGGGTTTAGTCTTGCTAGCCCGCTTTCCCCCTGCCCCTGCTTGCTGTGCAACTGCGCGCGCTACAATCTTGGCAAACCTGCGGGGGCGTCCAATGGTTCCTGACCTCTCGCAGCGGCGGAGGAATGGCCCGCAGAATATTCAGAGGTATCATATTCATCATGCTCACCATCACCCGGAGGGTTGACAGCATCCGGAGACCCGGTCTCATGCGGCGTCCCTGCAGCAGCTGCAGTTGCCTGCGTAATGTTCTCTCCAGAATGATGATCCACGTCCGTGGCTGCCCGCCGGGCAACTGATGAGACCTCGGAAGAAACATGTAAAGTGGTTAGTGACTCACTCATGACCAGTGCAAAACCCAACCCCACCCTGAAATTGTGAGGTGGCGGAGGTAGCACTATAACCAACTCTACTAGAAGGGGCCTGAGAGCTGGATGGGGATGAGCGGGGAAACCCGCCTGCCAGGTGGGAGCCGGGCGTGGCTGAACAGCGTGCCCAGGGAATCCCGCCTAAGCCTGGGGAGAATATACAAACTCCACACAGTTAGGGCCATGGTGGGAATGGAACCACTGACCTATTGCTGTGAGGTAGCAATACTAACCATTACCCCATACATGCTGCCCTGGGCCTGCCCAATATTGTCCGCAAGGGCCGTGAAACCGCCCCCCCAGAACTCCCCGCAGGGAAAACCGGCTGACAGGGACGGGTGGGTAGATGCCCCCGAAGTGCAGTCGGGACGGGTATTGGGTCTGGGGGCCGGAAAATGGGCCCGGAAACTGGGCAATACCCAGATGGGGTACCTGTGCAGGCGTGCCGCCTTGTGGCGGTGCCCATGGCGCCCCCGTCCCTGAGGGGGGGGTGTGTAAATAGTGGGGGTTAATAATTAATGGGAACCCCCCCAGCCATTGGAACATTGGCACTGGGAGCGCCTTGACCGGTTACAAGCCCCCCAAAAGAGGGGCCCCATTGACCCCGGAGCGGTGAGTTTTGGGAGGGGACAGCGTCCGGGAGGACCCAAGGGGGTGCAGGTGGCGGGGTTGCCCTGATCAGGAAGGCAACCCCATATGTGTTGGCTAATGACCCTGTGTAAGGTGGCTGAAAGCCGGCCAGCAGGGGTAGCTAGAGCCCCATGTCCTGCAGCCAAAATGCCCTGTATGGATGCAGGCCGCCCTCATACCCGGGCGACCTGCCCCCCCCCCCCCCACCATGTGCAGGCTAGAGTGCTGGGCTGAGGGCCCGCCGCCGGAGTGGAGCTCCTGGGCGGCTAATGGGACCCCCTAGCCGCCGCTTGTGCGCCTTTTTGACCAGCCGCGAGGCGGCTGAGGAGAGGTGACTTAGTGCCGTCCGGGTGAGCCGGGGGGAGGCGCGGTGACTGGGGACTGTGCAACCGTGTGCACACCCCGCGCCCCCCTTTCCCGGCGTCTGAGAGGTCCGAAGTGACCAGGTTATGCGGTGCGCTCGGCGGGGACCCGCCTGGCGTGCGCACCGCTGCAGAGGGAGGGGAACAACTCAGCGCTGCTCGCGCGAGGCGACGCTGGCGGGGGCGCGGGGACCGGAGACTGTGCAACCATGTGCACACCCCGCGCCCCGCCCGGCGTCTGCGCCCTGTTGCTGGAGAGGTCCAGCGGCGAGTCAGGCGGGGAGCCGCCATAGACGCTCGCCGCTGGAGTGACTGATGGGGAGGCAGCCGCGGCTGCTGCTGCTGCCGGGGAGCGATAGGATGAAGGGGGGATCCGGCGCTAGGCCGTGCATCCCGGGAGGAGGCCCGTGCTGCTGCGGCAGACATGGGTCGGGCCGAATCACTGAGCCAGCGGGGAGGGGGGGCTTGCCTCTGAGCAGCGGCGCATTGTAGGTATAGCAGCAGGAAAAATTAACAAATACTGAGTGAAAACTTAGCTTTGTTTGTTCTGTCCCTGCAGCTCGACCTGTCCCTGACCTGAAGAAATCCAGACTCAAGAGGAAGATGGATCACCTGACTACCTCTTATATACCTCCACCTAAGCTACCACCCCTTCTACACCTGATTGGCTACCCCATCTACACTGCACTTCTATGGGTAAGTGACACTCTGATTTCTATCTTTGTCATACCATCTCAAACTGCACCGACTCTTATATTCCCTCATGCCTAGGCAGCCCTCGCTCTCTCTAAGTTGACCTTGCTGGGATATGTAGTGCCACAGAAGCACTATTGTTATGCAAACATTACAAGAGAGCATTACAGTTAGAAAACATTGCAATGGTTGATGTACATGAAAATGTGTTAACACTTACCTGCTGGGGGTGGCATTGGTGGCCTATCAGTGTCGGCAACATGGAGCCCAGGAAGGAACTCTGGTGGGATGATTCTTTAGTTCTTTTCATACGATGTGTATGTAACCAGTTGGCTGGTACCTCCTCCAGTGCGGTTGGCCTCTTTAATTTCTGTCGTCATCTTGCCTTTCAGTAGCCTTTTGATGTCATCCAGTAGCCTTTTTTTTCACATTTCTGACACTTCTTTTGTGGCAGCTAATGGCATTGACTGCACCAGTGATGTATGCCCACATGGCCCTCTTCCACTGTGCAGTGGTCCTGTTATTGTGCTTCCCAGCAGCCTGTCAAATACGGGCACTATGGTGCAGACAAGGGCCGCATTTTCTTCATATGAGAAGCGCACCTTGCAGACACTCTGGGTGCGGGCACATTCTGGCTCCTCCTCCACCTCCTCTGTGGCCATGTCCTCCTCCTCCTCCAGGGTAACAGTACCCTCCTCCTCCTCACCTCCATCTTCCTCCACCTTAGGTCAGTCAACCTCAGGCATGTGTCCCTCCTTCAGCTCCTCCTCGGACTGTGTGCCGAACAGGTCCTCCTGTGTGAGGGGATGAGATGGGGAGGCAAGAGGGTCCTCCACCTCCTCCTGCTGTGCCTGCTCCTCTGGGGTCCGCCCTGGCCCAGGCCATGTTGTGGCCATGCTGCCTGGCACACTGCTGCCTCACCCTCTGACACTGCTGGCTATTACTGTGAGTCTGCTGCCTCTCCCCCTAGCTCCTCTGGCGCTGCTGCTGGCTGGAATTGGCCCACTGCTACCTCTTCCACCTACACTCCCCGACACTGCTCCTCTCCTGTCCATCCTTATCACCTTACTACCTTTCAAAGGTCAAAATGGCACCTGTGCACCTTTATATAGGGGGTGTAATGCATACTGTAGGGGACTTAGGAGGGCCAATAGGTTAGGGGGTTGTTTGACATGTAGTAATTCTCATTCCGGTTGGTCAGAAAATCGCACATGGGGCGAGATTTATTGTGTTTACCGTTTTTCCGAAAATGCGATTTTTGCTCAAATCGCCCTGCATCGCCGTTTTTTAAAATCGCATTTTTTTCCAGAAATCGAATATTTAATGAGGTGTGTATTCCGGCATGAAAAGTGCGAGAAAGTGCGATGTAGTGCGATTTTCGGGATGAAAAGTGCGATTTTTTAGTCATGAAAAGGTGTGATTTTTTTAAAATGTGCGATTTTGTGATGAAAAAAAAAAAATTGGCGTGAGGTCCCCCCTCCTGGACATAACCAGCCCCGGGCTCATTGAGCCGGACCTGGTTACAAAAATACGGGGGACAAAAAGCGTAGGGGTCCCCCGTATTTCTGAAACCAGCCCCGGACTCTTGGACCGGTCCTGGTTCCAAAAATACGGGGGACAAAAAATCTGGGGGTCCCCCGTATTTTGAAACCAGCACCGGGCTCCAACAGCCCCCAGTGTCATGCCACAGCCGGGGGACACTTTTTACACAAGGTTCCCCCAGCCGCACCATGAGCACCGTGGCTGGTCAGCCTTGGACGGGGTACCTGGAGGAGTGGGGACCCCCCCAATAAAGGGGTCCCCCCCCAGGCTTCACCCGTCCAGGGCTGAAGCCCGGGGCTGTCAGGGGCGTCCCTGGCCATTGGACGCCGGCCTGATATGGTTAAATTCTCATTCCTAACATTGCTTAATACAGGAGAACTGCAACTGCCAGCAGACCTCCCCCGCATGCTGGGACTTGGAGAACCACAAGGATGAGATTATAGCCATAAAAGTAAAAAAATTCAAACGTGATTTGTTTGATTATAGTAAAGGGAATGTACGGAGCTGGCCTCAAAATACTAGGACAAGAGATGATGGGTTTAAACAATCTAATCCAAATCATGAATGGAAAAAAGTCCCCATGAGAAGAAAATTTAACAATAGGAAATATTCTAATACCAATATTCCTAATAGGTTGGAGGTTCCGGTTTATAATAGGTATGATAATTTAAGAACACCAAATAATACCCAATCGGAGTTTTTTTTAGAAAAACCAGCATGGAGGGACAGGAGATTTACCTTAAAGAACAGTCCCAATTTCCAAACAAAAAGAAATCAGGATACACAAGAAGAGGAAAGAGAGGAGGGAAGAGGCTACAAGCTAAAAAGATTAAACCCATAGTAGAACATGGCATTTTTAATTTATCAGATTATACTTTAAAACAGGATGAAATTAAAATACTGTCAAAAGGACTTTCTTTTGCACCGGACAATAAATCCAAAGGTTTTGACTTATTTGTGGACAGTAATAAATTTATTAGGACACTCACGCTAAAAAGACATTTTATTAAAAATGAAAAAAAAATGAAATGCAGGATAGTGATATATCTGACCCATCAAAAAAAATTGAAAGTAAAAACAACTTTCTACCCCGTGGAGTCCAGGGGAAGCAATATAGACACTTTTTTTAGCCTTATCCGAAAGGATTTTGATGAGATGTGTAACACGTCTAAACCACATAAAAGTAATCTAAGTGTATCAGAAAGAGCTGCGATCAAAAGTTTGGAGGATAATAATAATATCCTTATTAAAAGCTCAGATAAAGGAGGGGGACTAGTAGTGCTAAATAAATCAGATTATCTTGAAGAAGCGTATCGGATACTTGATGACACTGATACGTATCACAAGTTATCCAATAATCCAACTGAAGAAGTAGTAGAAATTGTTAGAGAAATCGCTGAGGCAGGTTTATCAAAAGCACACATTAATCATGATACTTTTAAATATATACATAAAAAGTCCCCTACAGTGGCAATTTTTTACTACCTGCCTAAGATCCACAAAAGGTTGGTCAAACCACCAGGACGCCCCATTATAGCGGGGATTGGGTCCGCCACTGCCGCCTTGTCTGAATATGTGGATACCCAAATTAGCAAATTTGTTATTGCGCTGGATTCATACGTAAAAGACTCCACATATATTTTGCAATTTCTTAGTGATTTCACCTGGAACAGTGAATACTTCTGGTGCACTATAGACGTTGAGTCTTTATACACGTGCATACCGCACATAGGAGGATTAAATGCGGTTAGATATTTCCTACAAAAAAATAGTACTCTAGATAAAGATTTCTGTGAGTTCCTTTTAGAATGTTAAAATGTGGTGTTAAAAAACAATTATTTCACTTTTCAAGGGGAATGCTTCATGCAACAACGAGGTGTTGCAATGGGTACCCCGTATGCACCGAGCCTAGCAAATTTGTACCTCGGGGAATGGGAGGAAAAAAGTGTGGAGATCAATTCTATATACAAAAATAACATCAAATGCTTCAAGAGGTATATAGATGATATCCTCATTGTTTGGCACGGCGGTATTAGTCTGTTTGAGAAATTTATGACTGATTTGAATATAAATGAATATAACTTGAAATTTACTAGTAACATCAATAAAGATAAAATCGAGTTCTTGGACTTAGTCCTAGACACGAGTAATTGGACAGAGGGCCACAAAATTGAGACGTACACTCATATTAAAGCAGTCGACAGCAACAGCTATGTCGACTATAGGAGTTGTAATCTTGACAAATGGATCAATAATATACCGTATTCGCAATTTGTACGGATTAGACGAAATTGTCAAAATCAATCTAAATTTGAAGAACAGGCTGACACCTATGGCCAAAGGTTTTTAGATAAACATTATCCGTCTGACATCATTGACAAATGCAAAGATAGGGCTCGTACTGCTGATCGCAATGAGTTGCTTAAGTACAAAACAAAAAAGCAAAGCAATGTTGGCATCCCTTTCATTACGAAATACAGTACTGACAACTACAAAATCCGTAGTATTATGCATAAGCACTGGGATGTCTTATTGTTAGACCCTATACTAAGCAAAATCCTCCCTCCAAAACCGCAAATAATATTTAGAAAGGCTAACACCCTAAAGTCTAGACTTGCACCCAGTAATCTTGCAGTTGAAAAACCTGCTACTATGTTTAAAAGCATTGATGGCTTTTTTCCCTGTAATCGATGCAAAATTTGTCGCCATGCTAGTAGAGATAGACATAATACCTGGGACTCTCTCGGCAAACACTTCTGGGAAATTAAAAGCAGAATAACATGCATGTCTACTCACGTTATATATATGCTTGAATGCAGGTGTAAAAAAAGATATATTGGGAAAACGAAAAGACCCTTAAAGCTTAGAATTCTAGAGCACACTAGAAATATTAAAAATAAAAATATGATGCATAGTGTCTCTAGACATTTTTCATCCTGTTGTAATGCTGATATTAACTGTCTGACTTTTAAAGCTTTGGAGCAAGTAACCCTCAATGAGAGAGGAGGTGATATCCTCAATAAATTAGGACAGAGAGAAACCTTCTGGATCTATACTTTACAGACTTTAGCTCCGGGCGGCCTGAATGAGAACTATGACATCACTCCTTTTTTGCGGTAATCGCACTGATTGATGGTCACCACACTGGACATTGTGGCGATGTTGAGCTGTGCTCCGCCACTTTTGCCCTGTAGTGTGTGGACCATTGGTAGTGTGACCGCAATATAAGATGTTGTTGTTCTTGCTTTTAGAGCGCCTTGATGCATATTGTATGTATTATTAAATGCATTATTACCTATAAAAACATGTATACTGTACCTGATAAATGTTTTATATCTGTTTTGGAATAGATGTATATATGAACATTTAGTATATAGTGAAAAACATTGAGATACCAATCTATTTCAGTATGGTTTACTAATAACTTTATTTTATTTCCTCTTTCTTGTGTATCCTCATCTAGCTCCATGATTGCTGCAATTAATTAGAGATCTAATTAGTATAGCTACTTATATAAAAGATCTTTGGTATATATTTCTCTTTGCTTATTAACCTTTTTGTGATAAGAAATTTATATGAACATATAGTTTTTAGAAAATATATTGTCTAGTATATATGTGTTTTTCAAAAATTAAATATATGCATCTGTCTTTTAAATGTAAATTTTTTTTTATGCAAATAGCGAGTACATATATGTTTAATGTGTAGTTTTAATTTTTATGTTTTTTGTATAAAATTGCTGTATTTGTTATAAACTGTATTTGTTTGTAGATATATATATGTAAAATGTTTTATACTGATAATCAGTGATAAATCAATAGCCAGCCCTTTTAGAAATGCTAAAGGACACAAAAACCTGAAGTAAATCACTAATTAGCAGATTAAGTATTTATGTGAGGGCAATGCAATGATGATTACACCCCCCTGACGAAGTCCAGAAGAGACGAAACAGGTCGGGCGTGTTTCTGCTGTGACATACTTGGAGCTGGGAGTCTGTTTGATGGGACGTCGGAGGCTTTGCGGCTTCAGCGCTGTTTGAGAAGAGACATCCACCTGCTGCTCCTTGAGTATACATGCTGGCAAGCTGTTTAGCTTTTGCCTAATATGTACGTGAGCTGCTATTTCTTTATAAATTTTACCTGAATATACTGCTCATTGTGCGCTATCTCTTATTCTTTTGCATATATATATATACAGTGGTCGAAGTGGAAATTTTGAAGTGGGGGTATGGAAATTTTGAAGTGGGGGTATGGAAAAGTAAAGAGTGAATATAGTGCGCACCTTCGGACACCCCCCTGTCCATCAACGTCCCCTGCCAGACTGCCCCGTTGTACAGGGGTATTACAAAAGCACAATATGCGCTGCTGAGTGATCAGAGAGCATCCTGAGGGGGAAAAAAAAACTTTTTTTTTTTATCTTCAGATTAAAGTGGGGGTATGCCATACCCCCGTATACCGCCCCACTTCGACCACTGTATATATATATATATATATATATATAGAAAGGCAGAAGGTACCTAACACCGTGCCCTAGTGACCCAAAGCAGCACCTCTGAAGGTCCCCTGTTAGCTGGAACCCAGGACAGACAGAAATACAATAAAGATCAGGGTGCGCTATGGTAAATCATACAACTTCCTTTTTTAAAAGTACAAATATTTAATAAAAAAAGCCACCAATTTGGCTTAAATAGAATCATGCAGAGTTACACAGTCATTTTACAGAGTTTCTTTACACAGTATGTTTACAATCTGATATAGAAGATAGGCCCAACGCGTTTCGTCAACCACGTGACTTCAACAGGGGCGTTTGATATGTCGATTGAAACTGGTGCGAAAGCACTTCTTGGAGCGTCTTTAATAGATATAGCAACTATTAGAATATCCCAAGCAAGAACTGTGTGTATGTGTATATGTCGCCAAACCTCAGAAAATTAGTGAAAATAGACCAAAAGTATATCCCCAAATACTCTGTATTTCCACACCTTTTAAACTGTGTTAATGTGTTAACATCAAGGATCGGCAAGAAAATAAGACTGGGTGACCAGGTGCTTACTCTAGTGTATCCAAATGCTGAATATTTATATCTCTTATATATTTAGCCAGATCCGTCACTCAAAAGCAGTGTAGGGAACGGTGGGCGGGGTTCCACGGGTGATTGACAGAGCCGTCCACCGTTAGCCACACTGCAGAACCTGGACACTTCCGTTCTACACAGGCTATGTCCTACACAGCAAGCTCCCGCCCCCTCCTCGCCCACTACTCCCCATGTCCACCCAAGCACACCCCAAACACCGCCCCATGGCTGCACACCACGCCCCCTCCCACCATAGCACTCCACTCTCTCCTGCTTTACCGTCGACCACACCCCCCCCATCATCCATACCCGTACTGCTGCAATTTCATGGCCACCCGCTGACCTACCCTATCTCACTCCAGCATCTCCCCACCTGCAGTTCCCATCTCCGCACCCCCTGCACAGCTCAGTGCGCGGGGGGGTTAATGCAGCCTGCCAGAGAGCTGTTCTGCTCTCCTTCTGCCCTTCCGGCAGCCACAGCTTATGCGCCGCTGCTGCTTCCTCCTGCCCTGCTGCAGCCACCGGCAATGGTCCGAGGCTGCAGCGCAAATAAGCCCTGGCTGTTGGCTTCCCCCCCTTCTCAAGTGCGCATGAGGGTTGCGCTTTAATACAGCCACTTTAGCTGATCCTTGGCTGCCACGCATCCAGGACCCCGCGCGACCGCCTCTGTCATCCCCCCTCGGCACCGCACACTGTAAGCCGGGGTGTGTGGGCACTCCAAGCGACAGCGCACTGTGGAATAATACACTCTTAAAGGTACGGCAGCTGCATTTTTTTTACACACACCTATTTATTCACCAGTCAGCGTCTCTGCCCTCACCCTCTCTCTAACTGCCCCCTCACCCTCTCTAACTCCCCCCTCAGCCTCTCTACCCTCACCATCTCTCTAACTGCCCCCTCACCCTCTCTAACTCCCCCCTCAGCCTCTCTACCCTCACCATCTCTCTAACTGCCCCCTCAGCCTCTCTGCCCTCACCCTCTCTCTAAATCCACTCTCAGCCTCTCTGCCCTCACCCTCTCTCTAACTCCCCCCTCAGCCTCTCTGCCCTCACCCTCTCTCTAACTCCCCCCTCAGCCTCTCTGCCCTCACCCTCTCTCTAACTCCCTCCTCAGCCTCTCTGCCCTCACCCTCTCTCTAACTCACCAATCAGCATCTCTGCCCTCACCCTCTCTCTAACTCCCCCCTCAGCCTCTCTGCCCTCACCCTCTCTCTAACTCCCCCCTCAGCATCTCTGCCCTCACTCTCTCTCTAACTCCCCCCTCAGCATCTCTGCCCTCACCCTCTCTATAAGCCACCTCAGCGTCTCGGCCCTCTCTCTAACGTCTCTGCCCTCACCCTCTCTCTAACTCCCCCCTCAGCGTCTCTGCCCTCACCCTCTCTTTAACTCCCCCCTCAGCCTCTCTCTAACTGCCCCCTCAGCCTCTCTGCCCTCACCCTCTCTCTAACTGCCCCCTCAGCCTCTCTGCCCTCACCCTCTCTCTAACTCCCCCCTCAGCCTCTCTCTAACTGCCCCCTCAGCCTCTCTGCCCTCAGCCTCTCTCTAACTGCCCCCTCAGCCTCTCTGCCCTCACCCTCTCTCTAACTCCCCCCTCAGCATCTCTGCCCTCACTCTCTCTCTAACTCCCCCCTCAGCATCTCTGCCCTCACCCTCTCTATAAGCCCCCTCAGCGTCTCTGCCCTCTCTCTAACGTCTCTGCCCTCACCCTCTCTCTAACTCCCCCCTCAGTGTCTCTGCCCTCACCCTCTCTCTAACTCCACCCTCAGCGTCTCTGCCCTCACCCTCTCTAACTCCCCCCTCAGCGTCTCTGCCCTCACCCTCTCTCTAACTCCCCCCTCAGCGTCTCTGCCCTCACCCTCTCTCTAACTCCCCCCTCAGCATCTCTGCCCTCACTCTCTCTCTAACTCCCCCCTCAGCATCTCTGCCCTCACCCTCTCTATAAGCCCCCTCAGCATCTCTGCCCTCTCTCTAACGTCTCTGCCCTCACCCTCTCTCTAACTCCCCCCTCAGTGTCTCTGCCCTCATCCTCTCTCTAACTCCACCCTCAGCGTCTCTGCCCTCACCCTCTCTAACTCCCCCCTCAGCGTCTCTGCCCTCACCCTCTCTCTAACTCCCCCCTCAGCGTCTCTGCCCTCACCCTCTATCTAACTCCCCCCTCAGCGTCTCTGCCCTCACCCTCTATCTAACTACCCCCTCAGTGTCTCTGCCCTCACCCTCTCTCTAACTCCCCCCTCAGCGTCTTTGCCCTCACCCTCTCTCAAACTCCCCCCTCAGCGTCTCTGCCCTCACCCTCTATCTAACAACCCCCTCACTGTCTCTGCCCTCACCCTCTCTCTAACTCCCCCCTCAGCGTCTTTGCCCTCACCCTCTCTCAAACTCCCCCCTCAGCGTCTTTGCCCTCACCTTCTCTAACTCCCCCCTCAGCGTCTCTGCCCTCACCCTCTCTCTAACTCCCCCCTCAGCATCTCTGCCGTCACCCTCTCTACTACTGTCCCCTCAGCATCTCTGCCCTCACCCTCTATATAACTGCCCCCTCAGCATCTCTGCCCTCACCCTCTCTACTACTGCCCCCTCAGTACACATGCGCAAACACCACCACCACCCCACCCAACTACCACACCCACACTAGCACACCTGGATCTCACCCACCAAACGCACCCTTGCATTCAACACCACTGCACCCCCAAAGCACACCCCCATCCACCTCAATAGTAACAGATTATCTTCAGAGCCTACTTCATAGCAACTTACACCCTGTGCACTGCTACATGCGCACCTGTCCCTCCCACACCCACGGCACACCGGCTTCTCACCCATCCACACTACGGCCAGACCCTGTCCCTCACCCACGGCAACAGGTTGCACCCCCGCATCCACCTATGAAAACACGACACCCGCCCCTCTCCAACCTCACGTACACCCCCACCTACCCCTAGGTTGGCGTTCACAGGTTAAGGGGGCGGAGCCCCTTACGATGGTGTGAGGAGCGCCCGTAGGGTGCGATGAATCACCTAGTATATATATCTATAGATACAGAAGTACCAACACACTCGCCATTCCTAGGAATGGGGTGCAAACAGCACCCACATCCCAGGGTGGGGTGCGGTGGCCTGTGACCACACATATTGTATTCATAGTTATATGAGTTATGTAGAGTATAAAGACTGGGGGACAGACCACCTTTCCCCCAGCCCAGCCTGGCACGGAGAAGCCGGCCGCCTCTGCGCACTGACAGGTTTGTGGGTGGGGATGGATTTAGACACCGGAGTCCGGACACTCCTGCTGCACGCTGGCAGGAAGGGGAGGGGGGTGGGCTGAGTTTAACTTTAGACGCCAGCCGCTGCTGCACTGACAGGGAGATGAGGTAACCCCTCCTCCCTGATCCACAGCCATGAGAGCCCTGTGCCCACACAGACCCCGCTGTCGCTTGCTCCCCCAAGCGGCAGCAGGGGCTGCCTTACACAATCTACGCCACTGGATGAATATATACTGTATAAAACCTTTCTGTGACCTCTGGTGCTGTAAAGTAAGCTTCTGCTTTTTACTGTACCAGGCAGGGGCGGAACTACCGCCGGTGCAGACGGTGCAGTGCACCGGGGCCCGAGAGGTTAAAGGGGCCCGATGCCACCGCGCCGTCTGCCCGGCATGACATTTGAATTTTTTATTTGTGTGTGTGGGGGAAGGAGGGGAAGCGGGCGGGCGCCGGGCGGCCTGGGGACGGGGTTGGCTGCCTGGTGGCAGCTGATTGGCAGTGTCGGACGCCGCCGGGGCATTCAGAATAGATGCAGCAGCACTCTGCGTGCACCGTGCTGCTGCTGCTGCACGTATGTATATATTCACTAGGTGATTCATCGCGCCCTACGGGCGCTCTTCACACCGTCGTAAGGGGCTGCGCCCCCTTAATTTGTGAACGTTTGTATATGAGAAATATGGTTAGAATTGTATGAAAGATGCCCTGTATTGCAACTTAGGTGTCCGCGAATCGCGGGAGGGGGGGTCGCGGAGGGTGCCGCGAATTGCAGGAGGGGGGGTCGCGGGGGGTGCCGCGAATTGCAGGAGGGGGGGGGTTGTGGGGGGGTGGATGCTGCGAATCGCGGGAGGGGAGGGATTGCAGAGAATCGCGGGAGGGGGGTCGCGGGGTGGGTTGCCGCAAATCGCGGGGGGGGGGGGGGGTTTACGGGGGCGGGGGTTGCGGCGAATTATGGTAGGGGTGGTCGCGGGGGATGTGCCGTGAATCACGGGAGGGGGGGTCACGGGGTGGGGTGCCGAGAATCGCGGGGGGGTGTGTGTGTGCCGTGAATCGCGGGAGTGGGGGTTGCGGGGGGGTGGGGGGGGTGTGATGCGAATCGCCACAAGAAAAAATCAACACAGAAAGGTCAACACATGTAAATGTTGACATAAGTGTGGCACTTCATTGGTGTCCATGTCGACACATGAGAATGAATATGAAAACATTCAAAAAATGAAATAAATCTTCAAAAACTCATGTCAACCTTTTTCATTGTCGACCATAGCCGTGCCAGTGTTTTGCATGTGCCATTTAATCCTGGGGCTGCCGCGAATCGCGGGGGGTGCCGCGATTTGCGGGAGGGGGGGTTGCGGGGGGTGGGTGCCGCGAATCGCGGGAGAGCGGGGTTCATGGGGGTTCCGGTGGGGGGTTGCCGCGAATTGCGGGAGGGGGGGGGTCGCGGGGGGGGTGCCGGGGTGCCGCGAATCGCCGGAGGGGGGGTTGCGGGGGGTGTGACGCGAATCGCCACAAGAAAAAAATCAACACAGAAAGGTCAACACATGTAAATGTTGACATAAGTGTGGCACTTCATTGGTGTCCATGTCGACACATGAGAATGAATATGAAAATATTCAAAAAATGACAAAAAAACTTCAAAAACTCATGTCAACCTTTTTCATTGTCGACCATAGCCATGTCAGTGTTTTGCATGTGCCATTTAATCCTGGGGCTGCTGCGAATTGCGGGGGGGGTGTGTGCCGCGAATCGCGGGAGGGTGGTTGCAGGGGGGGTGCCGCCAATCGTGCAAGGGGGGGTCCTTTTTGCCGCGAATCGCGGGAGGGAGGTCGCGGGGGGTGTTTTTTCCGCGAATCGGGGGGGGGGGGGTCAGGGGGGAGGGTTTACAGCGATTCGCGGGAGGGGGGGGTCGCGGGGTGGTGGTTATGCCGCGAATTGCGGGAGGGGTCGTGGGGGGGTTCTTTTTGCAGCGAATCGCGGGAGGGGGGGTCGCGGGGGTGTTTTTGCTGCGAATCGCGGTCGCGGGGGAGCGGGTATTTTGCCGCAAATCGCGGGAGGGGGGGCGCGCGGGGGGGGGAGGTTTTGCCGCAAATCGCGGGAGGGGGGCGCTCACCTGGTGGCTGTGGAGTAGCAGTGCTGGGCAACATGGGAAGGCAGTGGGTGTCTGGCACTGTCTGTGGGCTCACTGGGCTGGTTCTCTGTCACATACCACCCAACATGACCCTCTCCAGGAGGGACACAATGCTCTGTTTCTAGACTTCCCCTTAATGTATGATTGCCATCACCTGTTTTAAACAGGTTAATTTCTCAGAAAGCGGGAGAGCGGGGTTCATGGGGGTTCCGGTGGGGGGTTGCCGCGAATTGCGGGAGGGGGGGGGGGTCGCGGGGGGGTGCCGGGGTGCCGCGAATCGCCGGAGGGGGGGTTGCGGGGGGTGTGACGCGAATCGCCACAAGAAAAAAATCAACACAGAAAGGTCAACACATGTAAATGTTGACATAAGTGTGGCACTTCATTGGTGTCCATGTCGACACATGAGAATGAATATGAAAATATTCAAAAAATGACAAAAAAACTTCAAAAACTCATGTCAACCTTTTTCATTGTCGACCATAGCCATGTCAGTGTTTTGCATGTGCCATTTAATCCTGGGGCTGCTGCGAATTGCGGGGGGGGGGGTGTGCCGCGAATCGCGGGAGGGGGGTCGCAGGGGGGGTGCCGCCAATCGTGCAAGGGGGGTCACGGGGGTCCTTTTTGCCGCGAATCGCGGGAGGGAGGTCGCGGGGGGTGTTTTTTCCGCGAATCGGGGGGGGGGGGGTCAGGGGGGAGGGTTTACAGCGATTCGCGGGAGGGGGTGGTCGCGGGGTGGTGGTTATGCCGCGAATTGCGGGAGGGGTCGTGGGGGGGTTCTTTTTGCAGCGAATCGCGGGAGGGGGGGTCGCGGGGGTGTTTTTGCTGCGAATCGCGGTCGCGGGGGAGCGGGTATTTTGCCGCAAATCGCGGGGGGGGGGGGCGCGCGGGAGGGGGGGGGGAGGTTTTGCCGCAAATCGCGGGAGGGGGGCGCTCACCTGGTGGCTGTGGAGTAGCAGTGCTGGGCAACATGGGAAGGCAGTGGGTGTCTGGCACTGTCTGTGGGCTCACTGGGCTGGTTCTCTGTCACATACCTCCCAACATGACCCTCTCCAGGAGGGACACAATGCTCTGTTTCTAGACTTCCCCTTAATGTATGATTGCCATCACCTGTTTTAAACAGGTTAATTTCTCAGAAAGGTGTTCAGCACAGATGAAGGCAATCACACATTAAGAGGAAAGTCCAGGAACAGACGTTATAGACACAGACACCCACTTTGAGTGACAGATGTAGCCAAATATATAGGAGATATTATATTATATATAGTATAGGCACCAGGGCCTATAGACACTGGCTGAATGCCAGGCCGCATCCACAATTTATATAGTGGATGCAGCCTGGCAGTCCCTCCGCCAGTGTCTATAGGCCCTGGTGACATATATACAGTGGTCGAAGTGGAAATTTTGAAGTGGGGGTATGGAAATATATATATAAAATTATTAGTGGATGCGGCCTGGTACTCCCTCCGCCAGTGTCTATAGTAGGCCCTGGTGAATATATATATATATATATATATATTACAAAATGTATTTAATTTAGTGGATGCGGCCTGGTACTCCCTCTGCCAGTGTCTATAGTAGGCCCTGGTGAATATATATATATATATACAGTATATTACAAAATGTATTTAATTTAGTGGATGCGGCCTGGTACTCCCTCTGCCAGTGTCTATAGTAGGCCCTGGTAAATATATATATATATATATATATATATATATATATATATATATATATATATATATATATATATATATATTACAAAATGTATTTAATTTAGTGGATGCGGCCTGGTACTCCCTCCGCCAGTGTCTATAGTAGGCCCTGGTGAATATATATATATATATATATATATATTACAAAATGTATTTAATTTAGTGGATGCGGCCTGGTACTCCCTCTGCCAGTGTCTATAGTAGGCCCTGGTGAATATATATATATACAGTATATTACAAAATGTATTTAATTTAGTGGATGCGGCCTGGTACTCCCTCTGCCAGTGTCTATAGTAGGCCCTGGTAAATATATATATATATATATATATATATATATATATATATATATATATATATATATATTACAAAATGTATTTAATTTAGTGGATGCGGCCTGGTACTCCCTCCGCCAGTGTCTATAGTAGGCCCTGGTGAATATATATATATATATATAGAGGTCGTGCTGCGGCTTGGCACTCCAACTCACAGATACAGCTCCCCAGGTGCCCTCCAGATGCAATGGATAACCAGATGGTATAAAAATATACTCAGACAGCGGCACTCAATGGGTGTTTCAAAATAGTGTATTCAAGCGGTCCAACGTTTCGGGGACTAGCCCCTTTGTCAAGGTGCAGGAAAAACAAGCTTCCCCCCCCCCCCCCCCCCCACCCCCCACAACTTTCTGGAAGAAGGAACGCTTGCGCGCTGAAAAATTAGACTTGTGGCCTAACATAAGGGGGCGTGGCCTATTCCATTATTGTATTGTGTACCTGCAGATTGCACATTGTGATGCTAATTACACATTATGCCGCACACCTTGATGCCCATTACACTCTATAATGTGATGGCAATTACCCAATGATCCCCACACTGTAATGCCCATTACGCCCCATAACATGATGCCCATTGCACTGCACAATGTGATGTCCACAGTGCCAGATTTGCCCCCACAGTGCCAGATATTCCGCCACAGTGCCAAATACACATATGCCTCCACAGTGCCAGAGACACATATGCCCCCACAGTGCCAGATATTCCCCCACAGTGCCAGAGACACATATGCCCCCACAGTGCCAGATATGCCCCCACAGTGCCAGATATTCCCCCACAGTGCCAGAGACACATATGCCCCCACAGTGCCAGATATGCCCCCACAGTGCCAGAGACACATATGCCCCACAGTGGCAGAGACACATATGCCCCCACAGTGCCAGAGACACATATGCCCCCACAGTGCCAGATATTCCCCCACAGTGCCAGAGACACATATGCCCCCACAGTACCAGATATGCCCCAACAGTGCCAGAGACACATATGCCCCCACAGTGCCAGAGACACATATGCCCCCACAGTGCCAGATATGCCCCCACAGTGCCAGATATTCTCCCACAGTGCCAGAGACACATATGCCCCCACAGTGCCATATATGCCCCCACAGTGCCAGATACACATATGCCCCCACAATGCCAGATATTCCCCCACAGTGCCAAATATACACATGCCCCCACAGTGCCAGATATTCCGCCACAGTGCCAAATACACATATGCCCCCACAGTGCCAGAGACACATATGCCCCCACAGTGCCAGATATGCCCCCACAGTGCCAGAGACACATATGCCCCCACAGTACCAGATATGCCCCACAGTGCCAGAGACACATATGCCCCCACAGTGCCAGAGACACATATGCCCCCACAGTGCCAGATATGCCCCCACAGTGCCAGATATGCCCCCACAGTGCCAGATATTCTGCCACAGTGCCAGAGACACATATGCCCCCACAGTGCCATATATGCCCCCACAGTGCCAGATACACATATGCCCCCACAATGCCAGATATTCCCCCACAGTGCCAAATATACACATGCCCCCACAGTGCCAGATATTCCGCCACAGTGCCAAATACACATATGCCCCCACAGTGCCAGACCCACATATGCCCCCACAGTGCCAGATATGCCCCCACAGTGCCAGAGACACATATGCCCCCACAGTACCAGATATGCCCCCACAGTGCCAGAGACACATATGCCCCCACAGTGCCAGAGACACATATGCCCCCACAGTGCCAGATATGCCCCCACAGTGCCAGATATGCCCCCACAGTGCCAGATATTCTCCCACAGTGCCAGAGACACATATGCCCCCACAGTGCCATATATGCCCCCACAGTGCCAGATACACATATGCCCCCACAATGCCAGATATTCCCCCACAGTGCCAAATATACACATGCCCCCACAGTGCCAGAAACACATATACCCCAGTGCCAGAATTTGCAACTCACCATTGTTGCTGTTTCAACTATATCTGCTGCTGCTGATGCTGCTGCTGGGGGAGGGGGGCGGGGGAGAGCGCAGTTCATGCCCCTCCTGCCCACACCCTGCAGCCCCAGTCCGGTGCAGGCCGCGCACCTCCTCCAGCTCTCCTGCGCTGGCTGCTGCTTCCAGAATCCAGAACACGGCCGCGGCTACAGGAAAATGGCCGCCGGCCTCCTGCACTAAGGATATGTCCTCAGTGCAGGGGGCCGGCGGCCATTTTCCTGTGGCCGCGGCTGTGTTCTGGAAGACGCGGCCAGCGCAGGAGAGCTGGAGGAAGTGCGCCGCGCGGCCCGCAGCAGGTGGCTGGGTAAGCGGCCCGGGGGGCACATGGCACCCTGCCCCCCGGCCCAGCCCGCCCCTGATCTGGTTATTTATATATATATATATATATATATATATATATATATATATATATATATATATTATAAAATCTATTTAATTTAGTGGATGCGGCCTGGCACTCCCTCCGCCAGTGTCTATAGTCCCTGGTGCCCTCTGAAAAATGGCAAATACAAAGCTAGAGAAGCAAACAGCTGCACTCCAAGGTAGTTTAAAATATATATAATGTTCTAAACTGGCAAAATCCTACGTTTCTTTGTCATTGTGCAGGAGAGATTTTTCAGGTTTGTGACCACATTATGTATATTTGAAACTACCTCAGAGTGCCGCTGTTTGCTTCTCTGTCTTTCTATATGCGGCCGGCACTGCGCTTAATGTTTGATAGACCTGGGTGCTCTCCTGTTAGAGACAATGTAGCTCCAAATAAACTTGTAGAAAGATGGTGGCACTCCAACCAATAAGAATAAAAGTCACAGCGATAGGTAACAAGCATATCACTGTGACTTGTATTCTTTATGGTTGGAGTGCCACTGTCCTTCTACAAGTATATCATGGGCAATATGGTGTGTGGCATAATGTGTAATGGGCATTATGGTGTGTGGCATAATTTGTAATGGGTGTTACAGTGTGCGCAATCTGGCCAGTGTGTCAAATGCTGTGTACAAACTTGTACAATTTGTATGAGATTTTGACTATATGGTCAAAATCTCATCGACATCAGCCGCAGATCGTATGCAGATCGCAAGGGTTTTAACCCTTGCGATCCCGATGCTTGCTCCCGTATCGCAGCCAGAAAGTCTTGGCTGCCTTGACTATATAGTGCAGATCTGCACTATATAGTCAAGATTGTATGCAAATCGGATGTGCCGTCCGATGCGATCCCGATCTGATCAGGATCACATCGGATAGCACATTGCACAGGTGTGTACCCACCCTAAGAGGTACTATCAGATTGCTATTGCAGGATCAAAATCCTGGGTATGACCCTTTCACGCTAAACCCTGGGTCGCCCAATAAACACAGGGCAACCCAGGTTAAACCCTTGTTATAACCTGGGTCATTCAGTTAGGTGCTTTCACATCACACCTTGACCTGGCAATAACACGGTTATACATGAGATCTGAAAGGGTTATGAGGGATTCTACTATGTGGTGTAATGTGAATAACAGACACTATGTGAAACTATTATGGGGCCACCCGTTTTCACTGCACACTGGCTGGATCCTAGAGGGGACTGCCAAATAAGAATAAGACTACAGGGAGGGGCTTAACAAAATAACTACAGCATGGAGGGCATGCAACTGGAGAGTAGTAGTAGTTTGTTTATTTATAGAGATGCAGGCGGTAATGTTAGAGAAACATGGTGTTAGAATAACACTTTCTTTTTTTGTGAATTATGACGCAAGGTTTACTATGACAGTTGTACTTGTGGCACACAAGACGAAGACTGATTGTCCCTTGGATTCGCATTCTTCAAAAGTAAGAGACCATTTATTTTTTTATGAGTAGTGGTCAGCCGCACACTAGCCCGTATTGAATGTGGCTGGCGAGGGTTTTAAACAGCGGCGATCGCAGAAACACCTTGCCGGCCGCTCACCTTATTTTACACTCAGGGGAAATCCTCGCTGTCATAGGACAGCAAGGATTCTCCCAATCAGCGAGGCTCGTAGCTAATTCAGGGAGCCTGCTGCATTTAGCCAAAAGCCTCGCTGTTTCTGCAGCCACATACGCCTATTCCCCCTTGCTCCAAAAAGAGTGCGTGGGTAAATCGGCATATGTGGAGGGATCAGTTGAGTACTGACTGGGCGAGCGGTGACAGCAAGCAGACAGCACTGCTCGCTGTCACCGCTCAACCCCAGCATTGAATACACCCCACTATATTTGCCTTTAAATCCCTACATGTTGGCAGGCAATCAGGCCATAATATGGTGAGTACTGAATTGGATTTTCAATTATGTACACCAAATGTGAGAGGCCAAATTCAGTGGCAGGTATTCAATGCTGTTTGCGAGTGGTGACAGCGAGCAGGGCTTCCTGCTCGCTGTCACCACTCACCCTGACAGCATTCAACACAGCCCCCTCATACGCCAATTTCCCCTCGCTCCGTTTTTTGAGCGAGGGAGAATTGGCGGATGCGGCTCCAGAAGCAGCGAGACCCGCGGCTAAAAACTGTGAGTTTTCTGCATTAGCCGCGGGTCTCGCTGTTTTGGGGGATTTCCCCAGAACGTTGAATAAAGCGAGCGTCCGGCACAGGGGTTAAACAGCGAGGATCGCTGGTTTTCAGCAATCTTCGCTGTTTAACCCCCTCGCCGGCCGCTCGCTGCGGCATTGAATACCCCCCAGTGTCTCTTTGATTGCTAGCTATTTGCAAGTTGATTGACAGGAAGCTGACGTTTATTGGTGTTACTCGCCTGGTTTTCTAGTACTGTCAGGGAAAATGCAGGTGTTTTCATGGAGGGTGTGCATCTATGGCACTGGCAGAGTAGGTTCTGGGTTACTACCAGACTGCAGACTGGGAAAATCATTAGATGGTGAGTGAGTTGAGAATGGATTTGCAGCTGCCCATCAATCGGTGTGGTTTTCACAAACCAATCGCAGATTTGCATAGGGTGGGATTTCCCTGTGGTGGGGCAATGGCTATCTGATCACAGGACTCTGCAAAATTGCAGTGCAGTGAACCAGTCTGAATTAGGCCCTATGTTTGAGTGTTTTTCTGTTAAAGAAAAAATGATAATATTTATTAATTGTTGCTTTTGTGTAGAGCACTTATTGAAAATGTACCTATGATCCTTATGATGATGATTTGGTACTTATTTACTTTCACGGCGCCAGCATGGCGCCGCGCATACTTCCGGGTTACGCTCGCCACTAACTAAGTAAAAAAACGAAGTTAACGCCATGCCAACATGGATAGTTCATACCTCCACTATCCATGTTGGCATGGAGTTGATTTTAATTAGCGTGGCGAGCGTAGCGAGCCACCGAGCCCGCAGCGTGGGAGAGCGAAGCGAGCCCCGCAAGGGGACTCTGACGCGCGGCGCCATGCTGGCGCCGTGACAGTACAGGAGTACCGATGATTTTAGTGATATGTTGATGTTTACATGTTTAAATACTATATTTATATGAATTTCATTTTGTTTTTGACTACCAATTTTTTTTTTTTTTTGTAATCATAAGCTGGCCATACACTTATGTGGTTTTGCCCAATATTTTCAACAGATTCCAATGCATCAGGCTGAGGAATCGGGTGAAAAGTGGCAAATCGCATATGTTTTAGATCTGATGCCCGTAGATTGTTAATGCTGCACTATAGATAAATCTAGTGAGCTGTGACTTCTTCCCTTGGAGAAGTCACAGTAGCGTATGGGGGGTCTTTAAACTAGTGTTGTAATGAGATTACCTTTTTTTGTTACATAGATCATAAAGTTGGTTTTCCAAGGCTTTTCAAATCGCTATTATCTCATATATTTAGCCACATCTGTCATTCATCCTCTGTGCGTATAATGCTGGGTGGAGTTGTGTATAACACTTGGTGGAGTTACACAGGTGATTAACAGGCCCCCCGGCCAGCGTTATACACACAAAGTTACCCACCCGCCCAGCGTATACACACTCAGACAGATCTGGCTACATGGCTGCCCTCTCACTGCCATTCCCTCCCACGACCACTCCCACCGGTTACCACCCGTCCAGACGGGTGGGTGCCCTGGAATGTCTGGGAAATCCTCTCCGGGCCCTGGCGCTGCCTACTTAAAGGTCAGATGCGCTGCACGCATCCATACCCTGGCCACCCACTTCATTCAGTCTATGACTGAATTGAAATTCCGGCACAGCGTGCGCTGGGATGAGGAAGGAGGGGGAGCCTGTCATGTGCACTCATGCGGCGCTGCATGAAGATGGCCACGGCCACGAGTTTGAGCTGTGAGGAGAGGACGGAGGAGCAGTGACTATTTCCAGCCCGCTGCCGGGTGAGTGAACTCTCTACAGGCTGCGCACTGTGCAGCTCAACCCACAATCCTCAGTCCCCACTCCCCCCATTCTCCACTACCCTCCCGCCACAGTGTCTCTGACAGTGTGCCCTGTGTGGTGGTACACTCTCTCACACCTTAGTCACCTGCCGGCCAGTGGCACTGCACCCAGCTACTTGGACCCAGGCCAGGCCACAGCCACTCTCATCCAGGACTGGAGCAGCGCAGGGAGCAGGCTACCAGCACCAGCTCATGATGCACTGCTCAGCCTCGAGTGACACTGTCACTACCAATTCACACAGATTAAGACACTCAGTCCACCCTTCCCCTTGGCAACGATTATTGCCACCACCATTTGGCAATAAGTATGTTCACCTTGGCAAAGGCATTTGCCCCCCCCCCCCCCCCCCCTCAGCAATGAGCATTTGCCCTTCATCTTGGCAATGGCCATTTGCACTCCCCCTGGCATCGAGAAAGAACCCCTTAGCGATTTACATGTAGCTAGACAGCACTTATATGGCATCATATGTCATGGCCATTACCTGTGTGGTATATGTAATGGGCATTACGTTGTGTTAATCCAGTCCTGCTCATTTGTATTATTTAATTAATTTCAAAGATTACATTTTGCTCCTTTCTTGATGTCAATAGATCTGTCAACAATAATGCCTGCTAAATCAAAATAAAATAAAATAAAGTGGGGCGCAAAAGCGCAAGGAAATAAGGGAAGAAATAGAGAAGAGTTCCAAACTTCCGAAAATAAGTGCTTTTTTCCAACGCGTTGAAATGCAGGATTGTGTCAGCGACCCAAAGAGTACCAATGTGGAAAGTACTGAAATGATGCAAGATACTACAGCAAGTACTAGCTCTGAAACAAGGAAAGATCTTGAAAATGTGGCTGATACTGCTGAAGTAGATATCAGCGATGCTTTATTAAGTGAACATGAATCTGAAACAAATGATACAGTTGAGGAAAATCAAGAAGAAACTGTTCAGTACAGGGGCGGATTGGGAATTAAAACCAGCCCGGGAAATATCTTGAGGCAACCCTGGGGGGGTCCTGATTTTTTTTTGGGGGGTGTGGCCTAGGGCTATGGGGGTGTGGTCTATTTCAATGAGGCCACTGCCCATTTTTTTTACGCTGTGGGGGCATGGCTAGTGGCTCTCTGAGCTGCTGGCTATGTCCCCAGCCCCTCCGGCTGCAAATGAGGTGCATGGGAGGGGAGACGCAGGGTGGCGTAGTATGCTGGGCGGTGAGATGCAAAGTGGCTGAGGACAAAGGGAGGGAGGACGTACGCAGGGTGGCATAGGATGCAGATTGTGAGGGGTACATGGTGGCACAGGATGCAGGGTAGGAGGGGGAATGCAGAGTGACAGAGGATGCAGGGAGCGGAGTCGCAAAGTGGTGGAGGATGCAGGGAGGGGAGATGCAGAGTGGCGTTGGTTGCATGGTGGCAGAGGATACAGGGAGGGGGGATGCAGGGTGGCATAGGATGTAGGGTGACAGAGGGGAGACGCAGAGTGGCATAGGATGTGGGGTAGCGAAGGATTCAGGTAGGGAGGGGGGAAGCAGGGTGGCATATATATATATATATACATAAATATATATGTATGTATATATATACATAAATGTATGTATGTATGTATGTATGTATGTATGTATGTATGTATGTATGTATATATATATATATATATATATATATATATATATATATAGCTTTAGTGGAGCAAAAGCCGACGTTTCGTGGTCTGCAAACCCCTTTATCAAGGTGCAAAAAGTGTTGTGAATAAAACATACCTTATATAGCTGTACAGGGTGTGCGCAGGGAGTCCCGGTCTCGCCAGACGGGGGTTGGCGCTGGTTGCGTCTTGTATGTGGTGTTTGCCAGCGCAGGCTCGCTGCTCTCCAGGACAGGGATCCCTGGTGAAAGAGGGTGTCATAGGTTACAATCTGTGCACTTGCAGTAGTAAAAGTGACATTGATAAAAAAAGACTTTAAGGAGGGTAGGAAGCTGCGTAAAAAAAGGCAGCTATGTTGAGTGTAATCGGTGACTGAGTGACAACGTGATCTAGGCGGACGGGCAACATAGGAATGCATGGATCCAGCACTCATGGAAATAAAGTACACATAATTGACAATACTGTAAATGAAATTGTAAATAAGGCTGGATGAGGAGGTGTTGGACTCAAGGGTGGCTCAACAATTATATATATATATATATACACAGGGGCGTAACTAGAACTTTGTGGACCCAATAGCAAAAATTTATAATGCCCCCCCAACTACCAGTGCGCACCAGTAGTGCAAACAGTAAAAATGTGCACCTCCAATAGATATTTTAAAAATAAAGAACGCACACATTCTAAAAAAAAAAAAAGGTGTGTCCCTCACACAATATACGACACACAGAAAAGCCCATCACACATTATGCGACACACCGCAAAGCCCATCACACGTTATGCAACACACCGCAAAGCCCATTACACGTTATGCAACACACTGCAAAGCCCCTTACACATTATGCGACACACAGCAAAGACCATCACACGTTATGCAACACACCGCAAAGCCCATTACCCGTTATGCGACACACCGCAATGCCCATTTCACATTATGTGACACACCGTAATGCCCATTACACGTTATGCGACACACCGCAAAGCCATTACACGTTATGTGACACACCGCAAAGCCCATTACACGTTATGCGACACACCGCAAAGCCCATTACACGTTATGCAACACACTGCAAAGCCCCTTACACATTATGCGACACACAGCAAAGACCATCACACGTTATGTGACACACCGCAAAGCCCATTACCCGTTATGCGACACACCGCAATGCCCATTTCACATTATGTGACACACCGTAATGCCCATTACACGTTATGCGACACACCGCAAAGCCCATTACACGTTATGTGACACACCGCAAAGCCCATTACACGTTATGCGACACACCGCAAAGCCCATTACACGTTATGCGACACACCGCAAAGCCCATTACACGTTATGCGACACACAGCAAAGCCCATTACACGTTATTGGCAGGGGTATCTGCGGCAGGCGGCTGTGGTGGGGGGTATCTGCAGCAGTCAGCAGGGGGAGAGGTATGGAGGGGTATCTGCGGCAGCCGACAGGGGGCATCAGCGGCAGCTGGTGGGGGGCTGTGCCTCTCTGGACACTGTCACCTCCGCGCACGTCACTGACAGGAGTCTTCTTTTGGCGCACACTGCCGTGCCAAAGGTCAGACTCCCTCCTCCCTCGTAGCAGGCAGCATGGGGGCATCTGGTCCCGATGTATGCGGCTGCCTCTCTTTGACTCGGGGGCCTGCCTGGCACCCCAGCTCTCCTCTGTCTACGTCTCTCCCGCAAGCAGCTCAGCCTTCCTACAGGCTCCCGTGGCACTCTGAATAAAAATAGTAAGCATGGTGCAGGGGTGTGCCTGCTGTCCATCGGGCGCCCCCAGCCGCCGGGCCCCATAGCAGCTGCACCCCCTGCACCCATGGTAGTTCTGCCACTGAATACATATATACACATATACACACATATATATACACACACACACATATATATATATATATATATATATATATATATACACATATATATAGATATATATCTATATAGATATATATCTATATAGATATATATCTATATAGATATATATCTATATAGATATATATCTATATAGATATAGAGACATATAAATATATATGATATATATTTATATATATATATATATATATATATATAAATTCTGCCAGTGTGCGCCCTTAGTGGCTAGTTTACCCTTGAGTGCTGCTGTGCTGGGTGGGTGGTGCTGCTATCCTGGCTGCCGCCCATCGGTTTCAGGCTCCGCCGCTCCAGCCCAACAGTAATCCTCACGTGGGTGGGCAGAGACTCGAGAGCCAGCGCAGGAAGCCTGTCTGGACCACGGGAGCGGCTGCGGCTGCGTGCGCGCGCGCATGCGCACAAGCCCTCCCGCGGCCATTTTTACTATGGCAGCGCTTGAGGCCGGCCGCGGCCATCGTTCTTCAGGGCAAAATACATGTAGATGCCGCGGCCGGCCCTGTAAAGGAGCGAGGGCGGGCTGTTTTGAGCAGGAAGCTTGTCTGGACCACGGGAGCGGCTGCGTGCGCGCGCGCATGCGCACCAGCCCTCCCGCGGCCATTTTAATTGTGGCAGCAGTGGAGGCCGGCCGCGGCCATCTTTGATAAGGGGAAAATGCACGTAGATGCCGCGGCCGGCCCTGTAAAGGAAGAAAACGGCCGGTTACACTCCAAAACATGCCGGCCCACCGGGAAACAGCCCGGTTTCCCGGTAGGCCAATCCGCCCCTGCTTCAGTATAAAATAAGTCAGTATCCCACAGATTGTGCAGATTTTCCCTTAGAGATCACAGATAGTAAGACAAAAAGATACATCATTTCCCAGGGATCATGCAAGCCCGAATTGCTTTTTCCTAGAGATGAAAAGCAAGGAGGAAGATGTTTTTCAAAAACATATTACAGTATGACAACCAAGGCTGGAGTAGTCATCCCCCGTGCATGGCTTTGTTATTAACCAAAATTGGACAGTGCATACTGTGAGCCATGTTGGCTGTTTGCTGACCGCAGCTCTACCACGTATAAAGAAGCATGGGTTAGTGGCGTAAGAGATTGGCGTCATTTGACGGATCGGATAATTAGTCATGAAAAATCCCAACAACACCTAAATGCTTGCATGGTATTTCAGCACTGGCGAATGCATAGCACTATCGATGAAGAAAATGAAAGAGAAATCCTAAAAGCTAAGAACTTTTGGAGACAAGTATTAGATCGTCTTATTAATGTCACCTTAACATTGGCGATGTGTAACCTCCCTTTCACAGGGCACAGGGAAGTTTTAGGGAATCTTAACAGTGGGAATTTTCTGTCAATTGTTGAACTCTTGGCAAATTATGACCCTGTTTTGAAGCAGCTAATAAGCATGCCCAAAGGTTCAGTTCGCTATTTGAGCCATAAAATACAAGACGAGCTTATTGAAATTCTGTCTAAAAGGATAGAGAATGACATTGTTGAAGAAATCAAAGCTGCACCATTTTTCTCTATCATTATGGACACAACACAGGATATTTCAAAAACTGATCAACTTAGCCAAGTATTTTGTTATGTGAAAGTTGAAACCAATGAACTGAACTTAATAACTAACGTTCAAATCAAGGAATCCTTTTTAGGGTTTCATGAAATATTGGATCAAACTGCTGCTGGTCTTGAGAAAGAAATAGTGAACTCCATTGAGAGAAAAGGCTTGGATCTAGCAAAGTGTCGCGGTCAAGGGTATGATGGTGCAGCAAATATGAGCGGAATTTATTCTGGAGTGCAAGCTAGAATCTCTAGGAGGGAACCTAGTGCAGAATATGTACATTGTGCTGCCCACAAACTGAATCTTGCACTTAATGACTGTGTTCAGGGTATACCTGAAGTAAAAAAATTCTACGACGTTCCGGAAAGAGTATACACTTTCTTTGGCCATAGTATCAAACGATGGGCAATGTTATCTGAATTAGCATCTCTCTTCGAGACTGGAAGTGATATTATTTTAAAAAAATTATGTCCAACACGCTGGTCTTCAAGGAACGACTCACTTACTGCTTTGAGATTCCGGTATAAGGACATAATGAAGGCTCTGTCAAAAATAATCCTTATCAGCAAAAACAAGGATGAATGTAATGAAGCCTCTAGTCTGAAGAAAATGTTAGGGTGTTTTGAGTTTGTGTTACTGATCGTGCTTCAAAAAAAGATTGTGGAAACTGTCAATACTGTTTCTAAATGCATACAAGCAAAAGAGACTCAGTTAGAAAATGCGGCAAAGTTAATTAGTAATGCGACAGAGTCACTGAGGTTATTTAGAAACAATTTTGAAGAAGCTAAAAACATCGCAGTCAACATGTCTCAAATGTGGAGTGTGGAGGTCAAGTTTACATCAAAAAGGGGGAAGACCGTAAAAAGACAGTTTGATGAGTTATGTGAGGATGAAAGACTGAATGATCCTGAGAGATACTTTAAAGTGAACGTTTTCTATGGTTGTTTGGATATAATTGTGACCCAACTGTCAAATCGATTTCAAAGTCTGAATGCCACAGTCCAAAAGTTTAAATGCATTCTACCAAATACACTTGTGACAGCAGCAGATGACGAGCTCTATAAAGATGCTGAAAAGTTAGTGAAACATTTCTCCAAGGACTTTTCTAATTCTTTCCCAGGACAATTGCTTGCATTTAGGGCATGTTTAAAAGCAGAAATATCAAAATCGGCTACAGTGGAAGACTTGGCAAAGCTACTTATAGTTCATAATAGTTTTTTAGCCTCAAGTTTTTCAGAAGTATGTACAGCAATTATTTTATTTCTGTCCATCCCAATAACCGTAGCGACTGCTGAACGTTCCTTCTCAAAGCTAAAACTGATTAAGAACTACCTACGCAGCACCATGGGACAGGAAAGGCTACAAGGATTAGCAATATTGTCCATTGAAAATGAGAGGGCTAAAAAAATAACACTGGAAATGATCATTGATGAATTCGCTGAACGAAAAGCCAGAAAGATGAATTTCCAGACATAGTTTTGAGTAGAAAAGTCAGTATTGACTTCTGGATCAGCAGGTTTTGGACTTGTCTGCCTTCTCTTCCCTCTGGTGCTGAATTTGTTTGAATTTCATTGCAGTTCCTGCTGAACAATGAGCTATTGACAGCTAAAGCATACTGAGGAGCGTATCTTTTTGTTTCCGACATGAAGAACTCAGATGTTTATTTGGACCTTTCTTTTAAAATGGACATACATCTCCTACAAATAATTTCAATAAATAAATGTAAGCACAAGATGTTTTTTTTGAAGTTGAAGAAAGTTTTGTTATGGCGTTATTCCTCATAGTTTTTATGGTATATATTCATACTTATAATTCTTAAAGTTTGAATTAAACAAAACAAAAATAAATATGGTGCTTTTTTTGTGTGTGTTGCGGGGGAGGGGGGGGGGGGGGCAAAGCATTTTTTTGCACTGGGGCCCACGATCCTCTAGTTCCACCACTGGTACCAGGGGTCACATGAGCTGAAGGTAGCCTCAATGACCGGCAGCCCACACTGGAGCACTGATCAGTGGACCCTGGGGAAGGGAGTATGACATTTTTTTATTTCATGTTTTTACACATTGATCAGCTTTTGTGTCCATTGGACTAATATGGACCCAATTCAGACCAGATTGCATGGGCACAAATAGTTACTGCCATTATCAGACCAGCCTCTGTTTCGCTCCAGTAAAATACCATCTTGTGAATCAATGCATTCGCTGTGTGTATGGATGTGGACTGGTGCATATCCACGTGCAGCTGAGCAAAAATGGCCAAAATCCTATGTAACAGGCTGCTGAAATGAAATGATTTTTACACTGTGTTATAGCTCAACATACCTTTCTTAATTTCAATGAGTGCCACAATCTGAAGTAATACTTACAAGGTTACAGATAGACATAATCATAGGCGTGCGCAGCCCATTTTCTTAGGGGGTGCACCATGAGGGGGCGTGTCCATCGCCGCCTATGGGTATCAATGCAAACTAAATAGGTGACTTAGGGGGTTATTCTAGTTCATTCTTTCTGACAAAATCCTTCTTAGATGGACAAAACCATGTGCACTGCGGGTGGGGCAGATGTAACTTGTGCAGAGAGAATTAGATTTGGGTGGGTTTTTTCTTCAAAGTGAGATCTATATTGCAGTGTAAAATCATGCAGTCAGTATTTTCCTTCACAGAAACAAAAAAACTCACCCAAATCTAATTCTCTCTGCACATGTTACATCTGCCCCCCTGCATTGCACATTAAATCCATCTAAGAAGGATTTTGTCAGAAAGAATGAACTAGAATAAACCCCTTAGTTATGTATACGCACCTCAGAATACTAAAAACAGGGACAGTGCGTGCCGAAGGTGCGCTGCAAAAATTTACACTGTAATGCCCATTACACATAATGCCACACACAGTAATGCCCATTACATATAATGCATTGCACAGTAATGCCCATTCCACATAATGCCATCCAACATAATGCTCATTCCACATAATGCCACACACCATAATGCTCATGACACAGTAATGCCCATTCCACATGCCAGGGCTTGACAAATTTTTGTAAAATAGGGACCATAGAGACAGTGTGCACGCCTAAAATTTACACCGTAATGCATATTACATGTCACACAGACATTACATAGTATACCGCATGCCATAATGCCCATTACATGTTGTGCCTCACACGGTTATGCCCATTACGTCTCAGACTATGATGCCAGACACATTATTTGACACAAGTGATGCCCATTACACATTATTTGACACAAGTAATACCCATTACAAATTATGCCACACACCATAAGGCCCATTACATGTTGCACCTCACACCGTGATACCCATTACAAGTGCGCCTCACACTGTGATACCCATTAGACGTTGTGCCTCACACCGTGATGCCCATTACATCTCAGACCGTCATGCCCATTACACATTAAGCCACACACCGTGTTGCCCATTACACATTATTACACATTATTTGACACACGTGATGCCCATTACACATTATGGGGGGGGGGACATGACAGGGGTGGGCGGGGTAAAGGGGAGTGTAAGGAATGAAAGGCTGGGAAGAGCAAAGAAAGGGGGGGATTATATATATATATATATAAGTACACATACACATATATACAGGGGCGTAACTAACTATTTAGCGCCCCCCCGCCGCACGTTATTCGGCGCCCCCCCCCCACACACACCTAACCTGCCCCCCCCTTCTTACCCGCGGTCTGCGTCTCGCCCGGCTCTCTGTCGGGACCTTCCTGACGTCACGGTCCCGGCCGGCTCCTGCTGCTACAATGAAAACGGACTCTTAGAAAATGGCTGCCCCCATACTGCAGACAGAAAACTGTCTGCAGTATGGGGGCAGCCATTTTCTAATTGTCAGTTTTCATTGCAGCAGGAGCCGGCCGGGACCGTGACGTCAGGAAGGTCCCGACAGAGAGCCGGGCGAGACGCAGACCACGGGTAACTATAGCCCCGCAGCCCCCCCGGCGGCGCCCCCAATTTCTCTGTGCCCCACCGCCACTGCGGGGGATGCGGAGCTATAGTTACGCCACTGCATATATATATATATCTCCTATATATTTGGCTACATCTGTCACTCAAAGTGTGTGTCTGTGTCTATAACGCTCTGTTCCTGGACTTTCCTCTTAATGTGTGATTGCCTTCATCTGTGCTGAACACGTTTCTGAGAAATTAACCTGTTTAAAACAGGTGATGGCAATCATACATTAAGGGGAAGTCTAGAAACAGAGCATTGTGTCCCTCCTGGAGAGGGTCATGTTGGGAGGTATGTGACAGAGAACCAGCCCAGTGAGCCCACAGACAGTGCCAGACACCCTCTGCCTTCCCATGTTGCCCAGCACTGCTACTCCACAGCCACCAGGTGAGCGCCCCCCTCCCGCGATTCGCGGCAAAAACACCCCCGCGACCCCCCTCCCGCGATTTGCGGCAAAACCGCCCCCCCGCGCGCCCCCCTCCCTCCCACGATTCGCGGCAAAAACACCCGCTCCCCCACGACCCCCCCTACCGCGATTCGCAGCAAAAACACCCCCGCGACCCCCCCTCCCGCGATTCGCTGCAAAAAGAAACCCCCCACGACCCCTCCCGCAATTCGCGGCAAACCCTCCCCCGCGACCCCCCCCGATTTGCAGAAAAAACACCCCCCCCGCGCGACCTCCCTCCCGCGATTCGCGGCAAAAAGAACCCCCCCGCGACCCCCCCTTGCACGATTGGCGGCAACCACCCCCCGCAACCCCCCCTCCCGCAATTCGCGGCACCCCCCCGCGATTCGCGACAGCCCCAGGATTAAATGGCACATGCAAAACACTGACATGGCTATGGTCGACAATGAAAAAGGTTGACATGAGTTTTTGAAGATTTATTTTTCATTTTTTTAATGTTTTCATATTCATTGTCATGTGTCAACATGGACACCAATGAAGTGGCACACTTATGTCAACATTTACATGTGTTGACCTTTCTGTGTTGATTTTTTCTTGTGGCGATTCGCATCACACCCCCCCACCGCAACCCCCACTCCCGCGATTCACGGCACACACACACACACCCCCGCGATTCTCGGCACTTCACCCCGTGACCCCCCCTCCCGTGATTCACGGCACACCCCCCGCGACCCCCCCTCCCATGATTCGCCGCAACCCCCGCCCCCGTAACCCCCCTCCCGCGATTTGCGGCAACCCACCCCGCGACCCCCCTCCCGCGATTCTCTGCAATCCCTCCCCTCCCGCGATTCGCAGCATCCACCCCCCCACAACCCCCCCTCCTGCAATTCGTGGCACCCCCCGCGACCCCCCCTCCTGCAATTCGCGGCACCCCCCGCGACCCCCCCTCCCGCGATTCGCGGACACCTAAGTTGCAATACAGGGCATCTTTCATACAATTCTAACCATATTTCTCATATACAAACATTCACAAATTAAGGGGGCGCAGCCCCTTACGACGGTGTGAAGAGCGCCCGTAGGGCGCGATGAATCACCTAGTATCTCCTATATATTTGGCTACATCTGTCACTCAAAGTGGTTGTCTGTGTCTATAACGCTCTGTTCCTGGACTTTCCTCTTAATGTGTGATTGCCTTCATCTGTGCTGAACACCTTTCTGAGAAATTAACCTGTTTAAAACAGGTGATGGCAATCATACATTAAGGGGAAGTCTAGAAACAGAGCATTGTGTCCCTCCTGGAGAGGGTCATGTTGGGAGGTATGTGACAGAGAACCAGCCCAGTGAGCCCACAGACAGTGCCAGACACCCACTGCCTTCCCATGTTGCCCAGCACTGCTACTCCACAGCCACCAGGTGAGCGCCCCCCGCCCGCGATTTGCGGCAAAACCTCCCCCCCCCACGCGCCCCCCCCCCTCCCGCGATTCGCGGCAAAAACACCCGCTCCCCCGCGACCGCCCCTACCGCGATTCGCAGCAAAAACACCCCCGCGACCCCCCCTCCCGCGATTCGCTGCAAAAAGAACCCCCCCACGACCCCTCCCGCAATTCGCAGCATAACCACCACCCCGCGACCCCCCCCTCCCGCGAATCGCGGCAAACCCTCCCCCGTGACCCCCCCCCCGATTCGCGGAAAAAACACACCCCCCGGCGACCTCCCTCCCGCGATTCGCGGCAAAAAGAACCCCCCCGCGACCCCCCCTTGCACGATTGGCGGCACCCCCCCTGCGACCCCCCTCCCGCGATTCGCAGCACCCCCCCCCCGCAATTCGCAGCAGCCCCAGGATTAAATGGCACATGCAAAACACTGACATGGCTATGGTCGACAATGAAAAAGGTTGACATGAGTTTTTGAAGATTTATTTTTAATTTTTTTAATTTTTTCATATTCATTGTCATGTGTCGACATGGACACCAATGAAGTGGCACACTTATGTCAACATTTACATGTGTTGACCTTTCTGTGTTGATTTTTTCTTGTGGCGATTCGCGTCACACCCCCCCGCAACCCCCCCTCCCGCGATTCGCGGCACCCCCCGTGACCCCCCACCTCCCGCAATTCGCGGCAACCCCCCACCGGAACCCCTGTGAACCCCGCCCTCCCGCGATTCGCGGCACCCACCCCCGCGACCCCCCCTCCCGCAATTCGCGGCACCCCCCCGTGATTCGCGGCAGCTCCAGAATTAAATTGCACATGGAAAACACTGACATGGCTATGGTCGACAATGAAAAAGGATGACATGAGTTTTTGAAGTTTTTTTGTCATTTTTTGAATATTTTCATATTCATTCTCATGTGTCGACATGGACACCAATGAAGTGCCACACTTATGTCAACATTTACATGTGTTGACCTTTCTGTGTTGATTTTTTTCTTGTGGCGATTCGCGTCACACCCCCCGCAACCCCCCCTCCGGCGATTCGCGGCACCCCGGCACCCCCGTGCGACCCCCCCTCCTCCCGCAATTCGCGGCAACCCCCCACCAGAACCCCCATGAGCCCCGCTCTCCCGCGATTCGCGGCACCCACCCCCCGCAACCCCCCCTCCCGCAAATCGCGGCACCCCCCGCGATTCGCGGCAGCCCCAGGATTAAATGGCACATGCAAAACACTGGCACGGCTATGGTCGACAATGAAAAAGGTTGACATGAGTTTTTGAAGATTTATTTCATTTTTTGAATGTTTTCATATTCATTGTCATGTGTCAACATGGACACCAATGAAGTGGCACACTTATGTCAACATTTACATGTGTTGACCTTTCTGTGTTGATTTTTTCTTGTAGCGATTCGCGTCACACCCCCCCGCAACCCCCCCCGTGACCCCCCACCTCCCGCAATTCGCGGCAACCCCCCACCGGAACCCCTGTGAACCCCGCCCTCCCGCGATTCACGGCACCCAACCCCGCGACCCCCCCCTCCCGCAATTCGCGGCAGCTCCAGAATTAAATTGCACATGGAAAACACTGACATGGCTATGGTCGACAATGAAAAAGGTTGACATGAGTTTTTGAAGTTTTTTTTTTATTTTTTGAATATTTTCATATTCATTCTCATGTGTCGACATGGACACCAATGAAGTGCCACACTTATGTCAACATTTACATGTGTTGACCTTTCTGTGTTGATTTTTTCTTGTGGCAATTTGCGTCACACCCCCCCCCCACCCCACCCCCCCACAACCCCCACTCCCGCGATTCACGGCACACACACACACAACTCCCCCGCAATTCTCAGCACCCCACCCCGTGACCCCCCCTCCCGTGATTCACGGCACACCCCCGCGACCCCCCCTCCCATGATTCGCCGCAACCCCCGCCCCGTAACCCCCCCTCCCGCGATTCGCGGCACCCACCCCCGCGACCCCCCCTCCCGCAATTCGCGGCACCCCCCCGCGATTCGCGGCAGCTCCAGAATTAAATTGCACATGGAAAACACTGACATGGCTATGGTCGACAATGAAAAAGGTTGACATGAGTTTTTAAAGTTTTTTTTTTCATTTTTTGAATGTTTTCATATTCATTCTCATGTGTCGACATGGACACCAATGAAGTGCCACACTTATGTCAACATTTACATGTGTTGACCTTTCTGTGTTGATTTTTTCTTGTGGCGATTCGCGTCACACCCCCCCCCACAACCCCCACTCCCGCGATTCACGGCACACACACACCCCCCCGCGATTCTCGGCACCCCACCCCGTGACCCCCCCTCCCGTGATTCACGGCACACCCCCCGCGACCCCCCCTACCATGATTCGCCGCAACCCCCGCCCCCGTAACCCCCCTCCCGCGATTTGCGGCAACCCACCCCGCGACCCCCCTCCTGCGATTCTCTGCAATCCCTCCCCTCCCGCGATTCACAGCATCCACCCCCCACAACCCCCCCTCCTGCAATTCGCGGCACCCCCCGCGACCCCCCCTCCTGCAATTCGCGGCACCCTCCGCGACCCCCCCTCCCGCGATTCGCGGACACCTAAGTTGCAATACAGGGCATCTTTCATACAATTCTAACCATATTTCTCATATACAAACGTTCACAAATTAAGGGGGCGCAGCCCCTTACGACGGTGTGAAGAGCGCCTGTAGGGCGCGATGAATCACCTAGTATATATATATATATATATATATAGTGTGTGTGTATATGTATATATACATATATATATATATATATATATATATATATATACACAAAGTCATACTGTGCTTGTTAATGTGGAAGTGCTGCCTTACTTTCACTTATGTGGATGCCTGGTGGGGCAGACAGGCTGTGCACAACGTGACTCCTACACAGCACTACAGGTCCTCCACACCTCCTTCCTTCTCCCTGCAGCCTGCGTGCTCAGCCACTCACTGAGCCGCAGGCTGCTGTGTCAGATATGATTGGACAGCTGAGCCATCGCTCAGCTATCCTGTCCTATACGGCGCCGGCACGCTATATATGGTGCTGCCTGTCAATCAGCGTCAACTAGGTCCCGGGACCCGGAGCAGAGTGCAGCGCAGCGCGATTACTTAACTAAACACACAGCCTGTCCCTGGCAGGCGTTGGACGTCCACCGCAGACCCCGCTGGCGGGGTCTGCCTGGCTGCAATCGTGCGGGGGGTGTCCAGTCATTAGGAGGTGCCTGTGCACCCCTGGCACCCCCCGTGCGCACGCTTATGGACATAATCTCTACATGGGTGATATCCTTCTCCTTTTCTTTCTCTCTCCTATTTCCTACTTTCTAATCACAGATGAGATGTAATAGGGTGAAATTTTTAGACTTTTTTTGATTTTTAGTAAAAAAAAATTTTGCCTGTTTGTCCAAATCGCAAATAGAATAGTATGCGAATTGCAATTAATTTGTATGTTTTTTCTAGTGAAATCGCACATTTTGGTTTGTCTGTAAATTTGTACACTTCGATTTACATTCAGATGTTTTCCCATTACAAAGTATAGAACTCACCAATGTAATGGGATGCGATGTTTAGTAAACGTTACCAAAAATTGTGAAACAAATAGATCAGGTTCAGACTGGCAAATTTGCCTGAACCATGCACAGATCAATGATCTGCTATTTATGATTTGTGCTATTTATGATTTGTAATTTCCTGAAAATACAACCGATGCTGGTCGTATGCATTCATACCCAGCATCAGTCATATTTTGGGATCTTGGTAAATTTCCCCTGCTGCCTTTTTTCATCTGAGTGTATGATCCTTCACTTGAAGGAACAGACACAATAGACTCACTAGGTGCTGAGGATGTTATAGGTGTTACAGAAGATAAGTATGGGAACATCTTCATGAAATAGGACACATTCCTTGTCACAGTGCGAAAGGTCATTTCCTACAACAACCATTGTTCCTTTCCTTTTCACTACAGTCAGTGGACTTTGGTGAAAAGCAGTCATGTCCTTGCGTACTACTTTTTGTTTCTCCAGAACACAATCTCCTTCTAGTAAGTCCAAAACAATAGCTCTTCTTTTCTGGTCTGCATATTGTTTAGCCTTTTGTATATTGGCCGAGTCCTTTTTTCTTACCTGATGATCTCTAGATGAAGGATTCAAATTCATTTTTTGGAAGAGTGGATCTGATTACCTTTCTTTCAAATATTAATGTCTGAGGAGGGACATTTGTTGTAGAATGAGGCAATGAGCAATATTGTCTGAGAAATTGATTAGAGAATGTTGAATTAGAATTCTGGATACTTTAAACATCTTTATTTGTTTTCCCAGATTACGCATAAAACTTTCAACAAGACCATTAGCCTGTGGCCACAGGGGAGTTTTCTTTGTATGTCGAATTCCAAAAAGTTTTATGAATTTGCTTAAATCATCACTGTCACGACCACCATGTCAGCTGCCCTGGCTCTCTGTGCTGTCCTGAGCCAACAGACCTCTGATAGGTTACCCTCTGACCTGGAGCTCACCTCCGCTGCTGATTCCCATGCTGGCTATCTGCGTTCCGTCACTCTGTTGCCGCCAGGTGACAGCGGTGGTGTGCAGTCTCATGCCATGCAGGCTCTGAGTGGTGGGAGGCATGAGTCGCCATGACAGGTTAGGCCTCTGGTTGGACACGCCGGCTGCAGCGCCTCCGCGTACACTCACCGCCGGCTGGTTTCTGTCACCGCATCTGGCGGCGGCCATCTTCTTGGTTACTACAGCCTATGCTGCGCGGCTCCATCTGTGAGGTCATACGCGCAGCCAATCACCGCTCAGCTCAACCTTCAAATACTGACTGGCCGGGCCAGACCGGCAGTCAGTACAATGGTGTCCACCCTCTAACATCATTGAGTACTCCTGGCTATCTGTAGTTCCCACTACAATTCTCTTATGCTACCTGGTTAAAGTTTACTCCAATCTCCCTGCTGATCGTCCACTGCATTACCATATCATTACGGAACCCTCTGCCGCCTATAAGGATAGGACAAGGGTGTCATCTTCTTCTTCATTCCTGACGGTTATTATCTGTGGTCGCATCCCTGGTTCTGCAGCTACTCAGCACAGATTCAACTGGACTTCATCTTCTTCATCATCAAATCCTTTATCCAATCATCCAATCCTTAAACCAATCATCCAATCCTTCATCCAATCATCCAATCCTTCATCCAATAATCCAATCCTTCTTTCAATCACCCAATCGACCAATCCTGCAATCATCCAATCATTCAACTTATCTTCAAAGCTCTTTCAATAAGTATTGTATGTTATTGTCTTCTTCCAATTTATCAAAATCTACAGTTATTCATTGTGCCATCATTCATATCTTGTACCGCAGTATCTTTATTAAAAAAGATGGTACTTATGTAATATCTGGACTCCTGTTTTTCTTATGAGACCGCGTCCCCTCGCGGAGCTCGCTGCGCTCACCACGCTTCGGGCACGGTGGCTCGCTGCGCTCGCCACACTATATAAAATCAACTCCATGCGTATTTGGATAGTAGCGGTATGAAAAAATGGGGTGCATTTAACATGGGAGTCCAGATAATACATAAGTAACAAAAAGGTTTTATTTTATACAATTGCTTCACTCCCTTCTGTCGTTCATGCAACAGCCCTACATCAAAGCACCCAGCCTCCGTTACACTCCAGCTAGTGCTTCACGAAACGTGACAATCACCTTGAAATGGCGGACCATTATCAGTCTTTATTGTAAAGTCTTTGTAGTAAATGTTCTATCCAAAGCTGGTAAGACAGATGTGGCAGACCTTGAAGATATTATTTCAAGAACAGGATACCTTGAAAATTCATCCACAGTCACTAGTATGTATTTACCATTGTACAATGGCAAACATAGACATTTTCCCAGACATTGTCAGGTAGATCAGTAATCTGCAAAGGTTCACTGTTAGTTGGCGTAGAAAGAAGGGTACATGTCATACAGTTACAAATTTCCAATTCAACATGTTGCTCCATGGAGGGAAACCATATATTTTCACATAAAAGTTGTTTGTTCTTGAGTCCTAAATGACTGGCATGAGCAATATCAATTAAACTCTTTCTGAAAACATCTGGAATGACCATTTTGTCACCTTTGATAATGATTGGATGTACAATAAGTTCTTGACAAGATGCAATTATAACAGTGGCAGAGATATATTCTAAGAAAAGCACACAAGGAGAGAGGGCCCTGCTCGTTAGAGCTTACATTCTAAAGGTACGGGGAAGACAAACTGGGTGACATAGATCGGATAGGAGTGAACATGGTTAGATTTAATGAAGAAGTGGGTCTTGAGTGCCCTTTTAAAGTTTTGTAGGGAGGTGGCAAGTCTGATAGGGAGGGGAAGAGAATTTCAGAGATATGGTGCACAATGGCCAAAGTCCTGGAGGCAGGAATGGGAGGAAGTAACCAGTTTGCAGGAGACATACCCTGCATTTGTGGAGTGGAGAGGGCGGGTGGGAGTGTAAAGAGAGACAAGGTCAGATATGTAGGAGGGAGAAGAATGGGTGATGGCTTTGTAAGTGAGTGTAAGAAGCTTGAATTGTATTCTGAAGGGAAAGGAGAGCCAGTGCATGAAGAAAACACAATATTCACAATTGTGACCATGAAAATGAGTCAATTATCAGGGATTTTTCTACCACCAAAGTCAGTCACTTTGCACTAGGACAAGCTCGTACTCTTTTTTACTATGCTAAAGTATATTAATGAACCACTCTAAGACATCCTGACAGAATTTTAACTAGATTGGAGCATCTTCATAGGTTTCGTTATTTTCACCTAAAAAAATGAAACTTTAGGCCTCTTGCCAGAACAGAAGATGTTGACTTAAATCAAAACGCTTTTGCACGTTTCTTATTCAGGTCAAGTCATAACTTGTTCACACTAGCCGATTTGGAATTTCTCAATTTAAATTTTTTCACTCCGCTCTATATTCCTCAAGGGTTTGTATTTCTTCTTCCACTTGCTTCCTTATGTTGATAGAATGCACTGTTGTTCTTGAGCAATTGGGATGATTGAGTGATCAATGTGAAGATGAACTTGATAATCTTTACGTTTCCAATGCCATGAAAAAGATGACCATACTCCTGTAGTAAAGCATTCACATCATTCTGTAGTTGTTTTTGGTCATGTATGACAGGATTGTGATTGGGAGTGTCATGTAAGACAGTAAGAGAATCATGACTACAGTATGTGCCGCAATTTGTATAAGACTCAACTCTGAAGCAGTATCCAATCCCAAAAGATTACCTCTTGCATACATGGTGACGAAAATAAGCCTTTTGTCATTTGTCATTTTTGCATGCAATGATGTCAAAAGAACCCTTTAGTGTAAGAGGTTATTTGTTGCCATACAGGAAAAATTTTGTAGATGTTGGACTCAAAATGATATTGCCATTCAGCTTCTTAAAACTTGTAGCATCCATTATTTTTACAGAACCACCTGAATCTATTAGAAAGTCAACTGAAGTATGTTTTAGAGTGTTAGCAGTTTTTGAACTGACCTTATTGTTTCCAACTTGATGATATATTTAGATAAATCCTTCTGACTTGTCATCACTGTCCAAAAGGGAAGAAAAGAAAAAAGTACTCTCCTTTGTTTGGGGGCACGCTTTATCAAAATGAAGAAAAACTTAGGTTTTGAGATACTAGTAGGTTCTAAAATATAACTTTTAATACTTTTAGTGTCAAAATTTATTCAAACAAATATAAATCTTCTAATGTGTGCCGACAGCCGGGAAAGGCAGTGGTAGCCACTATTGGAGGTTACAAGATTGCCTAGTTAGCAATAGGTAAGAAATAAAGTATATAAAGTATATAAAGACTCCTCAGGCAGAGACGACACAATCACTGCTGTCGTGTCGACCAACTAGTCCTAGTCCAAATTCGACACTGTGAATGTGTGGCGTTAGTAGCCTGTTTGTATGGAGTGACTGGTATAGTAGAAAGTATAGCGTTTGCTGTCTCTTTCCCCGGGATAAGGTGCCCTGTTGATAATTAATCAGTGCAGGGTCTAGCCGAAATCCTTAAGGTAGAGATGAGAGTGCTATTAAACTGAAGGAAAGGTAGAGAGTGCTAAAGTAGGGTGTATGGAAGAGACGGCTTATATCCAGTGGGTTAGTACGCTGCTGCTTCCTATTGTCAATGCATTGATAGGGAGTGAGCGATACTCACCAAAGGATTGCGTTATGTAGAAAGTGGGATATTTTCTATCACTTTGGTGCAAGTATGTAAAACCCTGTTGACTAATTGTCAGTGCAGAGTCCTATCATATCTTGCCCGGGGTGATAAGAGTAACCTGAAAAGAGGTAATAGTTATGATGTCTCCTTCTATTGCTGTAGGCAAGAGCAGATTAATATGATTATCAAAGAGAAATCAAAAAAAGGGGATGGTGCCCCTTTAAATGGGAGCTCCTGCTGGGATTTGCCCAAAGCAGCTTAATAGGGATAGTAAGAAAGCATATAAACGGCCGGTAGTTGCAAGGTATAGTAACCAGAAATCAGTGGACTTAAGTATAGTTGTACAGTGAGGTAAGAGTGGCTATCACTGCTTACCCGTCTGTCGGAGAGCTCCGTGTCCTCCGTGAGCTCTCGGGCTGTGAACCGGATGGCGCAGAGTAACAGCGTCAGAAATTGCCGGCGCCGGGTAAAGTGTTGCCTACGGCTGAGCAGACAGCTGTTTCGCTTGGGGGCGAGCTTCGTCAGTGCTGACGTGTGTTCTCCACGTCATGCTATTAATTCCTGCCCTCACAATTGGCTAATAGGTATGGGCGTATTGTGACAGTTCTTACTTGTCTTTAGGGGGTATGCCTAACTACGGAAAGTGTAAGGCAATAATGGAAAAAAGAGTTTTCATCTCATGGGAGAATAATTTATATTAGTGAGGATGGCACAAGGTTGTAATTAAGGCCCTTATTCTGATCTAAGCGGTAACGGCCGCTTGCGGCCGTTCCGCCGATGTTTTCGCTCTGCGCATGTGCAGAGGGCACTCTGCGCATGTGCAGGCGAAATCGCCGCACAATTTTTTTTACCGCCGCAAAGGGGGTGGATAGGGGCGTGAGGGGCTACTTAGCCTCATTTCCCTATGCATACGCCCCGCGTTTCATGGGCGTTCCCATGCAAACGCGGGGCGTACGCATGGTAATGAGGCTGTGACGCATGTGTTGGGGGCGGCCATCTGACATCGCCGGATGTCAGCTGCCCGCCCCCATACATGCTTTCACACGGACAAGTGTCCGTGAGGTCTATGGTTGCGGGAGCTGGTGGAGCGTGCGGCCCTGCCTTCGATGGTCGGCGACCATCGAATGCAGGGGGCTGCTCCAAGATGGTGGAGGCGTATCCCCCGCCATTTTCATGCGGACCGCCACATGTCCGCGTACGGACGGCCGTGGCGATCCGTATGGAAGGCGGGGATTCGCCTGCACGGTCGGAGCCGCATATGCGGCTCCGGCCGCATCAATCAGAATAAGGGCCTAAATGAGAATACTAATGCTGTTGAATGATACTGATTAGTTGAAGTCGGGAATCGGAAAAGCCGCAATTGTATATCAAGATTCTGAAAGGCTGAAAAAGGCTGCTATGAAATATGAATGAATGACAATGTTAAATATTATTATATTAAATCTCAATGGGGGTTGAACTATATTGGGGAGAATGGCACAAGAAAATAAGATGGTTGAGGAATAGTGATACTCATGTTAATTAAAAGGGGGTTGGAAAAGCCGTGAATATATATATAGCCGCAAATGTACCTTCGTTCTGTAAGACTGTTACTATTGTAGCTAAAGATCAAAGTGAGTAATAATAATTGTGCTATCGAAAATGCGGCTGTAAATATAAGTGTAGAATAAATATTTATAGGACAAAAGCCTATTAGTAAATGAACCATGATGGATAGGACCGATCCAAGATAAAAGAGGAATGCTGTGGTTTAAAGGGGATCTAGTAAGGACATTATGAATGGCAAAAAATCCATACTGATGTGCAGAGAGATTGATGACCCTGGTGCTGCAGTGAGTGTATCAGTCATTCATATTAGCGCAATTTAACATGGCGCTATAGTATATCTATGAATAAATAAATATAGCAAAATATGCCTGTCCTTGTATAATAAATTTTATAAGTTGCTAGAGCGGGAGAAAGGGGGAAGAGGGCAGCAGGGGTGAGGGAGAAAAACAAGGGTGAATTGACGAACAGTTATAAATAAAATGTGATGGGGGAAAAAAGGAGAATTGTGTAGTAGGTAGTGTCTAAATCGTGATAGGAGTGAGGGAGGATGGTAGAAAACTCCCGGTGATAAAATTATCCCAGGTGATGGATGCATACCTATGTGTGTTAAAATGAGTTTATGTAATGCAGGGGGGAAAAAGGGGGGGGGGGGGGTTGTATATATATTAATATATATGTAGTGTGGATGGGGGTAAATATGTGTGTTGTAAGGGGTACCGTGATACTGGTACCTGATGAGGATAAAATATAGGGTGGAGTGTTGATGGGTGAACAGTGTGGATAATTAATCTATTTGGAAAAGGGAGGGAAAAAGGGGGGAGGTTATGCATCGTGGAGTGTGTGTTAGTTTTCCAGTGATGAGAAAAATAATGAATAATAACAATGAAGAGGGAAACTGTATTAAGACTGAATAGATCCCAAATGAATTATAAGTAGTGATGATAATATGTATATGGTTGCTTAGGTACAGCGAAAGGATGCGATAGAGTAAATAATCTAATATGAATCAGAGGAAGGAGTTGTAGCTGGTATACTCGTTCAGGCCATTAGGGACCACTGTATTTAATTCGAAAATCCATTTACTTTCTTTTTTGAGAAGTTCTTGCGTGAGATTTCCCCCTCTTATGCCTAGTCGGACCTGTTCAAGGCCAAAAGCTTTCAGATCTTTAGGGTTTCCTTCATGGTGGTAAGGAAGTGGCGGGCCACTGAAGTGAGCTTTTTGAATTTTGTCATATCAGTTTTGGCGTTCCTTATATTGCCAATGTGTTCTAGTAATCTGTTTTTTTAAGGCCCTGGTGGTCATGCCCACGTATTTTAGTTCACATGGGCAGGTTAGACAATAGATGACTCCCATCGTACTACAGCTGATGAATTGTTGGATAGTAAGTATTTTCCCATATCTGTTGTTAATCCTTTCAACCTTTTGAATAAATGGGCATGCTTTGCAGTTCCTGCATGCATAAGTGCCTTTTAGTAGGGGTTTGCTTCTGGGATTCCCTATGTAATGACTTTGGACCAGGGTGTCCCTTAGGTTTCTGGATCTTCTCCAGCTGAAGGCTGGTCTCTCTGGCAATAATTTTTGTAGGTCGTTGTCATTTTTGAGGATATACCAGTGTTTGCTAATGATATTTTGTAGTTCTTTCCACTCACTGCAATAGTTTGTGACATATCTCAGAGTTGATGTCTCCTTGTCAGTTCTGGTTTTCTTTTTAGGAAAAATAAGATCTTCTCTGGTTGTTTGAAGGGCAATAGATCTTGCCTTTTTAACGGCTCTTCTACTGTATCCCCTCTCCATCAGGCGTATCATGAGATCATTACTTTTTGAATTGAAACTATCTCTGTTGGAGCAATTCCTCCTCAATCTTAAAAATTCCCCTTTGGGGAGATTTCTGATTGTGGGGGGGAAATGTGAGCTGTCCCTGTGGAGGAGGCTGTTAGTGGCAGTCTCTTTGCGATAGAGCTCTGTTTGGATGTAATCATTGGTGCCTCGAAAGATATGGAGGTCCAGGAAAGTTGCTTCCAATTGACTGATATTATAGGTGAGTTTTAAATTAAGGTTATTATTGTTCAGTGTGGAAATAAACTCCAGAAGGTCTGTTTTTGATCCATGCCAAATCATGAGGATATCATCGATATACCTAAGCCAGGTGGTCACCTGGCAAGTATATCTTTCATTGGCCTCTGAGAAGACAGACTCTCTCTCCCACCATCCGAGGAACAGGTTGGCATACGTGGGTGCACATGCCGCTCCCATCGCTGTCCCTCGGACCTGGAGAAAGAATCTGTCATTGAATGTAAAGTATTTTTTTTTAAGAATAAATTCCAGAAGTGTCAGCAGGAGTTCATTGAAGTCACTGTTCTCTTCAGATGCCAGGAAGTATTTAATTGCTGTAAGGCCTTGATCGTGATGGATGCTAGTATATAGTGACTCCACGTCCAGAGTCACTAGATATTGATCTTTATCCAGTATCACGTCATTGAGGCGTCTGAGTACATCGCTGGTATCTTGTACATAAGATGAGAGTGATAACACGTGGTGTCGGAGATGATGATCACAAAAAATACTGGCCTGTTCCGAAAGGCCACCTATCCCCGACACAATTGGTCTTCCCGGTGGTCTCTCGAGGTTCTTATGTACCTAAGGTAGCATATAAAATGTGGGTACTTTCGGATGTTCAACAGTCAAAAAAGTGTGTTCACTTTTAGTTATTGTGCCATTTTTAAGTGCCTGTTCTAAAATCCTGTTATAGCTGATCCTATAGTTGTCAGTAGGATTAAATATGAGTTGCTGATAACAGGATTTATCCAGGAGTTGTCGTAGAGCTTCTGTTAAGTATAGATCTTTCGGCCAGAGTACGATGTTTCCGCCTTTATCGGCTTGTTTGATGATTACATCATCCCAGACCCTCATGTCTGCCAGAGCTTCTCTTTCTTCTTGTGAGAGGTTAGTACTAGCCTTTTGGATTGGCTTGGTTATATAGAGTTGATCCATTGATTTAGATACTATGTCTGTGAAAATTTTAACTTCCGGACAAAGGTTCATTGCAGGAGAGAAGGTGCTTCTTCTTTTAGTATTTCCCTGGTGTTTCTCTGGGTGGACTGCCCTGTTTCTGATTCCGCTGCTAATTCTTCCAGCATCCGCAATGCTTCTTCATCTTCCAATGTGTCAGGTATTGTTGGGTTGATCTCAGAGTTCATCTCCTGGGTCAGGGTATGTCCTTTTTCCTGATTTGCGAAGAATTTCTTTATAAGGATCTTCCGACAGAATAGCTGTAGATCTTTTTCCCATTGGAATCTGTTTAGGGAGCTTTCAGGGGAGAAGGACAGTCCTTTACTAAGGACCTTTTCTTGTGTTTTAGATAGTGTTCGTGAAGAGAGATTGATAACCTTTAATTGTGAATCAGAGTCTTCTGTGGTCAAGATTACGTTTGGAACCGGGGCGATTGTCTTTGCGGTTGTGGGGTACCCCATGTTCTTACGTTGCCTCTTCCTCTTCTTCCCCCTCCGTATTCTCCTCTTTTGGGGTTCCGATACCTGGTTTTGGTAAAGGGGCCCGCCTCTAAAAAATCCTGGAGTCCCGGGGTTTGTGTAGTTGAATCCTCTGCTTCTGAAAAATCCGTATCTGATGAACTTTGTTCTGTAAAGTATCTACGCCCTCTAGTTTGGCGTGCGTTTGACCATCGAAAGATGTTGCCGCTTGAGAAGTCCTTTTTGTCAGGATTAATTCGTCCTCGTATTTGTTGAGGTCTTCTAATGTGGTTTGAATGTATATATATCCGATTATGAATCCACAATATGTATAATTACAAGTTAAATTACTCCTGTGGAGGTGCACCCCTGAGAGTAGAAAATGTACCAATTCAAAAGGGAAGAAAAGAAAAAAAATACTCTCCTTTGTTTGGGGGCACGCTTTATCAAAATGAAGAAAAACTTTTGAGATATTAGTAGGTTCTAAAATATAACTTTTAATACTTTATATTTAAAAGGCTGTTATTGACATAAACATAGACAGACTACATAAAACATAGAAAAGTGGTATAAACCACTAAATGAACTTTTTTAGAGTTCTTCCAGCAGTGTGTCGCTGGTGTCATCACTGTCACATGATTCTGCAACTAGATCTATTGGAGAATCTTGATTCACACAACATCTTTTTCCTGAATTTAAACTGCTGTGAAGATTGTCTGGGTGAAGACGTGATTTCCTTAGATTTGCAGACTGAGGAAAAGGGATTCATTTTGCCACATGCAGTGCAAATTTTACCAGTGGCAGGACAGTCTCCTGAATGTGGATAGGGGCGCCCACACCTGTAACATGATTTAGCTTTCCTTGTCTCCAGAATGTAATGTATTGCACACATGCAGCTGACTCATGCCCCTCTCCATGATATGCATTCAATGCCGCCTGTGATCGGCAGTGAGGGGGAGGTTGTATGGCGAGGATGACTTCTTGTGGAGAGAAAAAGCCCTCCTCACTGTCCACCCCCCCCCCTCGCCATATTCAATGTTTTGCAAAAATCCTCGCTGTCCTTTTCCCTTAAATGGCTAGGTTTACCTCAAATGCAGTGAGCCTGCTGCATTTTGTGGCAAGCCCCGTCATTTTGATGGCCACACTTGCCGTTTCGACCTTGCCTCAGGGAACAGGCGAGTAGGAAACGGCGAGTGAATGAGACGGCTTTAAAAATTCTGATGGCAAGCTATCGGAACTGCTTTCCATCAGGGGCTTGCTGCCTGCATTGAATATAGCTACATGTCTTTTGCATGTGTATCTGAAAGTTCGAGATTTCAAACATACAGTATATTGCTGCAGCTCAGTCAGCATCATTTCAGATTTAAGAGCACGTCTGCGTAACTTTCCACATTTCCCAAATGCAATTAGCTGCTGCTTAATTTCATCTTGTAGATGATGGAATTGACAAGGTTGTCAAGAATCCAGGTATTTTCAATGTGGCAGGCTGCATTTTGTTGCAAAACAGGCCATTCAGAGACTCCCTGCATTTGTTATAATCCCTGGTGTCTTCTTCTGTCAAAGTAAAAGAAAGTCCTGGCATCGAGCATGAAGCCCATAGAAATTTACATGTAGGTAAGCGGCACTTATGTGGTATAATATGTAATAGCCATTATGGTGTAAGGTATATTATGTAATTAATGGGCATCAAAGATTATGGCATAATGTGTAATGGGCATCACGGTGTGGCAAAACATGTAATGGGCATTACATTGTGTGATGTAACATGTAATGGACATTATGTTGTGTGATGTAACATGTAATGGACATTATGTTGTGTGACATAACATATAATGGGCATTTTGGTGTGCAAAATCAAGAATAAAACTGAAGCATAGTTAGAAAAAAAACATGAAAAGGTGGGTCAGGGGGCGGGCTAGGGGAAGATGAATGGGTGGGTTGCGGGCAGGTCAAGGGCATGCCACTGCCCAGGAACCTCTCAATACAATGGTGGTAACCCTAACCCACAGGGGACATCACACAGACATCCTGTCTCTAGCACACACCGGTCACTGTGACACTGACAACACAGAGGACATCACACTGACATCCTGTCTCTAGCACACACCAATCACTGTCACACTGACACCACAGAGGACATCACACTGACATCCTGTCTCTAGCACACACCGGTCACTGTCACACTGACACCACAGAGGACATCACACTGACATCCTCTCTCTAGAACACACCTGTCACTGTCACACTGACACCACAGAGGACATCACACTGACATCCTGTCTCTAGCACACACCAATCACTGTCACACTGACACCACAGAGGACATCACACTGACATCCTGTCTCTAGCACACACCGGACACTGTCACACTGACACCATAGAGGTCATCACACTGACACCACAGAGGAAATAACACATACCCTCTTACACGTAAAGAACAAACATTGGTACAAATTCAGAAAGGGGTGTGTTCACTATTAAAAGAGGCATGGTCAAGTCCCCTTTCCTATACTTACAATGGGCAGTTGGAGACCCAAAAAAAGGTATAGGCCATAAAAAATGGTACTGTCCCTGCCAAATAGGAGGGTATGGGTCACACAGAGATCCTGTCTCTAGCATACACCAGTCACTGTAATTCTGTGTACCTGATGGCTGCCGAGACTCGGCGAGTTGCCGATATCGCCCAAGAGGGAGAAATGCATGAAGACGGTGTGCGAGGGGGGTTTATTCTGCATTGAGCAGCATGGAACAGCTGTCGATCTGGCAGCTTGCCTGCCAAGTCTATTTCTACTTTCAATCCCGATGCAGCGGTGCCGCGCATCGGGATTGAATCTGCATCGAATGCAGCTGACATTGTTCAATTCAGTTTCATTTTTGAATCAATTTGGACTACAGAAGGAGCCGGTCTCCCTCTTGCTGGCGAATCGCCAGACTGTCACCGCTGGCGATCCGCCAGCAGCCCGGCTCTCCATCTGACTGAGACGCGTGTGCGTCTCACGCGCACGCTCATCTCAGTTTCCGTGCGGCGGGGCGACGGGAACCTGTCCGTCTCCGCTTCAGGGAGACGGACAGAGTTAGGGGGGGGGGGTGCGGGGAGGCGGTGGGGACCCCGGGTGACCGCCGACAAGCCGACGGGGACCCTGGGGAGGCGCCGTCGGAAGGGGACGCGCCCGCATCTCGTGCGCGCGTGTCCCCTTTTGCAGATACAGATGGCAGCTGGCGGGGGATGGCGGCTGGCGTCGCCATCGCCATACCCTGCAAAGACAAGCCCGGCTCCATCTGTATATATTTCAAATCGAATTGAAAATTACACTGAATCAAACTGTGTGCACATAGCATAACACTGACACCACAGAATTTCCATCTTATTTCCATGCAGTGTCTCTGGGGGATTTCCTGTCACATCTCACATGTCACTCTCTATATATATCTCATTGTACAGGAGACGTCTTATAGCTTCTGACTGACAGCCCAGATACAGCAAGATGGTGTCTCCCAGTTACCTGCTGGCTGTGATACTCATTTATATTCAGGGTGAGAGATTGGGGGCATTACATGGTGCTGTGTGGGGGAATCTATACATGTAACATAAGTAATCAGAGCAGGATGTATATGACTATATAAAGACATGTATCAGTAATGACTGTGTCTCCTCTAATCCTCAGGGTCCTGTGGGCAGATTGTGATGACTCAGACCCCAGGTTATATCTCTATGTCACCAGGAGGAGCAGCCACCATCTCATGTACAGCCAGTAGTACTATAAGTACCAGCTACTTACACTGGTACCAACAGAAATCAGGACAATCTCCAAAGCTTATTATTTATTCTACAAGCAGCCGACCTACAGGAGTCCCAGACAGGATCAGTGGATCTGGATCTGGTGCTGCATACACACTGACAATTAGTGGAGTGACAGCAGAGGATGAGGCAGTATATTACTGTCAGCAGGCTGCTCAGTTCCCTCTCACACAGTGATACAGAGCCGTACAATAACCTCCTTCCTCTTTCTAAGAAACGGTATGGACTTTAATTAGAGCACTCCAGGGAGGCAGCTGTACGGTCTACCCTTAATGACTCATGAAGATACTATATAAAAAAGATAAAGTAGGGTACTTTTTTCCTAGCACGGCGCCCTTCAGGTCCCATCGCATACCATAACTTAAGGTATGCGATGGGACCCGATCAGACCCGACCAACCCGATTTTCGGACCTTTTATAGGTTATTGTACAATTAAAAAATCGGTCGCATTGCATGCCATTATAATGGCATGCAATGTGATGCGACGCGACCGACCCAATTTTCCAATTGGACCCAATGTTAAATTGTACCTGACACCCGATTTTACATTGGATCCAATGTTAAATGCCCCCCAGACCCGATTTTTGATTGTATACCCACCCTAATGGTTAATTATATGTCAAATGCCCCCCATTGTTAACGCCACCCCACGATGTACTACAACCCGAAGCGTGGGGCGGCAGTACGCGTCCTCCGACCTTTTCATACCCCCACTATCTCCTTCGGCGTGGAGTTGATTTTATATAGAGTGGCGAGCGCAGCGAGCGCAGTGAGCCACCAAGCCCGAAGTGTGGCGAGCGCAGCGAGTCCCGCGAGGGGATGCATAATACCTGTGAAGTAATGCATGTCCCCTCGTGGGGCTCACCACGACTTCTGCTCAGTGGCTTTCTGCGCTCGCCACACTATATAAGATCGACTCCACGCCGACGTGGATAGTGGGGGTATGAAAAGGTCGGAGGAAGCGTACCGCCGCCCTTCACGGGTTCGCTGCGCTTGCCACGCTTCGGGTTGGCGTTCATCGTGGGGTGGCGTTAACAATGGGGGGGCATTTGACATATAATTAACCATTGGGGGGTATACAATCAAAAATCGGGTCTGGGGGGCATTTAACATTGGATCCAATGTAAAGTCAGGTGTCAGGGACCATTTAACATTGGATCCAATGTAAAAAATCGGATCGGTCGCGTCGCATCGCATCACATGCGATTTGGTCGCATGCGATGTGACCGATTTTTTAGACCTGATGGCATACAATTAAAGTTGGTGGCGCTGTGCTGGGAAACAAGTACCTAAAGTTGTTTTTCCAAAATGAGTGCTACAGTACCCTTGTGTCTAGCAGGACAAAGAAATGAGGGTAGAGGGGGTGATAAATATAAATACCTTTTTTAGGTTTTTCCTTCTTATAATCAGATATCGATGGGGAAAGACTCTTCTTTGGCGATGATAGTCTTGCCTTCGGAATGTTATTTTGCATATAGGAAAAAATCAAAGGGGAGAACAATGTGTTTATCTGTGGTTGCTATACTTGATAGCTGGATACGTTAACAATGTTAGCTGCTGTTTTACTCCTATAATGGTTTCTTTATCCCTCATAGAATGGTCCAATATAATTAAAAAACGTATGCTTATTGTAAAAAAATAACAGCAATAAAAAATGTATATGGGTAGAGGCATACCTCCCAACTGTCCCGCTTACCGCGAGAATAACCCGGTATTTGGGCACGTTCCCGCATGCCACCCAGGGCTGTCATTATCCACGTTGGGGGGGTGGGCAGTTGGGAGTCTCTCCCAGCCTGAAGAAAATAGACTGTTCAGCAGCGCAGATTTGCACGGCCTTAGGACGCTTCATACCACGAGGCCACACCCCCTTTCATAGGCCATGCCTGTCCCTACCCAGCAGAAATGACAAAGCAGAAGTGACACTTCAGGGGACACTCGTGTTCTGGGAATCCATACATATATTCTTTGTTCCATTAAAGTCCTTTTCTGACAGACATTTCCGAATCCGTTCCATGGAATGCGCTGTGGAGCGCACGTCCATTTTGTCATCTAAAGCAAAGCAATGTTATTTCAAAATCAGAATCAGAATTTGATTTGATCAATATACAGTATCCAGCAACACATACCATATATGTCCTCCATAAGGACCCCCTCCACCCCCTAGGAAGGCCTATAATCTCTGGAGCAAATAATATCACATCAAACTTGTCTGCAATAATTGACTCATATCTCCAACCATTAGTACCAAACCAAAAAGACAAATGCCTATCTCAGGGATTCCACTAATATTTTACAATTGTTAGATTCAATTGTTAGGAAGGATGAATTCACTATGGTAAATGCTGATGTGTCGACGCTCTACACCAGGGGTGGCCAACCGGTCAGAGGTAAAGAGCCGAAAAATACCTGTAGTCAAGCTAAAGAGCCAACAACATGCGCGCGCCGAAGGTGCGAGCGCCAAAAAGGGGCATGGTCTATTTGGAAGTAGGCCAAGCCCCATTTCTGTGTCCATTCCAAGTCAAAACTTTCGTTTTTGTATCCTGACAAAAGGTGCTCCAATAAACGCACCTGAAACGTTGATAATTCATATGCTGCTGTGACAGTGTGCTTATTATAAAAAAACGCCGAGGAGTGCCGCCGACAGTAGCAGCACTGTGTAAAGCCTGCACCCGTTGCCGACAGTAGTAGCAATGCTTAAAGCCTGCACCAGTTGCCGACTAGTAGCGCAATATAACACCTGCTCAAGTTGCCAACAGTAGTAGCACAGCGTAACACCTGCAAAAGTTGCTGACTGTAGTAGTGCTGTGTAACGCCCGCACCAGTTGCTTACAGTAGTAGCGCTGTGGAAAGCCTACACCAGTTGCAGACAGTAGTAGCGCTGCATAACACAGACATAAGTTGCTGACCGGAGTAGGGCTGCATAACGTTCTTGTCAGTTGCCGACAGTAGTAGCACTGCGAAACACCCAGACCAGTTGCCGACAGGAGTAGTGCTGTGTAACATCCACATAAGTAGCCGACAGCAGTAGCGCTGCATAACTCGCAGACCAGTTACTGACAGAATAAAACCTCAACCTTTATTTACCTTCAAATCTGGCAGGCAGTTCATCTTCTGCTCCTTCCATCAGCCCTGACCCCGTGTAGCTCCACCTCTTTCCTCCCGTGTTCTCCACCATCCATCCCAGGTAGCTCTGCCTAATTTTCAGGCCATGCCATTGCCAGCCAGTGCTACCATTCATTCAGCCAAAGGGGAGTTAGGAGCCGGGAGGGAGCTTCCTGATACTGGCACCGCTGCCTGTCATCCAGTGAGACACTGACAGGCAGCGGCAGTCAGAGAGGGCAGCGGCAGCCAGTGAGGACAGCAGCGGGGACGCAGAGCATGGAGAGCATCTCTACTGGATGGTGCCTCCTTGCCCTGCTTGCTGTGCGTAGCTACCGGGACATTTGATCTCCCTCCGTCAGTGGTCAGACCAGCACTCCTCTGCCTTCACCTCGCCGGCAGCCTCCTCCCGGCGCTGAATACCCGCTTGAACTGAGGGAAAGAAATAAATAACATGCGGCACCCTATGAGAGGGGACTGGGAGCAGGAGCCGCACTTAAACAGGGGGAGAGCCGCATGCGGCTCTAGAGCCGTGGGTTGGCCAACCCTGCTCTACACTATTATCCATGAGGATAAAGGAGTGGAGGCAGTTATGCACTTTTTAACACACTCTTGTTCTGGGAAAGATGTCCCACACATCTATTCTGCATTCCATTAGAGTCCTTTTCTGATATACATTTCCGAATCCAGTCTATGGAATGCGCCGTGGAGCGCACATCCATTTTGAAAGTCCATTTAGAATTAGAGCTCCGTAAATTCATAATAATAAAGTCCATAAAATACAAAACAAAAACGATAGAAGAAGGTATTAATACTTAAAAATACTTAAAAGGACAAAACATGGGTATATATATTTGGTATCAATGGAACAAATACATATAGATAAATGGTCCTGAAAAGAGGCCTAAAATATTGTCCGACAAGTAAATTAGACAGCTTTGACTTTTATAGAGACCTTCAAAAATAGATAAGAAAGTTGACAGTTAAAAAAATATTTTTCTGAAAAGAAGAAGAAGAGCCACCAGTACCCTCACATTCCGAATTTCACCCCAAATCTAAATTCTATCCATCATATACAGTATGAAGGGGTCTTTTGTTGATTGTTTCAAAATGGTTCTTGAGGAAGTGGAGAAGGGCCTAAAAAAAAAAACAAAAAAAAAAAAAAAAACAGCAACTTCACTAAATTTGAATGGATTGCTTTAAAATCTCTAAAAAAAAAATAGAAAGAGGTTATCATAAAAAACAGCTGATAAATGTGGAGGGGTGCTCCTTATGGTTTTAGAGGATTATGTTGTTGAAATTGATAAACAGTTAAAAGAAGGGGACACATTTTTAAAGTTAAAAACAAACCATTTGAAGAAGATCACCAAAGCTTTGGATATCTTAACATCTAAAGCATTGCAAAGCAATGTTATTTCAAAATCAGAATTTGATTTTATCAATATACAGTATCCAGCAACACCTACCATACATGTCCTCCCTAATGTCCAAAAGAACCCCCTCCACCCCCTAGGAAGGCCTATAATCTCTGGAACAAATAGTATCACATCAAACTTGTCTGTAATAATTGATTCTTATCTCCAACCATTAGTAAAAAAAGACAAAAGCCTATCTCAGGGATTCCACTAATATTTTACAATTGTTAGATTCAATTGTTTGGAAGGATGAATTCACTATGGTAAGTGCTGATGTGTCGACGCTCTACACTATTATCCATGAGGATAAAGGAGTGGAGGTAGTTATGCACTTTTTAAATGTAACAGATTATTCGGATGATTAAAAGGAGTTTTTAGTTGAAGGTATAAGCTTTATTTTACGGAACAATTATATCTATTTTTCTATTTTATTTTTATTATTATTTGCAACATATTGGCACCACCATGGGCTCCAGGTTTGCCCCCCAGCTATGCCAACCTCTTCATGTAATACTGGAAATCACAAACCGTATGGCATGGAGGAGAGCTGGGGGTAGGCCTGGTGCTCTGGAGACATTTTATTGATGACATCATTTTTATTTGGGAGGGCAACTCTGAGGACCTCTGTTCATTTTGTAACTCTCTCAATGTCAATGACAGAAACATTAAGCTCACCTTATCAAAGAGTAAAGATGAACTCTTCTTTTTGGATCTTTGTCTAAACATTAAGGAAGGCAACCTTAATAGGAAAGTCTATAGGAAAAAAACAGACTCCAATAGCTTCATAGAGATGAAAAGTCAGCATCATCCTAACTGGCTGAGTGGTATTTCATTCAGCCAGTTCTTAAGAGTCAATAGAAATACTGAACAATCAGTCTGTCAAGAACAACTTGACAAAATGAATGTACGTGTCTTGGAAAAGGGTTGTTCCAAAAGAACCTTAGAAGAAGCCAAGATAAAGGTTGGTGCCACCACTAGAGCGGAACTCTTGTATAAAGAAAAAAAAAAAAACAATAGAAAAAAACAACCATTTAGCCAATTCCATTACCAACAAAAGGAAATTTAGAATATTTTCAACAAAAATTGGAAGATCCTTATGCTGGCCACACATCAGACCAATTTTCGTCCAACCATCCAACTAGTTGGTTGGTTGGACTGAAAATCTGGTACTGTATGGGGGCAAATGCCACTAAGCAATTTGCTCTCAAACTCAGGAGAATGGACAAAAACATTCAGTGAAATTGTTTAAATTAAATAGGTCCAACTACAGTAGATTGCCTGAGTGACAGCTGTTGTCCATTTTCCGATTTGGGAAACAAATGACTTAATTACAAATTACATTTGCTCCTATCCAGTACTAGGTTTTTATTCCATCCCACCAACTAGTTGGATGGTTGGAGGAAAGTTGGTCTGATGTGTGGCCAGCATTAGAAAGGACCCTATCTTAGGACATCATTTGCCTGCAAAACCTAGGTTTATTTACAGGAGATCCACTACTATTAAGACACTTTATTGAAGAGTGCCTGTGGTGTCCCTAAAAGGAATAGTATCTGCAGTCAAGGTTTCCACCATTGTGGACTACAGTATGCCTTATGTGCAGGTCCACAAAGGGTTCCAGTAAAATTAAGGAATTGGAAGTGAAGGGTTGTAAAAGAATTCCTGACGTGTAACTCAAAAAATGTTATATATGCTCTTGAGTGCACGTGTGATCTGATCTATATAGAGAAAACCACTAGGTGTTTCAAAATTGGAATTGCCAGACATACAGTACCTGCTCATTTTTAAAAGGTTCACCATTCTAACCCGTGTCACATCAAATTCTTTTGGGGTATTCAACAAATGAACCCCAATTGGAGATGTAGTAATGTTGATATCCGTTTAGCAAAGGCAGAAATGTCTTTAAAAACATTGGTACCTGATAGACTCAATTGTGAATTTGAAATCAAATGGTATAGGTACTGTATAGGTATAACCTATTGCTAAATGTGGTTTCTGTATTCATCAGCATTTTTATTTGTGTTTATTCTTCTATCTATATGTATTTGTTCCATTGATACCAAATATATATTATATATATATATATATATATATATATATATATATATACTCATGTTTTTTCCTTTAAAGTATTAATACCTTCTTCTATCTTTTTTGTTTTGTATCTTATGGACTTTATTATTATGAACTTACGGAGCTCTAATTCTAAATGGACTTTCAAAATGGATGTGCGCTCCACGGCGCATTCCACGGACCGGATGCGGAAATGTCTATCAGAAAAGTACTCTAATGGAACGCAGAATACTGTAGATGTGTGGGACATCTATCCCAGAACACCGAGTGTCCCCCGAAGTGTCACTACCGCTTTGTCATTTCTGACGCTACGAACACCGGGAGTAACAGCTGCTTTGATTTGATCAATTATGTATGGTGTTAAAAAGGGCCCAGCTCAGCATCAGTGGCTATGCTTCTGATGAAGGGCTTCATTGCCTGAAAGCGCGCTCAAGCTTTGCCACTGCTGTTGCACCGGACCCCTCCTGGACTTGGGAACCGACTGCCAGGATCTGTCACTTCTACTGCTGGTCAGTGTGCTGTTGCAGAAACCGGGCTATTTGGCGTCCATATCCTATTGTGGAGGACTTCACCCACCGGATTGTGGGTTACATGCCATTTATTCATGTTATCATGTGAGTTTGTCCAATAAATATTTTGTTCAATGTTAACAAACAGTGTTGCACTAGATCCATGTTTCTTAAGTCCCCAGGTCTAAGGGAAAACTTTACAAAGCTTCAAGAAAAGACCATTTGTTACATGCTTGTGAAAACGACTCCCATGTAAGGGCATTGTGGAAAATAAATCAATTCTCTGTGCAATAACAATATTTGCACTATGGCAGTGGTTCCCAAACTGTGCGCCGTGGCTCCCTGGGGTGCCTCGGGACACATGCAGGGGTGCCCTGGGTTGATAGTCCAGGACCAACTAAAATTATTAATGGTTAATTATTTATAAGCAAAACCAGTGCTGGGGGCTGCCAATCATAAAATGTGTACAAACAGAAGCAATTCCTGCCCTTTTCCACATAACTGACCCTAAGAATAGCATATAAATCCAATCTAATTAAAATAAATTTGGCCTAGGGGTGCCGCGAAAAAAAATTCTTATACTCTAGGGTGCCGTGATTAAAAAAAGATTGGGAACCCCTGCACTATGGTCTTTTCTTTTTCCAAGGTCCATATTATGGGGACTGTTCACATCTACTGTTAAGTAGTGTATAAGTGTTTTTTTTTCTTCATTTAGGTGAAATATCGCCAAGTCTATTTTTTTCTGTTACTGTCTATTTGAACTGTTTGTGGTGAAGGTTCATTATTGTGTCACCCCGGCTGAAATTTCACTGGTGCACTAAAGATACCAGTACTGTCTATTGCCAACCCTGAGGTAAGGCAGTGTTCTGAGTGGGCTGAAGTATATTAGAAATCAGGCTTGATCCACATAAGTACTGATTTTGTATATACTGTAGCAGGCACACCACAGGTCCTACTTTAAATTTTCCCAAGGTTTAAAAATGCAGGTTACATGTTCCTCAAACCTCTTTCTGTCTGTTGTTAGTAGGACAGAGGAGGAATAGTGAGATATGGCAGAGATGACACCATAGCTCAGGGCCGGACTGGCCATCTGGCAAATGCCAGAAGGGCCGATGGCCTTGTGGGCCAATTTTGTGCAGAAAGTTCTGAGAACTTTCTGCAGTATTGCTGAGCCCGCTGCCACGCCTCCCCCGTGTCATTTGCATATTGATGCCATGACGCTGCATCATCATGATGCGCCCATTCCTGAGCCTGCTGCCTCCCGGCCACTGCCACCTCCACCCTCCTGTTTTCTCCTGCCACTGCTGCCGCCGAGGAGCAGCAGCCCTGAGAAAGACCACAGGTGACTGTGAGCACTCCCCCCCCCCCCCGTCAGTACTGGGCACAAGTCTGCATCAGACCATCTTTACAGTAGCTGCCTGCAGCCCAACCACTGTCCCTCATGGCACCATATACAAAAGTTACAAACCACCTGGGTCCTTGCATCCACTCTGGGTCCTGGCATCCACTGGGAAGCCTGGGTCTACAGTTGTTCAGAGTTAAATGTATATACACTGTACATGTATATATATATAGTGATCACGCTATGATGTAGGCTGTGCAGGGACAGCATGTGCACTCTGAGGGGGCTCAGCCAACTGGGGGTTGTGACGGTACGGCCCAGTGGGCATGTTTTAGCAGGAAACTGCTAATGGGGCAGGGCGCATTTTGCCCTTCAAACATTGATGCCCTGGTAAGGCCAGTGTAAACAATATACACATATATATATATATATATATATATATATATATATATATATATATATATATATATATGTGTGTGTATTGTTCACACTAGCCTTAGCAAGGCATCAATGGGGGGGTGTTGGCCTGACAGTTTGCCTAGGGTGCCAAGAAACCTTTCACCGGCCCTGCATACTGCAAACCTAGGGTATTGCACCCATTGCCACCAACAGCACCATTAACCCCAGTGTGCAGCTTGGCGGGATGCCGCCAAAGGACACACTTAAAAGATCAAAGAGACACAGCAGAAATTGTTTACTGGACATACCCCCCCCCCCCCGTATACTGCAGCAATGTGTAACGGGCATAAGGATTGTGTCATATTCTGTAGTGGGCATTACGGTGTGTGTGTCATAATGTATAATGGGCATAACGGATTGTGTCATAGTCTATAATGAGCATTACGGTGTGTGTCATACTATGTAATGGGCAATACAGTGTGCGGCAATGTGTAATGGGCATAACGGTGTGTTCCATAATGTGTAATGCCTCCTTTTTTGTGATGCCACGCCTCCTTTCTTTGAGGCCGCACCCCATTTTCGCTCTGCGGCTTCGCTGCGCAAGGGTCCCGCTTGATGCAGGTGGGCCTGTGTGCTCAAAATGCCAGGGCCGGTTTCTGGTCATAGTCCGGCCCTGCCACAGCTGGTGGGTTAGGTGCAAGCCTCCCCAGAGCCGAGCAGACAGATGGAAGGCGTATCCAGCGCACATTCTAAACCAAGCAGAGTCTAAAGTGAAAATTTTATTTGATGCCCACAATCCAGATAAATTACATATATGATGTGCCTAAATGAAAAGGAGATTACAGTTGTATGTGAAGAATATTTGAATGAAATAATATTTAATTACAGTTCATGTGTAAATTTCAACTAGGAAGGGAGTGGATGACTTCAGTGTAGAAAGTCTGGGGATTATTATTATTATTATAATTTTATTTATAAGGCACCACAAGTGTTTCGCAGCGCCGTACAAAGGAACAATACAGGGATACAAAGCTTGGCATAACATTGAATAAATAACAAAAATACAGTACAAATAAAGAGCACCACAGTTCAATACACATTACAGCTTAAATATAAGTAGGGTACTTGTGTATTAGCAGGGCGCCCACTTTCCCTTCATACGCTAAAGTAGTGAAATCGTAACGCATCGCATCGCATGCCATTATTGTATGGCATGTGATGCGATGAGATACGATTTTCCTATGTAATTTATTCACTGCTCTCTGTCAGTGAATAAATCAATGAACTCGTATACGATAAAAAAATCGGAGATGAGTAAAATGGAGATAAGTATGCAGTATGCAGACGAAGATGGTCACTGAGTTGGGATGCTGACGGATCCAGTTTTCCATTGTGTCCTGCACATCCTTGTCACAGGTGAACAACCATCTATCAGCAAACACATTAACCCACTGTGATTAGATACAGTACATCACTGCAGCAAAGTCTTCTTTTCATTTGGGCACACCTTATATATCAATGTAAGCATATTGATATGTGGCGCAAGACATGCTGCTAGTCACTTACATCGCACCTCTGACTTTTACCTTTGTTAACTAGATTGCGTTCCTTTTCCTGTATTTTGCTTCTTCATTTAATAACAGTGGACTATGGGTCAGATTCAGATCTTTTTGCAGCCTCGCAAACAGGTAAATGCCACCCGCTTGATGACCGAATGCACACGCCGTGTGAATCCCTGCAATTGCATGGGAGGGGATGTGTGCGCTTAAACATCCCCTTAAATGTGGCTGCATGGGTTAAAAATCATTCAGTTGTCACCAACCATCAAATAAAATTTTCCCATTTGCAGATAAAAATGACTCTAGACTGACTCTTATCTTGGGGTGGGCTCTGATTCGTGCTCTGACGTCATGTGATGCCATCTGCCCGCCCTGAGCAGGCCTGGACACACCTGCGTTTGCAAGGGAACACCCAGCATTTATGAGGATGCCCATAAAATTCTGGGCGTTCCTCTGCACCAGCACCTTGTCCGCCCCCTGCCCTCCCCTGACAGTGCAAAGCCTCAGTGCGTGTGATACTCGCCGTAGGCATTTGCACAGGGAGTTTGAACATAAATGGGAGTGCACAGATCTACAACATCGAAAATGGGGCCGAATTCAGACCCATCAGAATGAGTCTGAATCCAGCAATATATACATTGGATCACTATCTTACTGACCCCTCTATACCAGGGTTGCCGACCCTCCCGGAATTCCCGGGAGTCTCCCGAAAATCGGGTCCCCCTCCCGGCCCCCCGGAAGGGTGGGCAACCCTCCCAGAATCTGGGGGACCCCCCTGAACCCACCGAATCGCGGCATGTAAATGCCGCAATCCGCGGGTCTCAGAGGAGGGGGCGGGGCTAAAATGACGCAATTGTGCCATTTTAGCCCCGCCCCCTCCATGAATATTAGTAATTTCTTCGGTACTTGTTTCCTAGAACGGCCACAATCGTGAGTGATCGTGGCTCTTAATTAAGGGACACGATCCTCACGATGTGGCCGATTTTTTACAATTTTTTCCCTTTGAATGACAGAAATCGGGTCAATCGGTCGGTCGCGACCAATTAAAATCGGCCGCGATGCGACCGACCGATTCACCCGATTTTTCCATAGACTTCAATGTTAAAAAATCTTTTAACATTGAAATCGGGAGGATCGCGTCGGTCTTGTGCCATTATAATGGCACAAGATTAGATGGACTTGATTAAGTCCATCTCACATAGGGAAAAATAATAAAAAAGGTGAAATGGGCCAATATGACCCATTTCACATTTTTTATGTGCCCGCCATGACCCCACGATAGACGTCAACCCGAAGCGTGGCGAGCGCAGCGAGCCCACGAGGGGCGGCGGTACGCGTCCTCCGACCTTTTCATTCCCCTACTATCCACGTCGGCGTGGAGTTGAGAATATATAGTGTGGCGAGCGCAGCGAGCCACCGAGCCCGAAGCGTGGCGAGCGCAGCGAGCCCCGCGAGGGGACGCGTATACCTGTGAAGTTATACGCGTCCCCTCGCGGGGCTCGCTGCGCTCGCCACGCTTCGGGCTCGGTGGCTCGCTGCGCTCGCCACACTATATATTCTCAACTCCACGCCGACGTGGATAGTAGGGGAATGAAAAGGTCGGAGGACGCGCACCGCCGCCCCTCGCGGGCTCGCTGCGCTCGCCACGCTTCGGGTTGACGTCTATCGTGGGGTCTAGCCCACTTAGTAACATTTGGGGGGGCAATTGAAAAAAATCTGGTGAAAAAAAAAAAAAATCGGGTGAAAAATCGGTCGGTCGGATCGGTCGCATCGCATGCGACCAAATCGCATGCGATGGATCCGATTTTTTATCTTCCGACCACAACGATCTAAATCGTTGTGGCCGTGCTAGGAAACAAGTACCATTTCTTCTATTTCCCGTAGAGGGGGCGGGGCTTAATGACGTCACCGTCAAGCCCCGCCCCCGATCGGGTAAGCAAAGTCTCCTCTCCGGGCTTCTCCCGGAGAGGAGCATTAAAAAGTCGGCAACCCTGCTCTATACCCACCACTACATCTCTGAGCCCTCTACATGCTACACTACATCACTGACCCCTCTACATGCTACACCACATTACTGACCCCTCTATACCCACCACTACATCACTGACCCCTCTACATGCTACACTACATCACTGGCCCCTCTACATGCTACACCACATTACTGACCCCTCTATACCCACCACTACATCACTGAGCCCTCTATATGCTACACTACACAGCTGTCGATCTGGCAGCTTGCCTGCCAAGTCTATTTCTACTTTCAATCCCGATGCAGCGGTGCCGCGCATCGTGATTGAATCTGCATCGAATGCAGCTGACAATGTTTAATTCAGTTTCATTTTCGAATCAATTTGGACTATATATTTCAAATCGAATTGAAGATGACACTGAATCGAACTGTGTGTACATAGCATAACACTGACACCACATAATTTCCATCTTATTTCCATACACAGTCTCTGGGGGATTTCCTGTCACATCTCACCTGTCACTCTCTCTATATATATCTCATTGTACAGGAGACGTCTTATAGCCTCTGTCTGACAGCCCAGATACAGCAAGATGGTGTCTCCCAGTTACCTGCTGGCTGTGATACTCATTTATATTCAGGGTGAGAGATTGGGGGCATTACATGGTGCTGTGTAGGGGAATCTATACATGTAACATAAGTAATCAGAGCAGGATGTATATGACTATATACAGACATGTATCAGTAATGACTGTGTCTCCTCTAATCCTCAGGGTCCTGTGGGCAGATTGTGATGACTCAGACCCCAGGTTATATCTCTGTGTCACCAGGAGGAGTAGCCACCATCTCATGTACAGCCAGTACTGGTATAAGCCAGTACTTAGGCTGGTACCAACAGAAACCAGGACAACCTCCAAAGCTTATTATCTCTGATGCAATAAATCGACCCACAGGAGTCCCAGCCCGGTTCAGTGGATCTGGATCTGGAACTACATTCACACTGACAATTAGTGGAGTGACAGCAGAGGATGAGGCAGACTATCACTGTCAGCAGCGTCAGAGTTTACCTTTCACACAGTGATACAGAGCCGTACAATAACCTCCTTCCTCTTTCTGTAAGAGATTTGTCTCAGACATCAAGATGAATCTGTCTCCTACTGACAATCTAATGCCACTATATATGGGTGTTTGATGTGAGACACTTTTACTTCACACCTTTTTATAGGGACCCAAATGTTGAGCAGTTAATGGAGAAATAAGGTTGTTGGAGGGAGCAATGATAAGGAATAGAGGGTTAAGGTAAGATACAGCTATCTGAGGGAGACATGGTAAGTTGAATAGGGAAATTAAGTTTGTCTGAGGGAGCAACGGTCAGGGATGTGCTGAATATGGAAGATAAAGAGAACTACACATGGGGCGACACTGCTGAGCGTTCTGAGCAATGTACAGTAGATTGCTCAGCACAGAGCACTGCACAGGAATGTGACAGCGCTGTGTGCTGAGCGATATATACTAGATTTATCCAGCATGCTGGATATTAATTCGCCGGGTGATAGTGATGCACGGGGCTGCACTTCGCTATGTCACCTCTACACACAGAGCGACGTAGGGGCATTTTCTAAGCAATCTTTGAGATCGCTTAGAAAATTCCCTGAAATGGTCCCGTGTACCCATTAGAATGTCAGAGGGAGCGACGGTCAGGGAGGAGTTGAATAAGGAAGATAAGGTTGTCTGAGGGAGCGACGATCAGAGATGAGGTGAATAAGGAAGATAAGGTTGTTGGAGGGAGGGGTAGTCAGGGATGAGATAAATAGGGAAGATAAGGTTGTTGGAGGGAGGGATGTCAGGGATGAGATAAATAGGGAAGATAAGGTTGTTGGAGGGAGAGGTAGTCAGGGATGAGATAAATAGGGAAGATAAGGTTGTTGGAGGGAGGGATGTCAGGGATGAGATAAATAGGGAAGATAAGGTTGTTGGAGGGAGAGGTAGTCAGGGATGAGATAAATAGGGAAGATAAGGTTGTTGGAGGGAGGGGTAGTCAGGGATGAGATAAATAGGGAAGATAAGGTTGTCGGAGGGAGCGATGGTCAGAGATGAGATAAATAAGGAAGATAAGGTTGTTGGAGGGAGGGATGGTCAGGGATGAGATAAATAGGGAAGATAAGGTTGTTGGAGGGAGGGGTAGTCAGGGATGAGATAAATAGGGAAGATAAGGTTGTCGGAGGGAGCGATGGTCAGAGATGAGATAAATAAGGAAGATAAGGTTGTTGGAGGGAGGGATGGTCAGGGATGAGATAAATAGGGAAGATAAGGTTGTTGGAGGGAGGGATGTCAGGGATGAGGTTAATTTGAAAGATAATGTCAAAGGGAGCAACTGTTAGGAATAAAATGAGATGAATAGGGAAGAAAAGGTTATTGGAGGGAGCAATGGTCAGGGATGAGGTGAATAGAAAATATAAGGTTGTCTGATGGAGCAATGGTCAGGAATGAGGTGAATATGGAAGATAAAGTTGTCAGAAGGATCGGTGGTCAAGAATGAGGTGAGGAGTGAAGATAAAGTTGTCAGAGGAAGTGATGGTCCGGGATAGAGGGATGAGTGGATAGTGTTGGAGGCAGCCATGATGGCAAGCAGATCTCCTACTGTGGGATTACATACCCCTACTGTGCACTTTCAGACAGACAGCTCCCTATTCCCTCTGATCAGCATGTCAACTTCTCATCCTCATAACAAGGTTAGCTGGATAGGCCTATCTGTCTGTCTCTCCCCCCCCCCCCCCCCCCCCGGTGGCCGCTGCGCTGCTAAACCAGAATCCCGCCCCGGCTCTGAGTGTGCGCACAGTGCTCAGTGCTCCCAACATGTCCATTCCCTCACCACGCTCCCTCACAGGACACTGTTTCACCGGGGCTGAACACGCAGGCAGGTGCTGCTGCTGGCCTGGAAAAACAGAATGACAGTGGGTGCGTGGCGCAATGCTGCCTGAGATCACTATCCCTGAAGATACACCTTTACTTCAACAATATAACATACAAAAAATTGGGATATAGAATCAATTTCGCAAAAGAGATGATACTTAGATTTCTTAGGTACAGTCTTTTTTCCTCTTGTATGGTGTTACTCTCGGATGGGCAAGGTTCGCCAGATCAGGGTGTTGCGTGAGGAAAAAATACAAAAAATAAAGATTACAATTAAATACTTGTATGTGTCCTTATTATGAAGACTCTAAAGAGTGAGTGCTCTAATTATTTTAGAGAAACTGGGTCACTCCGGGCGTACCAGAACTCACTAGGTAAATGATGGTTTCCCTCTTGTAAAGGTTTCTTTTATCCCGGAGGGGCTCAGTCTCAGTGTAGATATCTCTCCGAATATTTGTGAGACAATCGAAGGGCTTTTCCAGCCGTGCTCATGAAAAAGAGAAATTAGTGTCTGAGACTCTCTTTCAGTGGTGAAGTTAAATATATGCGAGAGCTGTACAGAACACACTGAGTTGTGACAGCGTACCTCACTTACTGTACATAAGTGATTGAGAAAGAACATGTGTAAAAGGTTTCTTTTCCTTAGATAGAGGAGAAGCGTACCCCTACTCACGGTGTTATAAGGAGTTTTCAAACCTATAAAGGTTTCTTTCTCCCGTATGTTCTTCGTTAATATAGTGTTCTGGGCAGTTGTAGAATCCACTATTTCAGTGCTCCCAGGTGTATAGAAAATGTAAAAACAACACCAATGTGGTTAGAATATGTTGAGTAGGTGATATTTTACATGAAGTTACCACCCTGAGATTCAATGGCGTACCTTACTCACCCCTTAAAGTGGGGGCACAAACCCCGTAGCGGTTTCATTATAGATATATTCCAATATTGCTTTTTGTAAACCAGGAGGCCAATGTAGGTAAGAAATTCCAAAAAGATTTTAATCCATAAAAACACTTAACATAAGTCCCATCGGCAGGTCATGAGGACACATGAGAAAACATCCATAGAAAAAACAATGTCCAAAAACCCCCAAAATTTTTTTAAAGCGGTCAGGGAGGAGTTGAATAAGGAAGATAAGGTTGTCTGAGGGAGCGACGATCAGAGATGAGGTGAATAAGGAAGATAAGGTTGTCGGAGGAAGCGATGGTCAGAGATGAGATCAATAGGGAAGATAAGGTTGTTGGAGGGAGGGGTGGTCAGGGATGAGATAAATAGGGAAGATATGGTTGTTGGAGGGAGGGGTGGTCAGGGATGAGATAAATAGGGAAGATAAGGTTGTTGGAGGGAGGGGTGGTCAGGGATGAGATAAATAGGGAAGATAAGGTTGTTGGAGGGAGGGGTGGTCAGGGATGAGATAAATAGGGAAGATAAGGTTGTTGGAGGGAGGGATGTCAGGGATGAGATAAATAGGGAAGATAAGGTTGTTGGAGGGAGGGATGTCAGGGATGAGATAAATAGGGAAGATAAGGTTGTTGGAGGGAGGGATGGTCAGGGATGAGATAATTAGGGAAGATAAGGGTGTTGGAGGGAGGGATGGTCAGGGATGAGATAAATAGGGAAGATAAGGGTGTTGGAGGGAGGGATGGTCAGGGATGAGATAATTAGGGAAGATAAGGGTGTTGGAGGGAGGGATGGTCAGGGATGAGATAAATAGGGAAGATAAGGTTGTTGGAGGGAGGGGTGGTCAGGGATGAGATAAATAGGGAAGATAAGGGTGTTGGAGGGAGGGATGGTCAGGGATGAGGTTAATTTGAAAAATAATGTCAAAGGGAGCAACTGTTAGGAATAAAATGAGATGAATAGGGAAGAAAAGGTTATTGGAGGGAGCAATGGTCAGGGATGAGGTGAAGAGAAAATATAAGGTTGTCCGATGGAGCAATGGTCAGGAATGAGGTGAATATGGAAGATAAAGTTGTCAGAAGGATCGGTGGTCAAGAATGAGGTGAGGAGTGAAGATAAAGTTGTCAGAGGAAGTGATGGTCTGGGATAGAGGGATGAGTGGATAGTGTTGGAGGCAGCCATGATGGCAAGCAGATCTCCTACTGTGGGATTACATACCCCTACTGTGCACTTTCAGACAGCTCCCTATTCCCTCTAATCAGCATGTCTACTTCTCATCCTCATAACAAGGTTAGCTGGATAGGCCTATCTGTCTGTCCGTCCGTCCCCCCCCCCCCCCGGTGGCCGCTGCGCTGCTAAACCAGAATCCCGCCCCGGCTCTGAGTGTGCGCACAGTGCTCAGTGCTCCCAACATGTCCATTCCCTCACCACGCTCCCTCACAGGACACTGTTTCACCGGGGCTGAACACGCAGGCAGGTGCTAGCGGCCAGCAGCAGCCCTAACGCCCTTAGTTCCTGCAGGTGGAGGGACATGGTAATTGACTACATTGTCTCTGACAGTTCCGCCCGTTGGCAGCTGTAAGTGACTCAGACTGACAGCTGCCGCCCTTAATAGGTGCCGCCCAGTGGTGGGATTCAAATAAATTAACAACAGGTTCTATGTCCTAATGTCCATTACACATAAAGCCACACGCCATAATGCCAATTACACATAAAGCCACACACTGTAATGCCCATTAAACATTGTGCTACACACTGGGCTCCCGTTACACATTATGTCGCACACCGTGATGACCCATTACATATTTGAAACATAAGTGCCACTTACCTACATGCTCATTGCTAAAGGTTTGCTTGATGCCAGGGGCTTCATGCTGGATGCCAGGGGCTTCATGCTGGATGCCAAGGGGGCTTCATGCTGGTTGCCAAGGGGGAATACATGCTGGTTGCCAAGGGGGGGGGTGTATTGCTCGTTGCCAAGGGGGAGTAAATTGCTCGTTGTCAAGGGGGAGTGAAATACTGCCGCTCTGTGTAAAGACCACCGCCGCCAGCCGCACACAATTTAAAGCTGTGACAGCAGGGCAGAGAGCTGCGTACACTGAAAGCAGGTCCGCGGCTATTTTGAACTCTCCCGCTGGACCACAAACCAATAGGAGCTCGTGGCCCAGCAGCCAATAAGGAGCCACCACTGATGCAGACATGCTTTGTGTATACAGACAGGTAGCAGATGCCACAGCTTTACAGTACCTAGTGAGCGGCCGCGTCTGTCTAAATCATAAGGAGTGGACAGCATGGCGCTCCTTAGCAAATGGTTCTGCAGAACTGATAGTATATTAGTTATCGGTTCTGCAGAACCGCTGTGAATTGGCTGAATCCCACCTCTGGTGCCGTCCCTAGGCCCGTGCCTGGACTGTTTGTGGTTGGGTCCGGTGGCAGGGGGCGTGCCCTGCTCCTGTGCAATATGAAGGCTCGAGCCTGTCTGTGAGACCACGGGAATTATGCGCATGCACGGATGATAGACAAAGGTGTTGCGATCCGTGTTTTAGTCTTTACCCCAACATAATCTATAAATATTGTTCTAAATGCATAGTATACCATACAACCCCTGAGGAAGTCCTACAAAATAAGAAAAAGGATGAAACGCATTTACCAGATTTTAATATTTTCCGATATTGTACATTTTCTATTGTTTTTTTTTTTGTGTAATAAATGATTGAAATGTTATCACACTATCAAGTTTTTCCATTCTGTGAGTACTATTAAGGTATAAGCCCTGGAACATTATGAGGAATCTTTTGCATAGCCATGGATCTTAACGGTGAAATGTAATAGGATGAGAGATTCAGATAGTGAGAGATTTGGTAAGAAATCTCCAGTTTTTTTTAAAGTGGCAATCATTTACACTGCAAAACCAGTCTGATTTTGCAGTGTATATGATTGCCGCTTTAAAAAAATTGGAGATTTCTTACCAAATCTCTCACTTTCTGAATCTCTCATTCTATTACATTTCACCCTAAGTGTAAGTTAATATTATGGGCCTTATTCTAGTTCACTCTTTCTGACAAAATCCTTCTTAGATGGAAAAAAAACATGTGCACTGCAGGGGGGCAGATGTAACATGTGCAGAGAGAATTATATATGGTGAGTTATTTACTGGCTGCTTTATTTTTACACTGAAATATAGATCTCACTTTGAAGTAAAACCCCCACCCAAATCTAATTCTCTCTGCACAAGTAACATCTGCCCCACCTGCAGTGCACATGGTTTTGTCCATCTAAGAAGGATTTTGTCACAAAGAGTGAACTGGAATAAGGCCCTATGTTTTTTTGCTCACATTGCTTCATTTTACCTGCTATTTTGTTCTTCTACCACCTGATGGCAGTAGAGCATTATCTTTACAATTAAGCACCATTCTAATTTCACTTAACACATGGGGGTTGAAATTCTGCATTTGCTGATACATCATTTTTACCAATGTACATTACACCTGTATTGAGTCCGATAGCTGCTGACTGAGGGACGCATTGGAAAAGCCACAAATGAAAGAAACCGTGATATATCTGGTTTATTTTACCTTATGGTATGCATTTCTAACAGACCCTATTAGAATAATAATATGTGTATGACACTGAAGGCGTAAGGCATGGGTCCTCAAACTGCGGTCCTCCAGATGTTGTGAAACTACAAATCCCAGCATGCCTTGCCACAGTTTTGCTATAAGGTAGTGTTAAAACTGTGGCAAGGCATGCTGGGATTCGTAGTTTCACAACATCTGGAGGGCCGCAGTTTGAGGACCCATGGCGTAAGGGTTCTTCCACAGATGTATAGATATAAATTCACATTTACTTAATAAAAATAAAAGCTACAGTATATATTTCCGTCCAAATTATTAGTACAGTAGCTAGAACTGTCCTGAAAAAAAAAAAACATTGACACAATACCGACCACTTAGTAATAATGTTTTAACCCCTTGGGGTCGATCCTATTAGGTGCGGATGATTCGCACCGGGCGCACTTTACGGCGGACTGAATTTGCTTAAAAGTGCTCGCACCTCCATAGGGGTGCCAGAATTTTAATTGAATTCGGCCCTGCAGAGGGTGCAAGATAGGCATAATTCGGGTGCAATTTTCAGCATTAAAATATCACCCAAACAGCAACTCGCACCCTTCAGCGACAATAGGATCGACCCCTTTGAGGGCCAAGCGAATTTGTCAAAATAGGTGTGAAAATTGCCAAGCAAACATTTGTATTCCTCATAATGACCTGTAATGTTACCTTATATAGGAAATAGAATCGTTTTTTTACATAACATTTTTTATTTTAATTTATATACCAAATGTGAGCGACCCTGGCATTTTTATTTTGTGCATTCTCACAGAGATGTTGGCACTCAAAGGGTTAATAAACATTAAGAATATTAATAAAATAGCAAACAACAAATAATTTTTTCACTCTGTATTTATTTAGAAAACATAATAACTTTATTGCTATGAAATAGTGACGATGTCAGAACATTCTCATTCATGTGTGACCCGAACGAAGAGTCTTCTTTTCTTTCCAATAAAATGCTGCACAACTGCAGGAAATCGCTCAATTACACAAATGCCGGCATTGTGTCCCCTCTGTATCAGGGCCCTGCACCCGGCTCGGCATCCTCCATCCCTGCCTCCATTGTCTCTTAGTATAACTGTTACCCAGAAAGGATGGCAAAATATAAACTCTTCACAGTTGTCTGCGTCTCTATTTACTTAATGCTAAGTTATGTCAGGGTTGCCTACCCTCCGGGAATGGCTGGGAGGGTCCTGGAAATTGGGGCCCCCTCCTGGCCCCCCAGAAAGTGTGGCAACCCTGCCGGAATGTGGGCAATCTCCTGCATTCCCCCTCGGACGGGGGTGGGGGGTCCGTGTGAGCAAATGAAGCAAAACGCATCACAGTAGCCCTGCCCCCACTGTACAATGCCTTAAATATCAACATTGCATCCCCCATGCAATGCTCATATTTTAGGCATTGTACAGTGGGGGCAGGGCTACTGTGATGCGTTTTGCTTCATTTGCTCCCACGGACCCCCCACGCCCGTCCGAGGGGGAATGCAGGAGATTGCCCACATTCCGGCAGGCATGGCCATGAGGACACGATCGTGCTGGCCATGCCCCCACACTGGGTGATGCGCCACCTGCCCCTTTCCTGCCTCACTGAACTGGCTGCCATCTCCCGAATAAAGTAGCCAGAAAGTAGGTAACTATGAGTTATGTATTTATGCAGTGTGGTTATATTTGATGGTAGTAATATATGTGGTGACAGCTGACATGTGCATGACTGGTTTATTTCCATCTTATTTCCATACACAGTCTCTGGGGGATTTCCTGTCACATCTCACCTGTCACTCTCTCAGGGGCGGGCTGGGCTGGGGGGCAGGGTGCCATGTGCCCCCCGGGCCGCTCTAACAGGCACTGTTGCGGGCCGCGGGCTGCCTCCTATTTTACCTGCTTTCCTCCTGTAAGCAGCACCGCGGCCCGTGGCGTAGCTAGTGTAAGGAGGAGCGGGGGCTGCATGGGCGCCGGGTGCCGGCGATCAGTATGTGTCTTTGTGGCTGCTAGCGTGCCGCCTGCCGCTCCCGCACAGGCGAGTCGGCTGCGGCACGGGGCCGCCATGACAGTTTCACTGTCACACTGCCCTTACTTGATGGGCAGGCGGGCTGTCATATGAGAACGGGCTGAAGGGAGGGAGGGAGGGCGGGGGCGCGGCCTGGGACGAAGTGTCAGGGAGAAGCAGGTTACTGTCTCTGCTTCTCCTATGCGTGTGATGTCACCACGTCACACGCTGGAGAGGAGGGGAGGAGAGGAGCCGGGAACTGAAGCTGAGCACCTGACTGACTTGTTAAGAACACAGGTGCGTTTTTATTAGCACCTATATAAAATAAGTATATGTGTATATACTGCATATGTGTGTGTATAATATATATATATATATATATATATATATATATATACACACACACACAAACACACATAGATCTCACAGTCTATACTTATTTGTATGTATGTATGTATATATATATATATATATATATATATATATATACATACATACATACATACATCTCACAGTCTATTTGTATGTGTGTGGTGTGTGTATATATATATATATATATATATATATATATATAAATATATAAATATATATATGTGTTTATGTGTTTGCCGGGTTGATCCTATTAACCCCAAAGGTTGCGGATGATTTGCCGAGTGTGAATCATCACGACACCGGGCGCACTTTAGACGGGCTGAATTCACTGAAAAATACTCGCACCTCCTTAGGGGTGTGAGTAAATTTCAGTGAATTCTGCACTGCGAAGGGTGCGAGTTAGGGTGAATTCGGGTGCCGTTTTCACCGAAAAAACGGCAAATGAACGGCAACTCGCACCCTTTGGGGTTAATAGGATCGACCCATATATATATATATGACGTTCAGTCTGGCACTCCATTCAAATCAACAGCTTATGTGGGTGCCTTCTGGCAGGGTAGATAGAGCCCGATAATAAACAAACAGCTGCACTCCACGGATTACAAAAAATAAACTTGTATTTGTGAAACCAACCCTTCGGGGTTCATCTTGAAAAATGGGTTTAAGAACCACGAAACATTGGTTTCACAAATCCGTGGAGTGCCGCTGTTCATTATCGGGCTATATATATATATATATATATATATATATATATATATATATATATATATATATATATATATATACACACATATATATACAGTGTTCCCAAACTGTGTGCCTAGGGTCCCTGGGGTTCCTCAGGACACTTGCAGGGGTGCCTTGGATTAGTGGTCTAGAGGCAAACTGATGTGCTGGCACTCGCGCTCCTATGTTCCGTGGTGGGGTGCCTTGTCAGAAAAAAGTTTCATACATACTGTACACACGATATGACCGGCACTCCCCGGGTCCTTCTCCTGTAATCTTAGTAATGACAACGCATACCACTCAATTTCATGCAACGTTTCGGCCCGTCGTCAGGCATACTTTGAAAAAAAAAAAAGAACTGTTTTTTTTTCTTCATGTTTTTGCCTTGCCAAAAAAGGCCATTGGGGGGGGGGGGGGTGCAATAATTTTTTTGGCAGGGGGAAGTAAAATTTATAGTTACGCCACTGGCCGCGGCTGCAGGAACATGGCTGCCTCCTGCATGAGGACATGCTCACCAGCATGGGATGTGCAAGTCCCGGACGGATTCCTGGCATTGGTCTGCACTCTACAGTGTGGCCGCGGCGGACACCGCGTGACATCATGACGCCGTCACTGCCGTCCCACTCGTGCGACACATACTCGGAGGATGGAGAGGCGGCGCCGGAAAGTAAAGGCAAAGAGGGCAGAGGGAGCCGCAGCAGTAGAGCACAGACCCGGGCCTATGAAAGGCAGGTGTCCTGTAACTACAGTATGTATTGAGTGTTATAATGGGGGCCAGGGAGCTGCCTGTGGATTATACAGGGGGAGCAGTCTGTGGTGTCCTGCCAAGACCCCACAGGCTGCTCCCCATGTATAATTATACCAGGACAGTCTTGGTGTAATTATACAGGGGGAGCAGCCTGTGGTGTTCTGCCAGAACACCACAGGCTGCTCCCCCTGTATAATTATACCAGGACAGTCTTGGTATAATTATACAGGGGGAGCAGCCTGTGGTGACCTGGTATAATTATACAGGAGGAGCAGCCTGTGGTGTCCTGTCAGGACACCAGAGTCTGATCCCCCTGTATCATTATACCAGGACAGTCTTGGTATAATTATACAGGGGAAGCAGCCGGTGGTGTCCTGGTATAATTATACAGAGGGAGCAGCCTGTGGTGTCTGTTCAGTTTATGCAGAGGAGCAGCCTGTGGTGTCTTCTTGTTATTATGCAGGGGAGCAGTCTGTAGTGTGAGGTATAATTATGCAGGGGGAGCAGCCTGTGGTGTCCTATTCTGTTATTTGAATACAAGGGGGCAGCCTGTGGTGTCCTGTTATTGTTATTATACTGAGGAGCAGCCTGTGGTGTCCTGATATTATACAGGGGAACAGTCTGTGGTGTCCTGTTATTATACAGGGCAGCAGACTGTGGTGTCCTGATATTATACAGGGGAGCAGTCTGTGGTGTCCTGTTATTATACAGGGCATCAGTTTGTGCTGTCCTGTTATTATACAGGGGGAGCAGCCTGTGCTGTCCTGTTATTATACAGGGGAAGCAGCCTTTGTTGTCCTGTTATTATACAGGGGAAGCAGCCTGTGTTGTCCTGTTATTATACAGGGGAAGCAGCCTGTGTTGTCCTGTTATTATACAGGGGAAGCAGCCTGTGGACTCATTAAAATGGAGGTTTTTCAGTAAAAAAAATATGTATTAATAAAAAAAAGATAATAACACCACGACAGGCTGCTCCCCCTGGATAATAACAGGACACCAGAGGCTCTGGTGTCCTGTTATTATCCAGGGGGAGCAGCCTGTCGTGGTGTTATTATCTTTTTTTTATTAATACATATTTTCTTTTACCGAAAAACCTCCATTTTAATGATGGGTACTTGTGAGTTATCTGGGCTGCCGATTTTTTGATTGTATGCCTTAAGTTAAGGCATACAATCAGATGCGATGCGATGCGATATCGCATCGCATCGCATGCGATCATCGGATGCGATGACCCGATTTTTCCATAGGAATCAATGTTAAAATGGACTGAGTCCATTTTAACATGGAATTCAATGGGAAAAAGGGGTCCTTTTCATACCCCTACTATCCAAGTGGGCATGGAGTTGGATATAAACCTGTGGCGAGCGTAGCGAGCCACCGTGCCCGAAGCGTGGCGAGCGAAGCGAGCCCCGCGAGGGGACGGTATTCTGTGTCCCCTCGCGGGGCTCGCTACGCTCGCCACGCTTCGGGCTCGGTGGCTCGCTACGCTCGCCACAGGTTTATATCCAACTCCATGCCCACTTGGATAGTAGGGGTATGAAAAGGACCCCTTTTTCCCATTGAATTCCATGTTAAAATGGACTCAGTCCATTTTAACATTGATTCCTATGGAAAAATCGGGTCATCGCATCGCATCGCATCCGATGGTCGCATGCGATGCGATGCGATGTGCCCGATCCGACCCGATTTAGAAATCGGCAGCCCGGATAACTCACAAGTACCTAATGATGCACTGTTACTTATGGGCCAGTGCTCAGGACTTGCCCCCCAGGCTAAAAGTTGCCAGCCAGCCCCTGCACTCTCTATATATATCTCATTGTACAGGAGACGTCTTATAGCTTCTGTCTGACAGCCCAGATACAGCAAGATGGTGTCTCCCAGTTACCTGCTGGCTATGATACTCATTTATATTCAGGGTGAGAGATTGGGGGCATTACATGGTGCTGTGTAGGGGAATCTATACATGTAACATAAGTAATCAGAGCAGGATGTATATGACTATATACAGACATGTATCAGTAATGACTGTGTCTCCTCTAATCCTCAGGGTCCTGTGGGGAGATTGTGATGACTCAGACCCCAGATTATATCTCTGTGTCACCAGGAGGAGCAGCCAACATCTCATGTACAGCCAGTACTGGTATAAGCGGCTACTTAGCCTGGTACCAACAGAAACCAGGACAACCTCCAAAGCTTTTTATCTATGATGCCAGCAGCCGATATACAGGAGTCCCAGCCAGGTTCAGTGGATCTGGATCTGGAACTACATTTACACTGACAATTAGTGGAGTGACAGCAGAGGATGAGGCAAACTATTACTGTCAGCAGTTTTATAATTATAATCCACCTATCACAGTGATACAGAGCCGTACAATAACCTCCTTCCTCTTTCTGTAAGAGATGTGTATTGCCCCTTTCAGACCGCACTTTAAAAACGGTATATTGCCGTTTTTTTACCGTTTTAAAACGGTAATGTGTGCGGTCTGAAAGGTGCAGGACCACTTAACCGGTTAGAAAAAAACGTTTTTTCTAACCGGTTAAAATGCAGGGTCCTACCAGTTTCAGAACCGGTATTTTAGGCTCAAAATCGGTTCTGAAACGGTATTTAGGACCCAGCCAATGAGCTGGGTCCTAAATTCAGCACAGTGAATACTTAATGAGCGCTCATTAAGTATTCACAGCACTGGAGCCCCCCCCGCGCGTGTTGACACCCCCCGCGCGCGTGTCGACGCCCCCCGCGCGTGTCGACCCCCCCGCGTGTCGGCGCCCCCCGTGTCGACTTACCCCGTGCCGGTATCTCCGTTGTGGTTCCCGGCACTGCAGCTCAGTATGCTCGGAAAGCACTTATGAAAAAAGTGTCTTTCAGAAAATGGCTGCCCCCATATGAAAGACAGTTTTTTTAAACAGGGTTTCCTATGGGGCAGCCATTTTCTGGAAGACACTTTTTTCATAAGTGCTTTCCGAGCATACTGAGCTGCAGTGCCGGGATCCACAACGGAGGTACCGGCACGGGGTAAGTCGACACGGGGGGGGGGGGCGCCGACACGCGGGGGGGGGGGGCGTCGACATGCGCGGGGGGCGTCGACATGCGCGGGGGGCGTCGACATGCTCTCGGTCGACACGCGCGAGGGGGGGGGGAGCTGCACGGAGGGGAGGGCTGAAGGCTGCACTGGCTTTGACCCTGTATTTGGAAAGTTTCCAAAAACGGGTCTGCCAGTGTCAAAAAATCGGCACTTAAACGGTAATATACCGTTTAAGTGCTGCGGTGTGAAAGGGGTTTTATCTGGCAGACCCGTTTTTGGAAACGTTTCCAAATACAGGGTCAAAGCCAGTTATGCGGTCTGAAAGCAGCATATCAGACAGGGAGATGAATCTGTCTCCTACTGACAATCTTATGTCACTACATATCTGGGTGTTTGATATGAGGCACTGGAGCATATTTCTTAAAATATTTTTGATTCCAAGCTTCCAGATGATTCCTGCAGTCATTATTGGGTGTGTGCATTGAAGATGGTCTGTAGCAGATATCAGAGAGTTCTATAGTGGATACAATATGGGCAAATGTACCAAGCTGTGAAGCTTTACAGATCTTGGGGGTTATTCTGGTTGATTCGCAAGGCTGCAAATTTGCAGCCTTGCGAGTCCACCAAACCCCGCCCGGCGAACGCACGCCGCCCCAGCAATGTGCGGCTTCGCCCGCACAGCAGTGAATGGATGTTTTGCATAAACATCCATTCGCTTTGCTGGGGTGTCCGCCCACATCATTCGATGGTCACCGACCATCGAATGATGTTTAGCGTGCACGCATATATAAGTGACTTTTGAGTTACTTACATTTGCGTGCACGCTGGCGTGATATGGGCGGGCACCTGACATCCGGTGATGTCAGCTACCCGGCCCACACACCCGCGTCGCTGCCTCATTACCATGAGAACGCCCAGCGTTCTCATGGAAACGCCCATGGAACGCTGGGCGTTCCCATATGGTAAGGGGGCAGCCCCCGCCCATCTCCACCCCCCCCTCGCTGCCATGGGTGCGTGCACCCGGCGACCCGAAAGGTCGCCGTGGGTGCACGCACCATATGCCTGCACATGCGCAGATACCCGTCTGCGCATGCGCAGATGGCCAACATCGGAACTGCGTGCGAATGCACGCAGATCTGAATAAGGCCCCTTGTCTCCTGATTCGCTTACAGGCTTTTGTTTTAAAAAGGGGATCTTTAAGATCCCTCTCCTGTTGTAATCTAAATATATATTCCTCATTGCTTCAATATGTGATGATAATAAATGATAAAAAAGATACAAATAATAGACATGGTCATTTTATTTAGAGATGTGCACCGGCCACTTTTCGGGTTTTGGGTTCTGATTACCTTGAGGTTTTGGGTTCTAATGGGTTTTGGCAAAACACCTCCTAAGTGTTTTGTGTTTGGATTTTTTTGGGGTTTTGGGTTCTGATTTTTTTGTTAAAAATGCATAAAAACAGCTAAAATCGCAGAATTTGGTGGGTTTTTTTGCTCCTACGCTATATTGACCTCAATAACATTCATTTAAACTCATTTCCAGTGTATTCTGAACACCTCACACCTCACAATATTGTTTTTATTGCCAAAGTTTGCACTGAGGTGGCTGGATAACTATGCTAAGCCACACAAGTGTGCGGCACAAACACGTGGCTCATGTAAGAGTGGCACTGCAGTGGCAGACATGATGGCAGTTTAAAAAAATAGGCCCATTAAAGATACCTATCTGGCTTGATCATGCACTGTTTACCATGTGCAGCCAAGGAGCGGTGGGCATTTTGTGCAGCACAGAGTTTGTCTGCAAGTGTGTAACTGTTTTGATCACTTTAACATCCAACAAGACCCCTATCTGGCTTGATTGTGTGATAATGTAATCTGATTGTTTAATTTTGTGATTATTATTCATTTATTATTACCAGTCCTCTCTTAAATCATTGCCTAATGGGTGTAGGGGAGTGGGCTAATCAATTTTAAGGTGGCAGATTGAAGATGTAATGTAATGTAAACCATCACTAGCATTGGTTGCAGCAGTGGCAGTAACTGATGGACCCGGCTGTGCAGATAAGGAGGATGCTGACAGCGATGATGTCAAAGGGAGAGCCAGCGAACTGTTGCTCCATGCAGCGCTGGAAAACTTCGCTGCCTGTGGTGATGCCATAGGGCATGCGTAGGAAGACGTAGCACCCAATAGGGGTCATGAAGGCAGTAAGCATGGAAGAGGCTCTGTCCAGAGGGATCTGCCAAAACCCACACTTGGCATTCAGGGTGCTAAAGACCGTTGCACCTGGCATGTCAGTGATCACCTGCTCGATGGTGCAGAGTGTGTATCTGTTTTGGTCAGTTTAATATTTCATAAGACCCCTATCTGTCTTGATTGTGATTATGATTAATAATGATTTAATGATTAATGATTTATAATTAATTTCATCTGATTTTTAATTTGGTGATTAGTAATATTATTCATTTATTATTTATTATTACCATTCGTCTCGTCAATCATTGCCTAATGGGTGGAGGGGAGGGGGCTAATCAATGACTAGGTGGCAGCTGGAAGAGTTCTATCTGGCTGCGCTTCTGTAACTCTATTGATCGCTTGGGTGGATTCAGGTGATCTGGCTCGCTACGCGGGTGTTCCCTTTGCTCACTGATTCACATGCGTCCCTCGTGAAGCTGCGCGCTCTGTCGAGGAGGATGTCCTTTGCCGGTAGAGAAGTACTGATCTTCTCTCAAGGTGTTACGACTCGTAGCTGCACTCCCCTGCTACAACCTCAAAACAAGCACCAAGACCCCTATCTGGCTTGATTGTGCACTGTTTACACAGTGCAGCCGAGGAGCAGTGGGCGATTGGTGAAGCAATCAGTGGAATACAAAGAGTTATATGCATTTCAAAGACAAGTCCCTCATACAAATGACTCTCAGCAGTGGGCACCAGACCAGACAGGTAAAAAAAAAATTAGCTGCCCAAAAAGAAGTGTAATTGCAGCCGTCCCCAAAGAAGTTTAATTGCAGCCGCCCTCAAAAAAGTTTAGCCGCCCCTAAAGAAGTTTAATTGCAGCTGCACAAAAATAATTTTCATTGCAGCCTCCCTCAAAAAAGTTCAGCCGCCCCCAAAGAAGTTTAATTGCAGCCACCCCCAAAGAAGTTTAATTGCAGCCGCCCAAAAAGAAGTGTAATTGCAGCCATCCCCAAAGAAGTTTAATTGCAGCCACCCTCAAAAAAGTTTAGCCGCCCCCAAAGAAGTTTAATTGCAGCCGCACAAAAAGAAGTTTCATTGCAGCCACCCACAAAAAAGTTTAGCCGCCCAAAAAGAAGTGTAATTGCAGCCTTCCTGCACCAGCCCTGACTCCCCCAGGTCAGGGAGATCACATTCTCACCCATGAGGATGGTGATTGTGACACAAATCCAAAAGAGGACAGAGAACAATCTCTTGCACACGAGACCACTGTGCTGGATACAAGACAGACCAGAGTCCACCTAAAGGTGTCGGCTAGTACAGCATGCCTAAAAGTTTCAAGGCTCCAAAAAAAAAGACTGCAGTGGCAGACTCCCAAATTAATGCAGGGTGAGAGCTGCAACCAGCAGTGGGCGATTGGTGCAGCAATCAAGTGGAATGCAAACAGTTGTATGCATTTAAAAGACAAGTCCCTCATATGAATGACTCCCAGCAGTGGGCACCAGACCAGACAGGTAAAGAAAAGTTTAGCCACCCAAAAAGAAGTGTAATTGCAGCCGCCCCAAAGAAGTGTAATTGCAGCCGCCCCCAAAAAAGTTTAATTGCCTCTCAGCAGTGGGCACCAGACCAGACAGGTAGATGAGGCAGTACTAGTTGTGTGTGTATCTGTTTTGGTCAGTTTAATATTTAACAAGACCCCTATCTGGCTTGATTCTGGTTATGATTGATTGATTATTAATTAATTTTATGATGTGATTGATTCATGGTCGAAACCCCGTTTAACAACCTGGCTGATCCTGACCCTGATGTGCAGTTGGTCTCTGTGATAAAAGATCCCAATCTCAAATGGCAGGCTGAACAATCTGTGGATAGCCATATTTAAAAAAATGTGTGGCAGCCCAATACAGGATACCCCCTGTGCCCCTGGAGTGCCCCTGTGCCCCCAAAGAAGTGTAATTGCAGCCGCCCAAAAAGAAGTGTAATTGCAGCCGCCCAAAAAGAAGTGTAATTGCAGCCGCCCAAAAAGAAGTGTAATTGCAGCCGCCCACAAAAAAGTTTAGCAGCCCAAAAAAAGAAGTGTAATTGAGCCTTCCTGCCCCAGCCCTGACTCCCCCAGGTCAGGGAGATCACATTCTCACCCATGAAGGTGCAGCAATCAGTGGAATGCAAACAGTTGTATGCATTTCAAGACAAGTCCCTCATTAAAATGACTCTCAGCAGTGGGCACCAGACCAGACAGGTAGATGAGGCAGTACTAGTTGTGTGTGTATCTGTTTTGGTCAGTTTAATATTTAACAAGACCCCTATCTGGCTTGATTCTGGTTATGATTGATTGATTATTAATTAATTTTATGATGTGATTGATTCATGGTCGAAACCCCGTTTAACAACCTGGCTGATCCTGACGAGGATGTGCAGTTGGTCTCTGTGATAAAAGATCCCAATCTCAAATGGCAGGCTGAACAATCTGTGGATAGCCATATTTAAAAAAATGTGTGGCAGCCCAATACAGTATACCCCTTGTGCCCCTGGAGTGCCCCTGTGCCCCCATAGAAGTGTAATTGCAGCCGCCCCCAAAGAAGTGTAATTGCAGTCGCCCAAAAAGAAGTGTAATTGCAGCCGGCCGCAAAGAAGTGTAATTGCAGCCGCCCAAAAAGAAGTGTAATTGCAGCCGCCCAAAAAGAAGTGTAATTGCAGCCGCCCACAAAAAAGTTTAGCAGCCCAAAAAAAGAAGTGTAATTGAGCCTTCCTGCCCCAGCCCTGACTCCCCCAGGTCAGGGAGATCACATTCTCACCCATGAAGGTGCAGCAATCAAGTGGAATGCAAACAGTTGTATGCATTAAAAAGACAAGTCCCACATATGAATGACTCTCAGCAGTAGGAATAATGAATGGTGATGCAAGATGGAATTGTCCTTGGGCCCTCCCACCCACCCTTATGTTGCGAAAATAGGACATGCACACTTTAACAAACCAAACATTTCAGCGACAGGGCCTAAAAAACTGTGGCTGAAATGATTGGTTTGTTTGGGCCCCCACAAAAAATAAACCAATTCATAATATCTCCCTGTATAAACTGGCTCTACAGCAACAAGATGTCATAGTCACTCATCATCATCCTCCTCCTCCTCTGATTCCTCGCCCCCTTCAGTGTGTACTTCCTCATTCTCAGAGATTATCAATTCGTCCCCGCTGGACTCCACAATCACAGGTCCAGTTATAATCTCTGGAGGCAATTCCTGGTCTTCATTGAATAAGTGATAATTCATTTTTATAAACATCATTTTCTCAACATTTTTCGGGAGCAACCTCCTTCGCCGCTCACTGACCAGGTTCCCCGCTGCACTGAATACTCTTTCAGAGTACACACTGGAGGGGGGACAACTCAGGTAAAATAGAGCAAGTTTGTACAGGGGTTTCCAAACTGCCTTTTTTTCCTGCCAGTACAGGTAAGGACTGTCTGACATGTCTACTTGGATGCTGTCACCAAAGTAATCATCCACCATTTTTTCAATGTTGACAGCATCCAATGCACCAACAGTAGACATGTCAGCAATCGTTGGCAGGTCCTTGAGTCCGGACCAGATGTCCAAACTCCCTCCTGCCTGCCCTGCATCCCCGCCAGCGGGTTGTGTGGGAAATCGCAGCTGTTTCCTCACAGGCACAGGTGTGGGAGAAAATGAAGGAGGAGCTGGGGCCGTGTCACGGTCCCCTTCAGATGACAATCTCCTGACCAGCAGGTCTTTGCACCTTTGTAGACTTGTGTCTGCCGGAAACAGAGACACAACATACGCTTTAAACCGAGGATCGAGCACTGTGGCCAAAATGTATTCCTCTGACTTTAACAGACTGACCACCCTCGTATCCTGGCAAAGCGTATGGAGGGCTTCATCCACAATAGCGACATGCTTTGCAGAATCGCTCCGCTTTAGCTCCTCTTTCACTTTCTCCAGCTGCTTTTGTAACAGCCTGATCAGGGGAATCACCTGACTAATGCAGGCAGTGTCGGAACTGACTTCACGTGTGGCTACTTCAAACGGCTGGAGAACCTTGCACAACATGGAAATCAGCCTCCACTGCGCTTGAGTCAGGTGCAGCCCCGCTCCTCTGCCTATGTCATAGGTGGCTGTGTAGGCTTGAATGGCCTTTTGCTGCTCCTCCATTCTCTGCAGCATATAGAGGGTGGAGTTCCAGCGCGTCACCACCTCTTGTTTCAGCTGATGGCAGGGCAGGTTGCGGAGTTTTTGCTCCCGCTCCAGCCTTCGGCAGGCTGTGGCAGAATGCCGAAAGTGTCCGCAAATTTTGCGTGCCACCGCAAGCATCTCCTGCACACTCCTGTCATTTTTTATGAAATGCTGCACCACCAAATTTATTGTGTGGGCAAAACATGGCACGTGCTGGAAATTGCCCATGTTTAATGCCCACACAATGTTACTGCCGTTGTCCGACACCACAAATCCCCAGGAGAGTCTAAGGGGGGTAAGCCACAGGGAGATGATTTCCCTCAGTTTCTCTAAGAGGTTGTCGACGTTGTGCCTCTTCTTGAAACCGATGATACACAGCGTAGCCTGCCTAAGAAGGAGCTGGCATGCAGGAGATGCTGCTGCTGCTGCTGCTGCGGAAGGCGATGCATCTACCCAGTGGGCTGTCACAGTCATATAGTCCTTAGTTTGCCCTGATCCACATGTCTGTAGTTAAGTGTACAGTGGGTACAGCCGCATTTTTCAGGGCACTGAGGACACTTTTTCTGACCTCCCTGTACATCGCGGGTATCGCCTGCCTAGTGAAGTGGAATCTAGACGGGATTTGGTACCGGGGACACATTACCTGCATCAACCGTTTAAATCCCACTCCATTGATGGCGGACACCGGACGCACGTCTAACACCAACATAGCTGTCAAGGCCGCAGTTATCCGCTTTGCTGTCGTATTTCATCCTCATGGAAAATGACTGTTGGACGGTCAATTGCTTAGTGAAAGTCGTAGCGGTCTTACGACTTCCCCTCTGGGATGATAAATGACTTCCCCTCTGGGATGATGACTGACTTCCAGGAGCAGCAGCGGCAGTAGTAGTAGTAGTAGGCGTAGTGCTGCAGGATCCTCTGGAGGAATCTATGGAGTCATTCATGCAGGTGAGATGGACTGCAGGACTCCCCCCTATCCGGATCGAGGAGGAATTTGTCGAGGAGGGAGTTGGTGGTGTGCTTTTCAGGCATTTGGCTCCAAAAGGAGGACCAAGTGATTTAGGTGTCGCTGGACTGCTAGCCGCACTTTCTGGACTAAACACTGAACCATGACGCGTCTTTAGGTGACGTTGAAGGGAGGTTGTCCCTAGGTGGGCAAGATCCTTACCCCTGCTTATTGGAGTTTTACATAAGCTACAAATGGCAATACTTTTGTTGTCCGGATGCGGATAAAAAAAATTCCAGACCGCAGAGGTGGATTTATTGGTCCTTTGTCCAGGCATGACGATGGGCTTTTTCATCCCATGGACAACAACTTTTCCCCCCACAGGTGCCTCATTCCCCCCTGGTGCGTCATTTAAGCAAACCAAGTCTCCATCCTCCTCGACAACTTCCTCCTCAGTGCCAGCTACATCAATATCCTCCTCCTGGTGTACATCATCACCTTCACTAATAAAATCTGGAACTAGACTGTGGGTGATCCTTCCAGCATATGCAGAGGGCGTACTGCAAATGGTGGAAGGAGCCACCTCTTCACGTACAGTGATGGGAAGGTCCGGCATCACAACCACCGCCACCCTCGGACTCTCCGTGGGGATTTGGGATATGTCTTTAGAAGGATGAGTTTTTTTCCAGATTTATTTTCTGAATTTTTTTCTGTTTTTTTTTTCTGAAATTTTTTCAGACTTTTTTGAGTCGGTGTCAGCCTAACTCTCTTTGATTTCCTATTGGGCGGGGAGAGAGGAGGAGGAGGACTTTCCTCGTCATCTGAAGCTGCACCACTAGTCATGAAGTTAGGCCATGGCCTTAGCCGTTCCTTGCCACTCCGTGTCGTAAATGGCATATTGCCAAGTTTAAGTTTCTCTTCCAACGATTTACATTTCATATTTTTATTCCTTTTACGGAAGTTTGGTTTCAATTGTACATGCCCTCTGCTTTAACACTGGGCATCGGTCGTGGCAGACGACGTTGTTGGCATTTCATCGTCTATGTCATGACTAGTGGCAGCAGCTTCAGAACTATGAGGAAGTGCATCTTCATCTTTCCCTTGTTTGTTAACCTCCATATTTTGGATCTCCATTATTATTGTGGAGTTATGTCACAGAACAGCGCCACTGGAGTGCAATTATATATGTCAGTGAGTATGCACCAGCAGGCAGTTATACAGATACAGCAGTATTAGGCAGTGAGCCACACACCAGACAGGTACGGCAGTATTAGGCAGAGAGCCCCAGACCAGACAGGTAGATAATGATATACGGCAGTATTTAGTCAGTGAGCCCCAGACCAGAGGGTAGATACGGCAGTATTGCGCAGTGAGCCAGAGACCACACAGGTACGGCAGTATTAGGCAGAGAGCCCCAGACCAGACAGGTACGGCAGTATTAGGCAGTGAGCCCCAGACCACAAAGGTAGAGATATACGGCAGTATTTAATTATTTATTAGCCAGTGAGCCCCAGACCAGACGGTACATACGGCAGTATAGCCAGTGAGCCCCAGACCACAAAGGTAGAGATATACGGCACTATTTAATTATTTATTAGCCAGTGAGCCCCAGACCAGACGGTATATACGGCAGTATAGCCAGTGAGCCCCAGACCACAAAGGTAGAGATATACGGCAGTATTTAATTATTTATTAGCCAGTGAGCCCCAGACCAGACGGTACATACGGCAGTATAGCCAGTGAGTCCCAGACCACAAAGGTAGAGATATACAGCAGTATTTAATTATTTATTAGCCAGTGAGCCCCAGACCAGACGGTACATACGGCAGTATAGGCAGTGAGCCCCAGACCACAAAGGTAGAGATATACGGCAGTATTTAATTATTTATTAGGCAGGCAGTATTTAATTATTTATTAGCCAGTGAGCCCCAGACCAGACGGTACATATGGCAGTATAGCCAGTGAACCCCAGACCACAAAGGTAGAGATATACGGCAGTATTTAATTATTTATTAGCCAGTGAGCCCCAGACCAGACAGTACATACGGCATTATAGCCAGTGAGCCCCAGACCACAAAGGTAGAGATATATGACAGTATTTAATTATTTATTAGCCAGTGAGCCCCAGACCAGACGGTACATACGGCAGTATAGCCAGTGAGCCCCAGACCACAAAGGTAGAGATATACGGCAGTATTTAATTATTTATTAGCCAGTGAGCCCCAGACCAGACGGTACATATGGCAGTATAGCCAGTGAGCCCCAGACCACAAAGGTAGAGATATACGGCAGTATTTAATTATTTATTAGCCAGTGAGCCCCAGACCAGACGGTACATACGGCAGTATAGTCAGTGAGCCCCAGACCAGACGGTACATACGGCAGTATAGCCAGTGAGCCCCAGACCACAAAGGTAGAGATATACGGCAGTATTTAATTATTTATTAGGCAGGCAGTATTTAATTATTTATTAGCCAGTGAGCCCCAGACCAGACGGTACATACGGCAGTATAGCCAGTGAGCCCCAGACCACAAAGGTGGAGATATACGGCAGTATTTAATTATTTATTAGCCAGTGAGCCCCAGACCAGACGGTACATACGGCAGTATAGCCAGTGAGCCCCAGACCAGACGGTACATACGGCAGTATAGCCAGTGAGCCCCAGACCACAAAGGTAGAGATATACGGCAGTATTTAATTATTTATTAGGCAGGCAGTATTTAATTATTTATTAGCCAGTAAGCCCCAGACCAGACGGTACATACGGCAGTATAGCCAGTGAGCCCCAGACCACAAAGGTAGAGATATACGGCAGTATTTAATTATTTATTAGCCAGTGAGCCCCAGACCAGACGGTACATACGGCAGTATAGCCAGTGAGCCCCAGACCAGACGGTACATACGGCAGTATAGCCAGTGAGCCCCAGACCACAAAGGTAGAGATATACGGCAGTATTTAATTATTTATTAGGCAGGCAGTATTTAATTATTTATTAGCCAGTGAGCCCCAGACCAGACGGTACATACGGCAGTATAGCCAGTGAGCCCCAGACCACAAAGGTGGAGATATACGGCAGTATTTAATTATTTATTAGCCAGTGAGCCCCAGACCAGACGGTACATACGGCAGTATAGCCAGTGAGCCCCAGACCAGACGGTACATACGGCAGTATAGCCAGTGAGCCCCAGACCACAAAGGTAGAGATATACGGCAGTATTTAATTATTTATTAGGCAGGCAGTATTTAATTATTTATTAGCCAGTAAGCCCCAGACCAGACGGTACATATGGCAGTATAGCCAGTGAGCCCCAGACCACAAAGGTAGAGATATACGGCAGTATTTAATTATTTATTAGCCAGTGAGCCCCAGACCAGACGGTACATACGGCAGTATAGCCAGTGAGCCCCAGACCACAAAGGTAGAGATATACGGCAGTATTTAATTATTTATTAGGCAGGCAGTATTTAATTATTTATTAGCCAGTGAGCCCCAGACCAGACGGTACATATGGCAGTATAGCCAGTGAACCCCAGACCACAAAGGTAGAGATATATGGCAGTATTTAATTATTTATTAGCCAGTGAGCCCCAGACCAGACGGTACATACGGCAGTATAGCCAGTGAGCCCCAGACCAGACGGTACATACGGCAGTATAGCCAGTGAGCCCCAGACCACAAAGGTAGAGATATACGGCAGTATTTAATTATTTATTAGCCAGTGAGCCCCAGACCAGACGGTACATATGGCAGTATAGCCAGTGAGCCCCAGACCACAAAGGTAGAGATATACGGCAGTATTTAATTATTTATTAGGCAGGCAGTATTTAATTATTTATTAGCCAGTGAGCCCCAGACCAGACGGTACATACGGCAGTATAGCCAGTGAGCCCCAGACCACAAAGGTAGAGATATACGGCAGTATTTAATTATTTATTAGCCAGTGAGCCCCAGACCAGACGGTACATACGGCAGTATAGCCAGTGAGCCCCAGACCACAAAGGTAGAGATATACGGCAGTATTTAATTATTTATTAGGCAGGCAGTATTTAATTATTTATTAGCCAGTGAGCCCCAGACCACAGACCGCCATACTGGCAGATTCAGTGCAGGCAGCAGTGCAGCACCAGTGGACTATATATATTTATTTAATATAATTAATTGATTCATTTTTAATATATATAATAAATGGCACAGCACAGCACCAGAGGTATGCCCCAGCACAGAGGAGACAGTAGTACTACAGGCAGGTACACAGTTAGACTGTTCTCCTAAGCAGAGGAGAACATAGTACACAGCAGCACTGAGGGAGACAGCCCTAGCAAATAAAATAATTAATTACAGCCCAGCTCACCAGAAGTAGACCGCACAGAGGAGACAGTAGTACTACAAGTACACAGTTAGACTGTTGTCCTAAGCTGAGAACAGAGTACACAGCAGCACTGAGGGAATCAGCCCCAGCAAATAAAATAATCAATTACACGCAGCACAGCACACCAGAGGTAGACCGCACAGAGGAGACAGTAGTACTACAAGTACACAGTTAGACTACTACACAGCAGCACTGAGAGACAGCACCAGCGATTGCAAAAGCTCAAGGTCAAGCTCAAGTTTAAGCCCCAGCAGCAGCACCAACACACCCTCTCCCAACCCACTTCTTGACTGGAGTGAAGATGGCAGGCGCGGCAGCCGCTTATAAAGCCTCGCGAAATCCGACGCCGGGAGATGACGTTCTAATCACGCGGACGGACCGAGTCAGGCGGGAATCTCCGAGCGCTGCTCGGAATCGGGCTCGGAATGATGACGTCCGTGGGGGCTCGGATCTCTGAAATCCGAGCCCGCACATCTCTAATTTTATTATTGAGGAACATACCCCAATATCACATATCTGTCAGTGGCAATAGTATGTGACCCTTTGGCTCAGTATCTGGTATGACCCTTGTGAAACCTCTATATATATAAATGGTACAGTAAATGTTGTTTAGTCCTGAACATCAGCTGGCAGGAATTCTATAACATACCTCCAGACAGTAGTAGTGGGGGATAGTACTAGGCAAAACAAGGGCAGTCTAGGCAGGTTATCATGTGGGGTAGCTGGGCCAATCAGTACCAAAAGGGGAGGCAGCTTAAGCAGGGTATTTAGGGACCAGCTCTGGGGCAGGAACTTCCTCTTGGAATCCGGATCTGCACAGTGAAGCAGCACGCGAAGCTAAGTACCTTTTGTTGTTTGCTAGGCCTGTATCCTTCGCGCAGCTGCAACATGTCCGGCCGCCCCAAGAGATCTGCACCACCTCCACGGTGGTTGGCAGACGCCTCCCGCCCGCTGGTCACAGTGCCAGCGCGCGGTGGCGGGAGGGGAGGTAGCAGGACGGCCGTGACCGCGTCATCGCGGGTGCGCGCGCCATCTCCTGCATTGTCTGTAACAGGGGGACAGGGTTCCCCCACACCCAGAAGCGGCTCCCCTTCTCAGCAGGGCTCTGCTGTGCGCGGGGAGCATGTAGCTTCCTCCGCACACACAGTGCCCCCAGCATCGAGCAGCGCTGCTAGGGACAGCACTTTGGCGCCATCTGCTGGCGTACTCACGCCAGGGCAGGCTGGGGATGCTGTAAATGTCACCCTGCGCGCATCAGGCAGCGGGGTGAGTGCTAGTGGGGTTTCGCGCAGCGGGGGGGGATGGGGGGGTGCCCCCCAGAACCAGTACCCCGTTGGCACAGGGGCCAGGAAGCCCGGTGCAGGTCATAACAGGGGGCCCCACATGGAGCCCTCTGCAGGTGAACACAGGGGGTCAGCACGGCGCAGGTCATGGGGCCCTGGCTGCCCGGGCAAACATCATGGCCCAGGTAAGGGGGCCGCTCCTCCCCTTAGGCTGGGACGGTGGCCGTGGGGGCGCTTTCGTCGGCGGCCGGGTAGATGGCGGTGCCGCTCCCTTTCAGGATTGGCAGGCCCCGCAGCAGCAATGGCATCAGGGCCAGCAGCCCTTCCATACGACCCCTCAGGGTTTCGCCTTGGCACCGGCGGGGCAGGGGGGACCCCAGGGGTTTGGCCATGCCGGGTTCGGGGCGGGCCAGCAAGCCTATATGCACGCCCCCTTGCAGCAGCAGCAGCAGTGGGCGTTTCCCGCCCCAAATGCAGGGGGGTACCCGGGGTATCCCATGCCTAACCCACAGTATAGGCCCTGCGCGGGGAGCCAACCGGCCCCTTTTGCCTAACTTCCCCCAAACAGCTAGGCCTGCTGGGGGATTTCCAGGGGGGTATTTCGGGGGGGCATGGCAGGGTGCGGGTGCACCAAACCCCCAGGTCCCGGGTGGGCAACAGCAGTCGTTTTAAGGGGTGGCCTATGCACACCCCAGCATGTACACCCAGGCTCAACAGGTCAACCAGGTTTATGCGACGAGGAGCCCGGGGAGCGCTGGTACAACAGCAGGGGGATCGGGGAGGGTGACGGGTTCAGGATATGGTCCTAACGCTGCCCCTCTATCTCCCGAGGTATCCTCAGTCGGTGGTGCGAGTGTCGTGTTCGGAGGGTCGTCTCAAGAGGATGACACAGAGCGGTCCAGGAGGGCTCCTGAATCTCGGCCAGCAACACCAGTGGCGGCTCCAGCCCCAGCCAGGGGTCCGGCACCTGCTGCCACGCAGATCGAGACCCCGGCTTCTACGTCCAGGCCAGAAGCATCTACTTCCGCAAGGCCGGTGGCCACGCCGCGGGTAGACCCCGTGGTTCAAGGCGAGGCTTCAGGAGACGGTGAGCATGATGATACTTCTGAGTGTGCATCCTCCTCCTCACGCTCGTCGGCTAGCAGTGACGAGTCTGGGTCCCCCAACCGCCCGCGCAAGTTTGCAAAAATGGTTGCGCGCGGTAGCTAAGAAAGCGGGTGGCACTAAGCGGGCTAGGAAGGAGGCGGAGCAGGAAATAGTTCCCCCGGCAGGCGACATGGTCCATTGCACCATTACCGCCGTGTTTCGGGGCCTACGTAAGGGGGTAAAGGACAAAATCAAGAGGGGAAAGTTTGTCGACTTTTTCACGCTAACAGTCGACATGGAAAAAAGATTTTAAAGCAGCCAAGAAGGCGGTGAGCGGTAGTGAGGCGGCCTTCAAAGGTTTCCACAATTGGCTTAAAGGTTTCCTGATCTTCTCCTCATGTTACCTAAGCACACGGCCAGGTGAACACGTGAACGTCTTGCGCTACCTGTTTCATGGACTATAAGGGTCAGGCGTGGCGGAATTACGATGAGAAATTCCGCCTCGCCCATGCTGGGTCCAGGGTCATGCCCATGGGCTGTAAGCACGTGGAGATATGGCTCGAGGTCTTTGGGAAAGGGCAGCATAGCTCAGATAGCTCAGGCAGGAAGCCATTTCCAACGACGAAACCCGGTTCCAAAGCCGGCGGCAAAGGGAAGTGCTTTGCATTTAACGGGGGCAGATGTGACAGGGGCGCCAAGTGCCGCTTCCGTCATGAATGCAGTAACTGCGGGGGGGGGGGGCACCCTTCCAAATCTTGCAGGTCAGCAGGCAAGGGCGGTGACCAGGGGGGACGCCGGCACTGGCGGAAAGTAAGGCCCCGTCCCCAATTGTGGTAGAAGCCCTGGCCCGCAGGTTAATGGCAGATTAACAGGTTAACAGGGCAGACGCATGTTTTTTGTTAGATGGTTTTAGTTTCGGTTTCCCCCTCCCCATCCCCGACGGAGTCAGAGTTTCCTCCATTAGGAATCTCAAGTCCGCCAGGGATTTCCCCGATGTGGTCCGCCAGAAGGTTCAGGCTGAGGTGGCCCTGGGCAGGATGGCGGGCCCCTTCCAGGGGGACCCTCTACCGGACATGTGTTTTTCCCCCCTCGGGGTGGTCCCTAAGAAGACCCCGGGAAAATACAGGTTGATACAACACCTGTCACACCCCCATGGCGGGTCAATAAACGACGCCATCCCAGACGAGTTCTGTAGTGCGCAATACCAACTATTTGACGAGGTGCTGGACATAGTCCGGGGTTTTGGCCAGGGAGCCCTTATGGCCAAACTGGACATCGAGTCCGCGTTTAGGCTCCTCCCATTGCACCCCAGTTCCTTCAGGTTCATGGGTTTCAGGTTAGATGGGGGCTCTTACATTGACAAGTGCCTACCAATGGGCTGTTCTGTCTCCTGCTCCTACTTCGAGAAATTCAGTACGTTTCTGCACTGGTGCATCCAGAGCAGTACTGGATGTGCGGGCGTAGCCCATTACCTGGATGACTTTCTCTTTGTGGGACCAGGAGACGACGGCACATGTGCAAATATATTGTCCCGGGCGGTTTTCCCTGCTGGGGGAGTTGGGGGTCCCCATAGCCGCGGACAAGACGGAGGGCCCCACCGGGGTCCTATCTTACTTAGGTATAGAAATAGACTTGGCTGCGGGGTGCTGCCGCCTCCCCAAAGATAAGGTGACAAAGCTCCAGGGGTCAATTGCTGAGTGCTTGCAAAGGAAGAGGATACAGCTGAGACTATTGCAGTCCCTGCTAGGATCCTTTAATTTTGCCTGCCGCATAATTCCCATGGGTAGGGTCTTCTGCCGCAAGCTTGAGAGGGCCACGGCGGGGGTGCGGGACCCTCACCACACGGTTAGGCTGTCGCGGGAAATGCGGGACGACCTGAAAGTGTGGTCTACATTTCTGGGGCAATTCAATAGAGAGCTGATATGGCCCACAGAACCAGAATCCAGCAGAGAGCTACAGCTCTTCACAGACGCCGCGGGCTCCACGGGATTCGGGGCTTATTTCCAAGGGGAATGGTGCGTCTAGCGGTGGCCGCAGTCATGGATTGATCGGGGTTTCACGGTCAATCTTTTACTGTTAGAGCTTTTTCCCATTATAGTATTGGTACAGCTATGGGCCACACAATTGGCGGATAGGAACATAGTGTTCTGGTGCGACAACCTGGGGGGTGGTTCACGCCACTAACAATCAGAGGGCGTCTCTCCCGGAGGCACTTAGGCTACTGCGTTACCTCGTGCTCCATTGCCGTAGGAACAACATTCATAAGGGGCAGGTCAAAGTCGGCTATGGCGGCGGCTTTGGCAGGTATCGCTTTCCACACCCGTCTGAGAGGGGAGCGCGATCCCACAGGGTCATTTGTTTTGGCAAAAGCTTTAAGGGGCTGGGCAAAGCAACGGCCAGTGCCTCCTGACACTCGTCGGCCGAAAGATGAGCGCATGCTGGGGGAATGAGTGGCCTGTCTGGAAAAAGTGGCCAATAGCGCTTTCGACGAGGCTGCGCTGCTTAAGGTTGCTTTTTCATTTGCCTTCTTTGGGGCATTCAGGATTGGCGAATTAGTAGCTGCTGGTAAAACTGCCCAGTCGGGTCTGCGGTCTGGGGATGTGGTTCTCCATGAGGACCATGTTATGTGTAGGATTCAAAGGTCCAAAAACCGACCAGTTGGGGAGGGGCAGTTGGGCCACGCCGCGAGTCAGTGTGGACCAAGCCATTTGTCCCGTAGCATTGAGCAGGGACTATGTGTCCCGCAGTCCGGTTTCAGCCATGCAGTTTTTGGGTCACGCAGATGGCGTGCCCCTCACCCGGTGTCAGTTCGGGGCTGTATTCGGCGGTGCTTAACCGACTTAGGCCTGTGGGCGCAAGACTACGGGTCACACTCTTTTCGCATAGGGGCTGCAATGTGCGCAGCGGCGGCGGGGCTTCCACCTTTTGCCATACAGAGGGTCGGGAGGTGGAAGTCCTCGGCTTATAAAAAATATGTAAGATTAGATAAGTTAGATAAGGTAGATAAGTTGTAGTATGCACTTGTTGCGCCAGCCCAAAAACATAAGTTTACAATCGGTTCTGGAACGGCTAGCGTTCGGTAATCGACGGTGTGGAGTGAATTTTTTACTTTTTCCTTCGAGGTAGAACTAATTCAATTCGGCTGTCACCAAAAGTTCACCGGAGGTTTTTTAAGTTTTTCACCTCCACTTGGGCTGTATTTTGCATTCTGGTTGTGTTACAGTATAGTTTATATTGATGTTAACGTTAGGTTCTTCTTTTTCAGCCCTTTCCCTTTCCTCACCAACTCGGGGGATAGTTTGGTTCGTGGGTCACTCCTATAATTTTTGGGCGGCCAGGCATCCCATGGCCACCAAGGCTTCAGGCCTCCTACGAGCTGACTCAGTGCTGTGGTTTGGGGTTAGGGGACTCCAGTGGGGTGGGCTTTACAACCTCCTGGTCACAAAGGCCCGCAAATCAGGGCGCCCCGACACACTAATCATACACTTAGGGGGCAACAACCTGGTCAAGAATACGGGGCTCTCCCTCATTTGCAGCATAACTACAGACCTAGAGCGCATTGCGGCCCTTTGGCCAGGGTTGCTGATAGTGTGGTCTGACATTGGCCCCCGTTTTCATTGGCGGGGCTGCAGGAATGCAGTTGCTATGGATAGGGCAAGGCGAAAGGTTAACCATGCCGTTTCCCGTAGGGTACACGCCATGGGGGGTAGAGCTGTACGGCATCCCACGATAGTCAGGGAGTCGGCCCATCTGTTCAGGTCAGACGGGGTTCACCTGTCTGACGCGGGCATGGAGGTTTTCCTGGGGGACACCTTTTCTCGTCTAACTCAGCAATAGGGCAGGCATGTAGGTCTAGTTTGAGGGGTGGCGGGCCTGGTCCCGGGCGACCTTGTGTTATGTCTTTGGAACCTCGGCAGTGGCGAGAGGGCGCTCTCGACCAGCAGTCGGGTGAGGTGTCAGGTGGTCACCGTGCGGTATTACCCCCCCTTGCCAGGACGGTGGGCGAGTCCCGAATTGAGCGTGGACGGTGGGCACTTCCTGGAGGTGTCCGCGCCCTACCTTAGAGGGGGCGGGGAGCCGTCACGGTGCAGGCTGTACCTTACGTAAGGGGTGTGTTTGTTAGATTGGAGCGATGCAGTCGCTGCCATTGGCATACACCTCTGACTGGTGCTGGTCTCAAGTGCTTTCTTGGCCATCCCTTTGATAGACAAACAAGGGTCATACCACCTAAATAAATAACTTGACCATTTTTAACTTATGCCATGGTTGTCTGAGTCTTATTTTTAGATAAGGTGTCCGCGTGAATTATTTCTAGGTATTAAGGTAAGGGTAACAACACAAGGCAACCAACATAATCCCTTGGGCGCCTTAGGCAAAACGAGGGCAGTCTAGGCCAGAGTGCAGTTAAGAGCCCGGGGATTTGAGGGTTAACTTCAGAAGCAATGCAGCACAGAGCAGTGTGATGATTCATAGGCAGGTTATCATGTGGGGTAGCTGGGCCAATCAGTACCAAAAGGGGAGGCAGCTTAAGCAGGGTATTTAGGGACCAGCTCTGGGGCAGGAACTTCCTCTTGGAATCCGGATCCCCACCCTCCCTTCCCTTCTTTTTTCTTCTTCTCTGGTGCTCATTGCCTTCGGGCTGTCCAAACAATTGGCAAATTTAATTTCAGTTTAAAAAATCGGCGAGAAGGCGCTCTCGACCAGCAGTCGGGTGAGGTGTCAGGTGGTCACCGTGCGGTATTACCCCCCCTTGCCAGGACGGTGGGCGAGTCCCGAATTGAGCGGGGACGGTGGGCACTTCCTGGAGGTGTCCGCGCCCTACCTTAGAGGGGGCGGGAAACCGTCACGGTGCAGGCTGTACCTTACGTAAGGGGTGTGTTTGTTAGATTGGAGCGATGCAGTCGCTGCCATTGGCATACACCTCTGACTGGTGCTGGTCTCAAGTGCTTTCTTGGCCATCCCTTTGATAGACAAACAAGGGTCATACCACCTAAATAAATAACTTGACCATTTTTAACTTATGCCATGGTTGTCTGAGTCTTATTTTTAGATAAGGTGTCCGCGTGAATTATTTCTAGGTATTAAGGTAAAGGTAAATGCACAAGGCAACCAACATAATCCCTTGGGCGCCTTACACTCTGCCCCTACTGTCTTCTAACTAGATATTGTCTAATGTAGAAGATATAGAAACAGTCTACTATATTGCAGATTCCTGCGATCAGATATTTAATGCTGCCAGAGTGAGATCCCACCCTGTGTAAGCCTGCGAATGGCCTGTGACAAGAATAAGCAAGGGCTGCCTAAGCCAGAGCGTAGTTAAGAGGCTTACATTGTTGTGTTTGCAGGAAGTAGTTAATGCATGCTAGTTGTGTGAAGTTTGGTTGTAGTTTGTTGGTAGCCTATGGGAGACGAAAGGGGCGTGAGCTTGGGAGAGGGGTATATTGGCAGGTCCTTTCAGGAAGTAAAAGCAAAACTCAGCAAAGGAGCAATCAGGCGCAAAATCTATAACAAATATACTATATTTATGAACGCTCTCAATTTAGCATAATCGAAGATTAATTTATTAATTGATTATGCCAAATTAAACATTAATAAACTGATATGGGTTGTAAAAAACTATCAAAGACTGCTCCCAACAGCAATCTGGAAATTGCTGTATTGAAAGGACATAAGTACAATTATATACAATTGAAATGAATTACACTATCATAAAATGTATATGAAAGAGAGCGCCACACGATTGGATAATTAATCATGCATAATATTATATGCATTATTATATTCAATATAACATATGCATTATAGGCAAATAAATTGATAAATGATGCATTATTAATTATACCCACACTTATCTCCTCAGCTCTCCTAGGACCAGCTCCTCCTCCTCGGCTTCCCACTCTCCCGGCTGCCATTCTCACTAATAAAACTTCCCTCACCATGCTGCAGAGCACTAGTTACGCCACTGGGGGGTGACAGCAGAGGATGAGGCAGAATATCACTGTCAGCAGCGTCAGAGTTACCCTCTCACACAGTGATACAGAGCCGTACAATAACCTCCTTCCTCTTTCTGTAAGAGATGTGTCTCAGATATGGCGTACCCTCCAACTGTACCATTTTAGCCGGTACAGTAAAAAAAATTTATGGTCTGTACCGGCTAAAAGCAATGTACCTTTTTTTACTGATATTCATTAGGTTCCATCCAGCAGGCAGTCGGAGTCCCTGAAGCAGTGAATCTGTCTGAGTGATTAGCTGGTGCTGTGATGCTGCCTCTGATTGGACAGTCCCGGTGACAGCAGCACTGACTGCTGTATGATGGTTGGTCAGTGTCACTGCCCCCCCCCCCCCCCATCCCACCCTGGTAATAGGAGGACTCCAAGGCAATGGCTGTCCACATGCTGGCCAGGCTGTACACATGCACTGCGCGCCGCTGGATATGGAAGCACTGAGCCAGGATCTGGATGCTGCAGAGAGGGAGATAGGGGAGAGGAGTCCAGGGAGACCGAAGGAGGGGGAGTTGCGGGCTGTGGTGAGCCGGTGAGATCCTCAGAAATGCATAACTGGGAGAGGGTTCTCTGCACAGGGGGTTGTTATACCCATTCTGTAGCCCTCTATATACTATGATATTGGTCTATACATATATATATATATATAAGCATGGATGCTCACAGGGGAGCAATGGCCGGCACTCACGGAGTCTCTTCAATAAAAATAAATCAGCAACACTGCAGTGTTTCGGTCAACGTTTCTGAGGTTTTATTGAACCTCTTTCGTCAGGACAAAAGAGGTTCAATAAATCCTCAGAAACGTTGACAAAAACACTGCAGTGTTGCTGATTTATTTTTATTGAAGAGACTCCGTGAGTGCCGGCCATTGCTCCCCTGTGAGCATCCATGCTTGTATTACCCGAGGCAGGGTCACCTGGAGCACTTGCCATTTGTTTATACCGAGTGCCGGGTCATCTCCCTTCATATATATATATATATTATTTTTATTTTGTGTGTATGAGGTGCTCAGGATAGGAATGGGGGTGGCCACACCCCCTTTACCCATGGCCACGCCCCATTCCCCAATTTGTACCGATTCTTAGGTATGAGATGTTGGATGGTATGACATGGAGATACTGTATATCTGTCTCCTACTGACAATCTTATGTCACTAGATTCTGGGTGTTTGATATGAGACACTGAAGCATATTTCTTAAAATCATTTTGATTAAAAGCTTCCAGATGATTTCGGCAGTCATTATTGGGGGAACATATTGGAAGTGGTCAGTAGCAGATACAGGGTCAGAGAGTTCTATAGTGGATACAATATGGGCAAATGTACTTACTGTATTTATTTTATTTATTTATTTATTAACAGTTTCTTATATAGCGCAGCATATTCCGTTGCGCTTTACAATAGCAGACAGTGATACAACAAAACAGGGTATTTACAGACAGTCACAATGTAGGAGGGCCCTGCACGCAAGCTTACAATCTATAGGGAAATAGGCATTGATACAGAAGGATAGATACTGTATTCTCTATTGCATCTATTCCACCAGAATGCAAGGTTCTATGACTGGTTCTGGAATTTGATAAGCTTGCCTGAAGAGATGAGTTTTTAGGGAACGCTTATAGGTTTGGAGACTGGAGGAGAGTCTTTTTGTGCTTGGGAGGGCATTCCACAGAGTGGGTGCAGCCCGAAGAAAGTCCTGCAGTCGGGAATGGGAGCGAGTAATGAGTGTGGATGAGAGACGCAGATCTTGGGAGGAGCGTAGAGGTCGTGTTGGATGATATTTTGAGATAAGAGAAGATATGTATGTTGGTGTAGTTTGGTTTATGGCTTTGTGTGTAAGTAAAAGAATTTTGTATTGAATACGGTAGAATACAGGTAACCAATGAAGTGACTGACAGAGTAGCTTTGCAGACGATGAATGTCTGGCTAGGAAGATTAGCCTTGCAGCTCATTTTCTTGGGAATGGGATGGGTCCGATACCTGTCTCTGAAATGATCCAGTATCCGGAGAGGTTTCCACTCCAAACCCCACTTCATGCTGTGTGTCCTTGAAGTGGTTTGTTTCTTTATTCCCATTTTGTTTTATTTTGAAATTGTTTTTACGTTTGACTTACCTATTAATCATATATCTTGTAACTTATGTTTTCCGTAATATACTGTAAGCCTTGTAGTGTTTTCACTTAATTAAAAATCATAATTAGTTCTGGTATCTGCTGTTTTCCAGCCCAAGCCTCTGACGAATTAGCCAGAGCGCTACCGTGTAAATCATAATTTGGTGTGTCGGCAGAATCAAAGCTGTCGCTGACTAAGTCCAAAAGTTTACTTTGATTGGTGGCAAGCTGAATCGTGGTGAAATACGCACACGCTTGGGATACCCAGTGAAAGTGTCACGTGGCCGGGATACTCAGATTGTCGTATCTGGGGAATCGCCGACTAGGGTCGTGACATACTGTAGCTGTGAAGCTTTACAGATCTTGCCTCCTGATAACTAATGTAACTTCTTGATGCATAATTCATTGTATAGATTCTCCTACAGGCTACAATATCAAATTTGTTTCCAAAGAGGGATCTAAGGTAAGGCGCGGACACCTCAAGGAAGTGCCCACCGTCCCCGCTCAGTTCGGGACTCGCCCACCGTCCTGGCAAGGGGGGTAATACCGCACGGTGACCACCTGACACCTCACCCGACTGCTGGTCAAGAGCGCCTTCTCGCCGATTTTTAAACTAAAATTTAATTTACCGAATTGTTTGGACAGCCCGAAGGCAATGAGCACCAGAGAGAGGAAAGAAAAGAAGGGATGGGAGGGTGGGGATCCGGATTCCAAGAGGAAGTTCCTACCCCAGAGCTGGACCCTATATACCCCGCTTAAGCTACCTCCCCTCTTGGTGCTGATTGGCCCAGATGCACCACATGCTAACCTGCCTATGAATCATACACTGCTCTGTGCTGCATTGCAATCTGCGTTTAACCCCCAAATCCCCGGACTCTTAACTGCACTCCGGCCTATGCTGCCCTTGTTTTGCCTAAGGCGCCCAAGGGATTATGTTGGTTGCCTTGTGTTGTTACCCTTACATTACTTCCTAGAAATAATTCACGCGGACACCTTATCTAAAAATAAGACTCAGACAACCATGGCATAAGTTTAAAATGGTCAAGTTATTTATTTAGGTGGTATGACCCTTGTTAGTCTATCAAAGGGATGGCCAAGAAAGCACTTGAGACCAGCACCAGTCAGAGGTGTATGCCAATGGCAGCGACTGCATCGCTCCAATCTAACAAACACACCCCTTACGTAAGGTACAGCCTGCACCGTGACGGCTCCCCGCCCCCTCTAAGGTAGGGTGCGGACACCTCAAGGAAGTGCCCACCGTCCCCGCTCAGTTCGGGACTCGCCCACCGTCCTGGCAAGGGGGGGTAATACCGCACGGTGACCACCTGACACCTCACCCGACTGCTGGTCAAGAGCGCCTTCTCGCCACTGCCGAGGTTCCCAAGACATAACACAAGGTCGCCCGGGACCAGGCTCGCCACCCCTCAAACTAGACCTACATGCCTACCTATTGCTGAGTTATGCAAGAAAAGATGTCACCCAGGAAAACCTCCATGCCCGCGTCAGACAGGTGAACCCCGTCAGACCTGAACAGATGGGCCGACTCCCGGACTATAGTGGGGTGCCGTGAGCTTCGGAGAGGGGTATATTGGCAGGTCCTTTCAGGAAGTAAAAACAAAACTCAGCAAAGGAGCAATCAGGCGCAAAATCTATAACAAATATACTATATTTATGAATGCTCACAATTTAGCATAATCGAAGATTAATTCATTAATTGATTATGCCAAATTAAACATTAATAAACTGATATGGGTTGTAAAAAAAACTATCAAAGGCTGCTCCCAATAGCAATCTGGCAATTGCTGTATTGAAAGGACATAAGTCCAATTATATACAATTGAAATGAATTACACTATCATAAAATGTATATAAAAGAGAGCGCCACACGATTGGATAATTAAGAATGCATAATATTATATGCATTATTATATTCAATATAATATATGCATTATAGGCAAATAAATTGATAAATGATGCATTATTAATTATACCCACACTTCTCTCCTCAGCTCTCCTAGGACCAGCTCCTCCTCCTTATTTTCACACTCTCCCGGCTGCCATTCTCACTAATAAAACCTCCCTCACCATGCTGCAGAGCACTAGTTACGCCACTGGGGGTGACAGCAGAGGATGAGGCAGAATATCACTGTCAGCCGCGTCAGAGTTACCCTCTCACACAGTGATACAGAGCCGTACAATAACCTCCTTCCTCTTTCTGTAAGAGATGTGTCTCAGACATGGCGTACCCTCCAACTGTACCATTTTAGCCGGTACAGTAAAAAAAAATTATGGTCTGTACCGGCTAAAACCAATGTACCTTTTTTTACCGATATTCATTAGGTTCCATCCAGCAGGCAGTTGGAGTCCCTGAAGCAGTGAATCTGTCCGAGTGATTAGCCGGTGCTGTGATGCTGCCTCTGATTGGACAGTCCCGGTGACAGCAGCACTGACTGCTGTATGATGGTTGGTCAGTGTCACTGTCGTCCCCCCCCCCATCCCGCCCTGGTAATAGGAGGACTCCAAGGCAATGGCTGTCCACATGTTGGCCAGGCTGTACACATGCACTGCGTGCCGCTGGATATGGAAGCGCTGAGCCAGGATCTGGATGCTTCAGAGGGGAGAGGAGTCCAGGGAGACCGAAGGAGGGGGAGTTGCCGGCTGTGGTGAGCCCGTGAGATCCTCAGAAATGCATAACTGGGAGAGGGTTCTCTGCACAGGGGGTTGTTATACCAGGGTTGCCGACCCTCCCGGAATTCCCGGGAGTCTCCCGAAAATCGGGTCCTTCTCCCGGCCCCCCGGAAGGGTGGGCAATCCTCCCGGAATCTGGGGGACCCCCTGAGCCCCCCGAATCGCGGCATTTAAATGCCGCAATCCGCGGGTCTCAGAGGAGGGGGCGGGGCTAAAATGGCACAATTGCGTCATTTTAGCCCCGCCCCCTCCATAGAGATCAATCATTTTTCCTGTTTCCCGTAATGGGGGCGTGGCTTAATGACGTCACAGTCAAGCCCCGCCCCCCGATCGGGTAAGGAAAGTCTCCTCTCCGGGCTTCTCCCGGAGAGGAGCATTTATAAGTCGGCAACCCTGTGTTATACCCATTCTGTAGCCCACTATACACTATGATATTGGTCTATACATATATAGACCATATATAGTCATACATTGTACCCTTTTGTCTCTCTTGGATTTTGATGACTCTTCATTAAACTACTATTGACTACAAAATTTGATTTGTGACTGGAGAGTGCTCTCCTTTCTGCACCTTGCGTGCGGATACTTGGACTATTTTTGAATGCAAGCCTTTTGGCCTGCATTTCTGGTTGGGCACCCCACTGCTGTTCTTTTTGGGTGAGAGTGCGGTCATTTCTGTGTGTATATATATATATATATATATATATATATATATATTGCGGGGATGCGGCGGCACTCAGAGACGGTCACACAAGTTAGATAAGGTGAAAAAACTTTATCTACGTTTCGGGGTTCAAGACCCCTTCGTCAGGATATAAAACAGTGGAAAACACAACATCTATAAATACATTTACTTACCCGGGAAATCCTCAGCCCGTCTGTGTGCCTGGCTCGTCCTCCGGAGTACGCACTCCCCCACTTCCGGTATCCGCTGACGCGTCTGACGGACGTGACGGAGCCGGCCTCCGGCCGTTGCCATGACACTCTGACAAACTTTAGACGCACCCGGAATTGACTGTAAACAAATCACACGTGATACATTGTAAGTGTCAATAAACAGAGCATCGCTGCATGTACAAACAACAATAATAAAAAAGGTTTACAGCGTTAAACTAGGTGCTAAAAAGTGTGTATCGGAAGGCTGCATTATATAAACGCAGATAAGTGTATATCAGTGTACCATTTTAAAACTACATAAAGTGCTGAATACGTGGTCTATTTGATCACACTGTGGGGTCCCACCATATCACATGAACCATGTTCAATGATGTGTGTTCTTATGTGGCACCCAATTGCCCCTGGTGTAAACCAGCGTGTGTTTTGTCTGTGATATTTTTAAACAAATTGTGACCAAATAATTTACCAAGGAAAAAAGAATTAAAAAGCATGAAGGCTTGCTCCGTATCCCACTTGGAGACAGGGTGGAATCCCACTCCCTGTCCTCTCTATGGGTGTCAAGTGTCTGACAGCACAGATACAAAAATGCTATATCTATTTTTGATTCCCTTTGGGATATATTTGATATATATTAAGCATACAGCTCCTGATTTTTATGATTACAGGGAAAGATAGCTACGGTTTTAAAGTATTTGGTTTTTTAAGTTTATTTAAGGCCGTATTGCCAGAAGGGTTCCTGACTTGTTGCATTTTCTCAACACTACATAAGAATTACTACCAAATGAAGGGAATAATACTATAGCTGTGTTATGATGTTACAAAAAGTGCACCAAACCCAGTGAGTCGTTAAGACCTCTGGGACTGATGGTGTCCAGACGGTGAATCCACCTGGACTCTAGCTGAAGGAGTTTTTTGCCTCTATTGCCACCTCGAATCTTTTCAGGAACATGGTCTATGATTTTGTATTGTAGGGTAGCCATGCTGTGCTTGAAATTCATGAAGTGGCGGGCCACCGGTTGTTCGCTGCTTCCTGTAGTTAATGCAGCTCTTATGGCCATCCTGTGTTGCGCCATGCGGACTTTAAACTGACACTCAGTTTTCCCTACATAGTAAAGTCCGCATGGGCATATGATAACGTAGACCACGTACTTCGTGGAACATGTGAGGGGCCAGTTAATTTTGAGCCGTTTGCCCGTATGTGGGTGTAAGATTGTATCCCCTATTTTCAAATAGTTACAGGTGACGCAGCCCAAACATCTAAAGCAGCCGTTCTTGCGGCTGAGAAAGTGAGAAGGTTTAGCCTCCTTAAATGAGGAAACATCAGTCTTCACTATCAAATCTTTAAGGTTGGGACTGCGTCTGTAACTGGGCATTAGTCGGCTGTTCTTAAAGGGTAGATCTGTGTCGGTGGTCAAAATGGGCCACAGAGTTTTGGCTTTTTGTTTTGCCACTTGGCTGTGGGTGTTATACTCCTGTACCCAAGGAATGATGTTATTGTGGTCCGTTTTTTTAGAGGGGCACAATAATTCTTCTCTGGGTTTAGATCTGGCCTTGTTACGGGCTTTTATTAGATCTTGGTAATGGAATCCTCGTTCAAGAAATTTTTTGACCATGAGGTCAAGCTGTCTGTCACGTTCAAGGTTGTCGCTGGCGGCACGACACACCCTAATGAACTGCGAATATGGCAACCCCTGTGTAGTAGCACGAGGATGAAAGCTGTCATTACGCAACAACGTGTTGCGATCCGTGGGCTTGGAATAGATGGTAGTGCTAATTTGCCCGCTATTAGCTCTAATTTTGAGGTCTAAGTAGTTAATTTCCTCTCGGCTAATGGACATAGTTAGCTTAACCGGACTATCTGAGTCATTCTGCATTTGGATGAGACTGAGCAGGCTATCCTCTGTGCCTGTCCAAAATAGGATCAGGTCATCTATATATCGGAAATATAGGTTGGTATGAGGTATGGCAATAGCATTGGTCAAAAACAGGTTACTTTCTACTTCCCACATGTATGCGTTGGCGAACGACGGAGCTACCGCCGACCCCATTGCACACCCCGTGGTTTGCCTATAGAACCTGCCATCAAACAGAAAATAGTTATGCAGCATCGTGAATTCAAGGAGTCTAATAAAGAAATCTACATCAGGGCCCACATAGTGACTATTACCAGAAATGAGCCTTCTAACTGCTTGCAGACCCGCCTGATGTGGGATGCAAGTATAGAGGCTTGCCACATCTATGGTGGCCATGATAACAGTCTCGGGGAGAGCAGGTAAATTAGCCAACTTGTTAAGGAGCGCCCCTGAATCCCTAAGATACGTTGGTAAGTTCTGGATGCAGGGTTGGAGATAAGTGTCCAAATAGATTGCAAGGCCCTCACAAATGGAATCTCGGGCGGACACTATGGGCCTCCCCGGGGGGTTCTGGGCATCCTTGTGGATTTTGGGTATGCTATAAAAGATGGGGACCACAGGAAATTCATTTGACAATTTATTGGACACGTATGTCGAGATCAATTGCTGGTCCACAGCATCTTTTAAAATCTTCCCAAGTTCCGCCTGGTACTGTTTGGTAGGGTCAGCTGCAAGTAGCTCATAGGTGTCAATGTCTCCCAGCAGTCTCTGGCATTCCTTGATGTAGTCCTTTGTGTCCTGGAGGACAATGGCTCCTCCCTTGTCCGCTCCACGGATAATGACATCTTGTCGCTTGCCCAGAGATTGTAAAGCGAGCTGTTGTGTGCGTGTCAAGTTGTTATGGAACCTTCCAGTAGCACCTGTTCCTTCCTTTTCAAGCATGCGGTTGAAAGTTTTTATTGAAGGATTGTACGAGACTGGGTCGAACCTGGACCTTGGACCGAGTTTTTGGATGTTGGGGGGTAAATTTTCTTGGCTGGAGTGCGCCGGATTTTTCGCAAAGTGCTCCTTGATCTTGAGCGTGCGGTGAAATTTAAATGTATCAATCTTCCATTGGAATTCATCCCGTTTACAGGTGGGGACGAACGAGAGTCCTTTGTTAAGCACATCTAGTTCATCCTGGGACAGCGGAGTGGAAGAAAGATTAAACACCGCATTTGCAGCTACTTTGGCTGTCTTACTCCTCTCCTGCCGCCACGTCTGACCACCGCGTCTGGTGTAGCTTTTCCTCTGCCTCTCCCTCCTGGCACCCGGCCTACCCGGGTGTTTACCCCTAAAGGGTTACTCTCAGTTTGGCTAAGAGGTGTCGGCGTGGTGTCGTCTGTGTCGCTGGCGGAGGTGCTCGGGGGGTTCTTCTGAAACGGTTTGCGTCGCCTATATGGAGGAACTGCAGATTGTTTGTTGCCGCCTGGAATGGTGCCCAGCCATGCATACACCCTGTGCTGGGCATAGTCCTGCTGCACCTTGGTGAGCTTTTCTCTTTTATAACGTAAAAGCTCCACCCGGTATTGATCCAGTTGTTTTTGCAGTTTGGCTAAATGGTCCTCCGTTTTGTCATCTTTCAGTTGTGTAAGATGATCAGTTTCGAACTGACTAATCTTCTCCTTGGTGACATTATATTCTTTCGTGGCCTCTTCTATCACCAATAGTACCAAATCCATGGAACACTTGTTCAGTATTGAGATCCATCTTTTACAAAACTGAACACTGTATCTCCCGATCGTAGGCATGTTATGCACCCGGAAGCCTCGTGGGATCTGCTTCGCCCTGAAATAGTCTTTCCGATATATAGATGACCTGATCCTATTTTGGACAGGCACAGAGGATAGCCTGCTCAGTCTCATCCAAATGCAGAATGACTCAGATAGTCCGGTTAAGCTAACTATGTCCATTAGCCGAGAGGAAATTAACTACTTAGACCTCAAAATTAGAGCTAATAGCGGGCAAATTAGCACTACCATCTATTCCAAGCCCACGGATCGCAACACGTTGTTGCGTAATGACAGCTTTCATCCTCGTGCTACTACACAGGGGTTGCCATATTCGCAGTTCATTAGGGTGTGTCGTGCCGCCAGCGACAACCTTGAACGTGACAGACAGCTTGACCTCATGGTCAAAAAATTTCTTGAACGAGGATACCATTACCAAGATCTAATAAAAGCCCGTAACAAGGCCAGATCTAAACCCAGAGAAGAATTATTGTGCCCCTCTAAAAAAACGGACCACAATAACATCATTCCTTGGGTACAGGAGTATAACACCCACAGCCAAGTGGCAAAACAAAAAGCCAAAACTCTGTGGCCCATTTTGACCACCGACACAGATCTACCCTTTAAGAACAGCCGACTAATGCCCAGTTACAGACGCAGTCCCAACCTTAAAGATTTGATAGTGAAGACTGATGTTTCCTCATTTAAGGAGGCTAAACCTTCTCACTTTCTCAGCCGCAAGAACGGCTGCTTTAGATGTTTGGGCTGCGTCACCTGTAACTATTTGAAAATAGGGGATACAATCTTACACCCACATACGGGCAAACGGCTCAAAATTAACTGGCCCCTCACATGTTCCACGAAGTACGTGGTCTACGTTATCATATGCCCATGCGGACTTTACTATGTAGGGAAAACTGAGTGTCAGTTTAAAGTCCGCATGGCGCAACACAGGATGGCCATAAGAGCTGCATTAACTACAGGAAGCAGCGAACAACCGGTGGCCCGCCACTTCATGAATTTCAAGCACAGCATGGCTACCCTACAATACAAAATCATAGACCATGTTTCTGAAAAGATTCGAGGTGGCAATAGAGGCAAAAAACTCCTTCAGCTAGAGTCCAGGTGGATTCACCGTCTGGACACCATCAGTCCCAGAGGTCTTAACGACTCACTGGGTTTGGTGCACTTTTTGTAACATCATAACACAGCTATAGTATTATTCCCTTCATTTGGTAGTAATTCTTATGTAGTGTTGAGAAAATGCAACAAGTCAGGAACCCTTCTGGCAATACGGCCTTAAATAAACTTAAAAAACCAAATACTTTAAAACCGTAGCTATCTTTCCCTGTAATCATAAAAATCAGGAGCTGTATGCTTAATATATATCAAATATATCCCAAAGGGAATCAAAAATAGATATAGCATTTTTGTATCTGTGCTGTCAGACACTTGACACCCATAGAGAGGACAGGGAGTGGGATTCCACCCTGTCTCCAAGTGGGATACGGAGCAAGCCTTCATGCTTTTTAATTCTTTTTTCCTTGGTAAATTATTTGGTCACAATTTGTTTAAAAATATCACAGACAAAACACACGCTGGTTTACACCAGGGGCAATTGGGTGCCACATAAGAACACACATCATTGAACATGGTTCATGTGATATGGTGGGACCCCACAGTGTGATCAAATAGACCACGTATTCAGCACTTTATGTAGTTTTAAAATGGTACACTGATATACACTTATCTGCGTTTATATAATGCAGCCTTCCGATACACACTTTTTAGCACCTAGTTTAACGCTGTAAACCTTTTTTATTATTGTTGTTTGTACATGCAGCGATGCTCTGTTTATTGACACTTACAATGTATCACGTGTGATTTGTTTACAGTCAATTCCGGGTGCGTCTAAAGTTTGTCAGAGTGTCATGGCAACGGCCGGAGGCCGGCTCCGTCACGTCCGTCAGACGCGTCAGCGGATACCGGAAGTGGGGGAGTGCGTACTCCGGAGGACGAGCCAGGCACACAGACGGGCTGAGGATTTCCCGGGTAAGTAAATGTATTTATAGATGTTGTGTTTTCCACTGTTTTATATCCTGACGAAGGGGTCTTGAACCCCGAAACGTAGATAAAGTTTTTTCACCTTATCTAACTTGTGTGACCGTCTCTGAGTGCCGCCGCATCCCCGCAATATATCCCTGGTGGCTGGGCCACCATACGGAAGGCACCTGGGCAAAGACACCCCTCCATTGGGGCAACGGAGTGCCGGGGGTAATTGGACTATATATATATATATATATATATATATATATATATATACAGTATATATGTACATCCTGAGGAAAATCTTCTGATTGAAACGTTGATGGTATCAAGCTTTGCTTCCTGTCGTTTTTTCGAGTGACGAGTGCCGCAGGTCTACATGCATATATATATATATATATATATATATATATATAGAAAAAAGCAAAAAACAGAGTGCGCCCCTAATATAAATTCCACCACCAGAATAAAACCAATAATCAAATGATCAAATGGTAATAACAGCATAAAATCCACAATTTTTGATTTAGTACAGCATTTATTTAAAAACAAGTAGTTTTCATCTGTGCAGTATGATTCATACAGAAACAAGGAAACACCCAACGCGTTTCGTCGATACGACTTCCTCAGGGGTAAAACAATTTTCCGTATGTTGGTGGGTAGTGAGAATAATCACACCCGCAGTTGGTTCATTCTTATGCTGTGTTCCCTATCTAAGAGGAGTCCTCATCCTACGCTTCTTAGGACCCACATATGCTGTCAGACTGAGTTTTGATGCAGTCGTGATTTAAGTCTTAAGATCCTCTACGAGTTTTGACCGCTTAGAAGGATTACTACATTTTTTGATTTGTATCCAAACTAAAGTTGGAACGCGATGCAGCTGAGCACTATACATTAATGATCCACATAGGATCTGCTTTTTAGAAGGTTTACATACCGGGTGTGATTATTCTCACTACCCACCAACATACGGAAAATTGTTTTACCCCTGAGGAAGTCGTATCGACGAAACGCGTTGGGTGTTTCCTTGTTTCTGTATGAATCATACTGCACAGATGAAAACTACTTGTTTTTAAATAAATGCTGTACTAAATCAAAAATTGTGGATTTTATGCTGTTATTACCATTTGATCATTTGATTATTGGTTTTATTCTGGTGGTGGAATTTATATTAGGGGCGCACTCTGTTTTTTGCTTTTCTCTATTCCTTCCATTCCTCCACTAACAGGGGGGACAAATAGAGGTGCTGCCCTGACAGATATCGTCTAGCGCATTGAAAGGGTATTTCTTTTGTTATATATATATATATATATATATATATATAATTTTTATTTTGTGTGTATGAGGTGCTCAGGATAGCACCTCATGATAACTAATGTAACTTCTTGATGCATAATCCATTGTATAGATTCTCCTACAGGCTACAAAATCAAATTTGTTTCCAAAGAGGGATCATTAAAATCCCTCTCCTGATATAATCTAAATATCTATTTCTTCTTGCTGCAATATGTGATGATAATGAATTATATAAATGAGATAAATAATAGACATGGTCATTTTATTATTGAGGAAAATAACCCGATTGTCTAATGTAGAAGATAAAGTAACAGCAGTTTCCTGCGATCAGATATCTGATGCCCGCCAGAGTGAGTGGCCGCCCAGTGTAAGCCTGTGTATGGCCTAATACAATATCGCAACCCGGCGATTAGCCGCTAATCCATTCACAACTCACTCTGATTTCCCCAGTGTGCGCAGTCTGTGCGTAGCCTGGGACTTACTCAGTGCCTGCGATAGTAACAGACTGATCGGGGCGGTGCTGGCATCACAAAACCTCCCTGCAAACACCTGGGAACCTGACACTCCCAAAAAACAGACAGTTACCAGCCCCAAATGGTGGCTTCCTGTCACTCAATTTGAGAACAGCCAGTGATGGATTATATCACAGCTGTATGATCCATACACATGAGCAGTCACTCGCTAACCGATCGCCCTGAGATTTCGCAGTCTGAATAACCCCCACAGAGAACACACAATCAGGAGAAGTAAATATCCCTTTAGACAATCTAAGCTGGGATATAGTGGTCCAAACGGGATGTGGTCAATAGGTCGACAGTCAATAGGTCGACCACTAATGGCTGACATGCGAACGCTCGACACATGATAAAGGTTGACGTACAAAATGTCGACATGGACAAAAGTTGACATGAAAAAAGGTTGACCTGAGTTTTCATGATTATTTTTTTTAAACCGACTTCTTCATACATAACCATTGCAGTGGGCGCAGAGGGAGAATACAAAGCGCGCAGATCACATTGAGGCACAATACCCAAAGCATGGCATGCACAGCGTGCCACGGGAGGGGATGTGGTAAAGGACCTGTGTCAACATAGACATCCTAAAAAATTTAAAAACTCATGATGAGCTTTTGTCATGTTGACCTTTTGTCCATGTCAACCTTTTCCGTGTGTCAACCTTTTTGCCTGTCGACCATTTCTTGAAAGACCCTATGACCCTATGACCCATACCAGTCCACATTATTAATACAGTAGGTAGAACCCTCCTGGACACACAGTGACATAATACAGACTACTTATACTTTTAGACAAAATGCAGGGTAATTCCTGGGTAGTATGACTGCTGAGTCATTTTCCCGGTGCAGTCTGCGCCCTTTCACACTTACAGCAGCAAAATAACAGGTGAATAAGTTCTACATGGTAATTTGCTGAAAAAAAACAGGTTTTTCTTGAGTCTGAAAGGGTCAACCCGGGTCGTAAATCCCAGGTCCTCAACCCAGGTCAAAAGAAGGGTCGGAAACCCGGGTTTTAGCACCCGGGTAGACCCTTTTTCAGACATACCTAAAACCCGGGTTAATTTGAGTTCAAGTGAAAAAAAAATGGGATTTTGGAGTCTGAAAAGAGTATCTACTATATATTTGGCTACATCTGTCACTCAAAGTGGGTGTCTGTGTCTATAACGCTCTGTTCCTGGACTTTCCTCTTAATGTGTGATTGCCTTCATCTGTGCTGAACACCTTTCTGAGAAATTAACCTGTTTAAAACAGGTGATGGCAATCATACATTAAGGGGAAGTCTAGAAACAGAGCATTGTGTCCCTCCTGGAGAGGGTCATGTTGGGAGGTATGTGACAGAGAACCAGCCCAGTGAGCCCACAGACAGTGCCAGACACCCACTGCCTTCCCATGTTGCCCAGCACTGCTACTCCACAGCCACCAGGTGAGCGCCCCCCTCCCGCGATTTGCGGCAAAACCTCCCCCCCCCGCGCGCCCCCCCCTCCCGCGATTTGCGGCAAAAACACCCGCTCCCCCGCGACCCCCCCTACCGCGATTCGCAGCAAAAACACCCCCGCGACCCCCCCTCCCGCGATTCGCTGCAAAAAGAACCCCCCCACGACCCCTCCTGCAATTCGCGGCATAACCACCACCCCGCGACCCCCCCCTCCCGCGAATCGCTGTAAACCCTCCCCCCTGACCCCCCCCCCCGATTCGCGGAAAAAACACCCCCCCGCGACCTCCCTCCCGCGATTCGCGGCAAAAAGGACCCCCCCGCGACCCCCCCTTGCACGATTGGCGGCACCCCCCCTGCGACCCCCCTCCCGCGATTTGCGGCAACTCCCCCCTGCAATTCGCAGCAGCCCCAGGATTAAATGGCACATGCAAAACACTGACATGGCTATGGTCGACAATGAAAAAGGTTGACATGAGTTTTTGAAGATTTATTTTTAATTTTTTTTAATTTTTTTCATATTCATTGTCATGTGTCGACATGGACACCAATGAAGTGGCACACTTATGTCAACATTTACATGTGTTGACCTTTCTGTGATGATTTTTTCTTGTGGCGATTCGCGTCACACCCCCCGCAACCCCCCCTCCCGCGATTCGCGGCACCCCCCTTGACCCCCCACCTCCCGCAATTCGCGCCAACCCCCCACCGGAACGCCTGTGAACCCCGCCCTCCCGCGATTCGCGGCACCCACCCCCGCGACCCCCCCTCCCGCAATTCGCGGCACCCCCCCCCCCGTGATTCGCGGCAGCTCCAGAATTAAATTGCACATGGAAAACATTGACATGGCTATGGTCGACAATGAAAAAGGTTGACATGAGTTTTTGAAGTTTTTTTGTCATTTTTTGAATATTTTCATATTCATTCTCATGTGTCGACATGGACACCAATGAAGTGCCACACTTATGTCAACATTTACATGTGTTGACCTTTCTGTTTTGATTTTTTCTTGTGGCGATTCGCGTCACACCCCCCGCAACCCCCCCTCCGGCGATTCGCGACACCCCGGCACCCCCACGCGACCCCCCCCCCTCCCGCAATTCGCGGAAACCCCCCACCGGAACCCCCATGATCCCCGCTCTCCCGCGATTCACGGCACCCACCCCCCGCAACCCCCCCCTCCCGCAAATCGCGGCACCCCCAGGATTAAATGGCACATGCAAAACACTGGCACGGCTATGGTCGACAATGAAAAAGGTTGACATGAGTTTTTGAAGATTTATTTCATTTTTTGAATGTTTTCATATTCATTGTCATGTGTCAACATGGACACCAATGAAGTGGCACAGTTATGTCAACATTTACATGTGTTGACCTTTCTGTGTTGAGTTTTTCTTGTGGCGATTCGCGTCACACCCCCCCGCAAACCCCCCTCCCGCGATTCGCGGCACCCCCCGTGACCCCCCACCTCCCGCAATTCGCGGCAACCCCCCACCGGAACCCCTGTGAACCCCGCCCTCCCGCGATTCGCGGCACCCAACCCCGCGACCCCCTCCTCCCGCAATTCGCGGCACCCCCCGTGATTCGCGGCAGCTCCAGAATTAAATTGCACATGGAAAACACTGACATGGCTATGGTCGACAATGAAAAAGGTTGACATGAGTTTTTGAAGTTTTTTTTTTCATTTTTTGAATGTTTTCATATTCATTCTCATGTGTCGACATGGACACCAATGAAGTGCCACACTTATGTCAACATTTACATGTGTTGACCTTTCTGTGTTGATTTTTTCTTGTGGCGATTCGCGTCACACCCCCCCACCCCCCCGCAACCCCCACTCCCGCGATTCACGGCACACACACACCCCCCCGCGATTCTCGGCACCCCACCCCGTGACCCCCCTCCCGTGATTCACGGCACATCCCCCGCGACCCCCCCTACCATGATTCGCCGCAACCCCCGCCCCCGTAACCCCCCTCCCGCGATTTGCGGCAACCCACCCCGCGACCCCCCTCCCGCGATTCTCTGCAATCCCTCCCCTCCCGCGATTCGCAGCATCCACCCCCCCACAATCCCCCCCCTCCTGCAATTCGCGGCACCCCCCGCGACCCCCCCTCCTGCAATTCGCGGCACCCTCCGCGACCCCCCCTCCCGCGATTCGCGGACACCTAAGTTGCAATACAGGGCATCTTTCATACAATTCTAACCATATTTCTCATATACAAACGTTCACAAATTAAGGGGGCGCAGCCCCTTACGACGGTGTGAAGAGCGCCCGTAGGGCGCGATGAATCACCTAGTTATTAATAATTATGTAATAAACATTAAGAATATTAGTAAAATAAACAATAAATAACATAACTATTTCACTCTGTATTAATTTAGAAAACATAATTGAAGTTTAGTTTTATGTCATAGTAATGATGTGAAAACATTCTAATTCATGTGCGACCCAAACAAAGAGTCTTTTCTGTCCAATAAACACTGCACAGCGGTGGGAAATCGCTCAGCTACAGTTCATGACCATCAGCATTGTGTCCCCTCTGTATCAGGGCCCTGTACCCGGCTCTGCATCCTCCATCCCTGCCTCCATTGTCTCTACGTATAAGTCAATTTAGAAATAATGCATGCTGCCTAGTCTCACATGCATAGCCAAGGAGCACAGCTGTGCTCAGGAAGGAGATAACGAATGTAGATTTCCTCAATAGAAATATTTATTAAGATAAAACATATAAAACAATTATATATTAAATAAAATATCTCTCAAATTTCAAAGAAGTGCACTTCATATACAACACTCAACTGGAGAAGAGTGAAAGGAGGGCGGGATGAGGCTACATGTCAGGGGGGGCAGGATGAGGCTGACGTCACCAAGCCCCACCTCGTGACAATCAGCTGCAGCAATTTGCGGTTCCACAAATTGGGGCAGGTGCTAAAATTATGTGAAATGACATGATTTGCGTCATTTTTGCCCCTCCACCGCAGACCCACTGCAGGAAAATGAGGTGCGGGGGCTGCTGGGGCAATGTGGGAGATTTGTCCACCTTTCCGGTGGGTCGGGAGCGGGACCCAGTTGGCAGGAGCCTCCCAGCCATTCCGGAGGTGTAGGTAAGTATGCTATATGTGGTGACAGCTGACGTGTGCTTGAGTGGTTTATTTCCATCTTATTTCCATACACAGTCTCTGGGGGATTTCCTGTCACATCTCACCTGTCACTCTCTATATATATCTCATTGTACAGGAGACGTCTTATAGCTTCTGTCTGACAGCCCAGAAACAGCAAGATTGTGTCTCCCAGTTACCTGCTGGCTGTGATACTCATTTATATTCAGGGTGAGAGATTGGGGGCATTACATGGTGCTGTGTAGGGGAATCTATACATGTAACATAAGTAATCAGAGCAGGATGTATATGACTATATACAGACATGTATCAGTAATGACTGTGTCTCCTCTAATCCTCAGGGTCCTGTGGGGAGACTGTGATGACTCAGACCCCAGGTTATATCTCTGTGTCACCAGGAGGAATAGCCACCATCTCATGTACAGCCAGTGCTGGTATAAGCAGCAACTTACACTGGTACCAACAGAAACCAGGACAACCTCCAAAGCCTCTTATCTACAGAGCAAGCAACCGATATACAGGAGTCCCAGACAGGTTCAGTGGATCTGGGTCTGGTACTGCATTCACACTGACAATTAGTGCAGTGACAGCAGAGGATGAGGCAGTATATTACTGTCAGCAGGGTTATATCCCTCTCACACAGTGATACAGAGCCGTACAATAACCTCCTTCCTCTTTCTGCATATGAGATGGGTCTCAGACATGGAGATGAATCTGTCTCCTACTGACAATCCTATATCACTACATATCTGGGTGTTTGATATGAGACACTGGAGCATATTTATTAACATCATTTTAATTAAAATCTTCCAGATGATATCTGCAGTCATTATTGGGTGCAGGGCTTAAAGTGAACCCAGAGAGGTGGTGGAACTCCTTTCCCCTAACACCAAGACCCCCCCCCCACACACACACACACACTTACACACACCTTCCCTCATTAGGCAGAGCCTAGACCAATACCAGGACATTTGTGCCCTACCTCCCATAAAGAGACAATGGTCCCACAAGGAAGGGGTGTGGTCACACAAGGAAGAGGTGTGGTCGCACAATAGTAACTCCAATTAAAATTACAACACACAGTAGCACAGTCATATACACATTACAACGCATATAGTGCTCTTGATTAATACACGCTGATGGTCAGCGCGTCCAACGCTGATGGTCTGCGGACACGCTGACCATCAGCGTGTATTGACACACTGACAGTTTGATTCACAAATTAGTTATATTGAGGCGACAGCAAATGCTTGTCTATTTATATTATCACAGCAGCATTATATAAACCTTAAACCCTATATCACTAACGTATTTGCATTATAATCAACTACATGTATACCACCTCATGTCATGGGTATTATTGAGTCAGCTATTGTCTGAGTATACAACAGAAGCCAAGGCTTCACATCATATGCCCTTGCATAAACTATAAACAAATTAGGTGGATATACCACTCTAGTTCATATTTGTCTCGTGATCTCAAGTAACACTCATGCTGCTTTCAGACCGCAAAACTGGCTTTGACCCTGTATTTGGAAACGTTTCCAAAAACAGGCCTGCCAGGTAAAACCCCTTTCGCACCGCATCTCTTAAACGGTATATTACCGTTTAAGTGCGTTAAGTGCGGAAACTTTCCAAAAACAGGGTCAAAGCCAGTCTTCAGCGCGCGCTGCCCCCCCTCCCCCGGGGGTTAACACCTCCAAATCCCCCCCACCCCATGGCTAACACCCCCCCCCCCCTGTGCAGCCGGTACCTCCGTTGCGTGATCCGGTGCTGCAGTTGGTCGGGGAAGCACTTATGAAAAAAAGCGTCTTTCAGAAAATGGCTGCCCCATAGGAAAATCAGTTTTAAAAAACTGTCTTTCGTATGGGGGCAGCCATTTTCCGAAAGTCACTTTTCTTATAAGAAAAGTGACTTTCGGAAAATGGCTGCCCCCATACGAAAGACAGTTTTTTAAAACAGGTTTTCCTATGGGGCACCCATTTTCTGAAAGACGCTTTTTTTTCATAAGTGCTTCCCCGACCATACTTCACTGCCGGGATCCACAACGAAGGTACCGGCTGCACGGCGGGTGTCGACACATGCGCGCGCGGGGGGGGGGGGGGGGGGCGACACGCGCGGCGGGGGCCGGCTCCAGTGCTGCGAATATTTAATGAGTGCTCATTAAATATTCGCTGCTCTGAATTTAGGAACCAGCTCATTGGCTGGGTCCTAAATACCGTTTCAGACCCGATTTTGATTCCAAAATACTGGGCCCGAAACGGGTAGGATCCTGCATTTTAACCAGTTTGAAAAAACTGTATTTTCAAACCGGTTAATTGGATCTGCACCTTTCAGACCGCACAGATTACCGTTTTAAAACGGTAAAAAACGGCAATATACCGTTTACAAAGTGCGGTCTGAAAGGGGCATTACTGGCAGCCTGTATACCAACTGTTACAATCTCAAAACAGCAAGCATTATCGAAACAAAAGTGTCGACACATTGAGATTATCAAGCCATATGGCAACAGATATGAAGAGTCTGTAAAAACAATCATCTAAAGTGCTAGCAGCTTATCCACACAGCTTAGACAGCAGTAACAAATGTAACAGGAGGAATTGTCCTACATTTGCAATGGATACTGTTCATTAAAGACGCAACACAATACAAATGTATCATTAAAGAGACTCACTAAAATCACACAGTAGTGCCCCTTATACACATAATGTCCACAGTTGGGCTGCTTGTGCACATCTGTATCTGTCACTCCAGCAGCTCACTGTCCATGCACCTCCTCAGCTCCATGCCCTGTGTCCCTCCAGCAGCTTCCCCACCTCTGAGTCGCTCCAGCCCCCTCTCACCCTGTCTTCAGCAAGTACAGAGCCTGCTCCTCTTAGTGGCTCTTCTTCACTTCAGTGGTGGTGATGGCATAACATACGCCGTGCCACAAGAAGAAGCCGCTGAGACAGGATTTTCTGGTGGAATTAATGTTCAGGGCTGTGCTAGAGGTGGAACTCAGTTCCCCCTACCATTATAGGTGGTGGAACTCCATTTCACCCTGTCCCCTCTCACTTTAACCCCTGATTTGCTGTATGCATTGAAAGTGGTCTGTATCAGATATCAGAGGGTTCTATAGCAGATACAATATTGGCAAATGTATCAAGCTGTGAAGCTTTACAGCTCTTGCTCCCTTATCTCCTATATATTTGGCTACATCTGTCACTCAAAGTGGGTGTCTGTGTCTATAACGCTCTGTTCCTGGACTTTTCTCTTAATGTGTGATTGCCTTCATCTGTGCTGAACACCTTTCTGAGAAATTAACCTGTTTAAAAAAGGTGATGGCAATCATACATTAAGGGGAAGTCTAGAAACAGAGCATTGTGTCCCTCCTGGAGAGGGTCATGTTGGGAGGTATGTGACAGAGAACCAGCCCAGTGAGCCCACAGACAGTGCCAGACACCCTCTGCCTTCCCGTGTTGCCCAGCACTGCTACTCCACAGCCACCAGGTGAGCGCCCCCCTCCCGCGATTTGCGGCAAAACCTCCCCGCCCCCCCCTCCCGCGATTCGCGGCAAAAACACCCGCTCCCCCGCGACCCCCCTACCGCGATTCGCAGCAAAAACACCCCCGCGACCCCCCCTCCCGCGATTCGCTGCAAAAAGAACCCCCCCACGACCCCTCCCGCAATTCGCGGCATAACCACCACCCGCGACCCCCCCCTCCCGCGAATCGCGGCAAACCCTCCCCCGTGACCCCCCCCCCCCCCGATTCGCGGAAAAAACACCCCCCCCCGCGACCTCCCTCCCGCGATTCGCGGCAAAAAGAACCCCCCCGCGACCCCCCCTTGCACGATTGGCGGCACCCCCCCTGCGACCCCCCCCCCCCCGCAATTCGCAGCAGCCCCAGGATTAAATGGCACATGCAAAACACTGACATGGCTATGGTCGACAATGAAAAAGGTTGACATGAGTTTTTGAAGATTTATTTTTAATTTTTTTAATTTTTTCATATTCATTGTCATGTGTCGACATGGACACCAATGAAGTGGCACACTTATGTCAACATTTACATGTGTTGACCTTTCTGTGTTGATTTTTTTCTTGTGGCGATTCGCGTCACACCCCCCGCAACCCCCCCTCCTGCGATTCGCGGCACCCCGGCACCCCCCCGCGACCCCCCCCCCTCCCGCAATTCGCGGCAACCCCCCACCGGAACCCCCATGAACCCCGCTCTCCCGCGATTTGCGGCACCCACCCCCCACAACCCCCCCCCGCAAATCGCGGCACCCCCCGCAATTCGCGGCAGCCCCAGGATTAAATGGCACATGCAAAACACTGGCACGGCTATGGTCGACAATGAAAAAGGTTGACATGACTTTTTGAAGATTTATTTCATTTTTTGAATGTTTTCATATTCATTGTCATGTGTCAACATGGACACCAATGAAGTGGCACACTTATGTCAACATTTACATGTGTTGACCTTTCTGTGTTGTTTTTTTCTTGTGGCGATTTGCGTCACCCCCCCCCACCCCTTCCCCCCCCACAACCCCCACTCCCGCGATTCACGGCACACACACACACACCTCCCCCGCGATTCTCGGCACCTCACCCCGTGACCCCCCCTCCCGTGATTCATGGCACACCCCCGCGACCCCCCCTCCCATGATTCGCCGCAACCCCCGCCCCGTAACCCCCCCTCCCGCGATTCGCGGCACCCACCCCCGCGACACCCCCTCCCGCAATTCGCGGCACCCCCCCCACGATTCGCGGCAGCTCCAGAATTAAATTGCACATGGAAAACACTGACATGGCTATGGTCGACAATGAAAAAGGTTGACATGAGTTTTTGAAGTTTTTTTTTTCATTTTTTGAATGTTTTCATATTCATTCTCATGTGTCGACATGGACACCAATGAAGTGCCACACTTATGTCAACATTTACATGTGTTGACCTTTCTGTGTTGATTTTTTCTTGTGGCGATTCGCGTCACACCCCCCCACCCCCCCGCAACCCCCACTCCCGCGATTCATGGCACACACACACCCCCCCGCGATTCTCGGCACCCCACCCCGTGACCCCCCCTCCCGTGATTCACGGCACACCCCCCGCGACCCCCCCTACCATGATTCGCCGCAACCCCCGCCCCCGTAACCCCCCTCCCGCGATTTGCGGCAACCCACCCCGCGACCCCCCTCCCGCGATTCGCGGACACCTAAGTTGCAATACAGGGCATCTTTCATACAATTCTAACCATATTTCTCATATACAAACGTTCACAAATTAAGGGGGCGCAGCCCCTTACGACGGTGTGAAGAGCGCCCGTAGGGCGCGATGAATCACCTAGTAACTAGTATAATTATTGATGCATAATCCATGGTATAGATTCTCCTACAGGCCACAATATCACATTTGTATTCAAAGAGGGATTTTTAAGATCCCTCTCCTGTAATAATCTAGATATATATATATATATATATATATATATATATATATATATATATATTTCCTTTTGCTGCAATATGTGATGATAACAAATCATACAAATAAAACAAATAATATACTTGGCAATTTTATTATTGAGGAAAATAACCCAATATCAGGGGCGAAATGTAATAGGGTGTGATTTTTAGACATGTGCGATTTTTGGTCAAAAACGGCCGAAATCGCACATTTTCCGAAAATGGCCCGTACCTGGATGGCCGATAAGGCGCCGGCAGGGAAGGACTGGATCCGCCTTGTTAATGAGCTATTTAAAAACGAACAAGAGATCTACCTAGTAAGAAATAGTATGGAGAAGTTCTATAAAATATGGGGATGTTGGTATAGATCTGTCTATTATGGAAATTAGATATGGTATAAGATATGGTAAATATAGTATAAAATTATGTAATAATAGAAGTGTGATGGAAAAAAGTAAAAAGAATATGCACAATATATCACAAATTTTTGGATACATAAAGTGGTAGTGGTAAAAGAATTGAATTGATAACGGATTTTAGAGGATAATATGCACAGAGTATCACTTTAAAAAACATAAAAGACATATAGATATTTACAATATACCACAAAGTTTGGATACATAGGGTGGTAGAGAAAAAAGAATTGAATTTATAATGTATTTTGGTGGAGAAAAACAATATGCACTGATACCACTTAAAAAAAAAAAAAAAAAAAAAACCACATAAGACATATAGATATTTAAGTAATGAAGAAGAAAAGTTAAAAGGGTTAAAAATTCACATGTGTAATAGACATAATGATGGTTTATAGGTGAATGGGGGAAAAGTGTGAGAATTGTTCGGTTTCCATGATGGACAGTGATATGCCATGAAAGTAGAATCTCCTCGGATATGGAGCTATAAGGCTGGAAGGTGGGGATGGGCATTTGGACACATTGTAACAAGATGTAGAGTGCAATATGGAGTCAGACCATGAATGTTTAGTGTTGTTTGTATAATGTATGTTATTTTTTATCTATGTGTATTTTTGTATTGAGATATTGAAAACCAAATAAAAAACTATAAAAAAAATAAAAAAAAACGGCCGAAATCGCACATTTTCCGAAAATTGCACATTTAATAGGTTAAAAATCGCGGTAAAAATCGCACTTTTTTACCGCAAAATCACACATTTTAAAGATGCGATTTTCAGTCACACTTAAAATCGCATCCAGATGTTTTCCTATTGTAAACTATAGAACTCGCATATGTAATAGGATGCGAGTTCTAAAGTCGCATATGGGACCTTACCAAAAAACGCAAAAAAAATAGACCAGCTTCTTGCTGGCGATTTTTACAGAACCATGCACAAATCTTTGTGATCTGTGCATGGTTCTGTCCAAAAAAAGGCTAAAAGTTAAAGTAAAAAAAACTGCGTGGGGTCCCCCCTCCTGAGCATAACCAGCCCCGGGCACAAAGAGCCGGTCCTGGTTTCATAAAATCAAAGGAACAATCAACTTGGGGTTCCCTGGATTTTATTAAACCAGCACCAGGCTCAAGGGCCGGTCCTGGTTCCCAAAATACGGGGGACAAAATGACTGGGGGTCCCCCGTATTTCAAGAACCAGCACCGGGCCCAACCAGCCAGCAGGGTAATGCCACAGCCGGGGGGAGACTTTTTATACAAGTCCCCCCGGCCAAAGCATTCAGCCCTCTGACCGGTCAGCATGGGCAGGGGTCCTGGGGGAGTGGGGACCCCCCCAAAGAAGGGGTCCCCCCCCTCCAGAACTTACCAGCCCATGCTGAAGCCCGGGGCTGTCCTCGATGCCCCTGGGCTGTGGGCATCGAGCTGATTAATGGTGTAAAAAAATAGATAAAATCCTATTGTGTATTGCTGTATTGCTGTGGAACTATGAGTCCCAGCAAGCCTGCACCACATGCAGGGACTTGGAGAACCACAAGTCCCAGTATGTGGGGCAATAAAGGGCCCGCTGGGACTAGTAGTCCCACAGTACTACAAAGAGTTAAAAAAAGTACACAAACACACTGACAGTACAACTTTAATACACACCAAGCCCATTCATCCATACTCACCTATGTTGACACGAAGCTTCGGTCCCCTTGTCCAGTAGAATCCAGAGGGGAGGCTGTGGAGAGAAATCATACTCACCACAGACGTCTTCAGCGCTTCTCCGGGTGCCCAGCAGCATTCTTCCCACGGTCCGGTGTTCTGTTGACATCTGGGGCTCCGCCCCCCGACCGGGACTTAGGCCCGCCCATCAGCCAATCGTGGTCCTTGAAAACCGGCATGCTGTGGCATTACCCTGCTGGCTGGTTGGGCCCGGTGCTGGTTCTTGAAATACGGGGGACTCCTAGTCATTTTGTCCCCTGTATTTTGGGAACCAGGACCGGCCCTTGAGCCTGGTGCTGGTTTTATAAAATGCACGGAACCCCGACTTGTTTGTTCCTGTGATTTTATGAAACCAGGACCGGCTCTTTCAGCCCGGGGCTGGTTATGCTCTGGAGGGGGGACCCCACGCCGTTTTTTTTTTTTATTAATTTTTTGGTACTTATGTAGTATCTGGGCTGCCGATTTCTAAATCGGGTCGGATCGGGAGATCGCATCGCATCGCATGCGACCATGCGATTCGATGCGATGCGATGCGATGTGATGACCCGATTTTTCCATAGGAATCAATGTTAAAATGGACTGAGTCCATTTTAACATGGAATTCAATGGGAAAAATGGGTCCTTTTCATACCCCTACTATCCAAGTGGGCATGGAGTTGGATATAAACCTGTGGCGAGCGTAGCGAGCCACCGAGCCCGAAGCGTGGCGAGCGAAGCGAGCCCCGCGAGGGGACGAATACCGTCCCCTCGCGGGGCTCGCTTCGCTCGCCACGCTTCGGGCTCGGTGGCTCGCTACGCTCGCCACAGGTTTATATCCAACTCCATGCCCACTTGGATAGTAGGGATATGAAAAGGACCCATTTTTCCATAGGAATCATTTTAACATTGATTCCTATGGAAAAATCGGGTCATCGCATCCGATATCGGATGCGATGCGATGCGATGCGATGCGATATCGCATCGCATCGCATCTGATTGTATGCCTTAACTTAAGGCATACAATCAAAAAATCGGCAGCCCAGATACTACATAAGTACCAATTTTTTTTACCCAAAATCGCATATATGAAAATGCGCACATTTTCATGACTGAAAATCGCCTGAAATCGCAGCAAATCGCATTTTTTGCCGCTAATTCGCATCTCATTACATATGTGAATTCGCTGCAAAAAACGCGATTTTTAAAGGTGCGATTTCTGGCGAGTTTGGAACTCGTCCAAAAATCGCAACCTATTACATTTCGCCCCACATATCTATGATTGGCAATAGTATGTTACCCTTTGGCATAGTATCTGGTATGACCCTTGTGAAGCATCTAAATATTTCTGGTAATTGTTGATTGGTCCTGAGCATCAGCTGGGAGGAATTTAATAACATACCTCCATACAGTAGAAGTGGGGGATTGTGCTGCTCTGCCCCCTAGTGTCTAGTAACGATATATTGTCTAATGTAGAAGATATAGGGCCACATTTATCAAGCAATATTCGCGGCTAAATCCCTGAAAACACCAGTTATCGCAAATATTATGTATCCCCCGAATGTACCAAAGGGGGACCGCAGCAGGAATCTCTGATCCCTGCTGTGATCCCCCCTGCATTGCCATCAGCCGCCTCCCCCATACATTTGGCAGTTAGGCTTTGCATCCCTGGGCTATAGCCATTCTGAGATGGCGATAGCCCATTGTAGCCAATGGGCTACGTGATCGCACTGCTGCCGACGCAGCGGGGTCAGCGGGGGAGTCAGCGCTAACTGCGCATAAACAGACACCAAGACTTCCGGCTCCTTCCTGACCCTGTCCCTGTGCTTGTGGGATGACACATCCCAGCGCTAATTTTGCATTTTACAATGCGATCCTGGGTGGTAGCATTCCGTCCAGATCGCATTGTAAATGCGATAATTGATAAATGGGCCCCGTAGTAACAGTCTGGGTTGTGTCACAATGTTAAGTCGGGATCCGGTCACTAGGTCTACAGTAACTAGGCCAACAAGCATTAGGTCGACACCACTAGGACAACATGCAGCAAGGTCAACATGACTGAAGGTCAACATGGGGTTAGGTCGACAGGGTCATTAGGTCGACAGTCAAAAGGTCGACATGGGGTTTTTCAAGGATTTTTTTTTTAGCCGACATGTGCCGACAGGCGGTATTTCATGCCCTACCACCTACTAGGGCATGGTGGGAGAATAAATAGTGTGCCCAAAGCATGGCGAGTGGACGCAGTGCAGTTTATTAGTGTCCATGTCGAAATTCGGGACAAAAAAACCCAGTGAAAACCCCCATGTCGACCTTTTGGCTGTCGACCTTTCCCATGTTGAAATAATGTCTGTGTAAAACTAATGACCCTGTCGACCTAACCCCATGTCAACCTTCAGTCATGTCGACCTTCATGCATGTTGACCCAGTGGTGTCGACCTAGTTGCTGTCTATTCAATGATCCATACCCATTAAGTCTTCTATCTGTAACAAACATGAAGCTATGGAAATGTTGTAGGATAGTAATATTTTTCTTACTACTATAAATGCGTAAACAAGGTAAGAAAATACAGTAAAAACACTGTAAATAGCAATAAATGTCAAACCAACCGGATCTAAATACTCTTGGATCCTTGAAGGAATTAACGCACTCATAACTGGATCCAAGTCTAAAGGCCCCCATCCACTAGGGTGAGTTGCTGGGCAGCAGAATCACATATTATACATTGTACACTATGTGTTCCTATTGCGCCTCGCATCGCAATCGCAGGAAAATAAAATGCAATGTGTCACTTTTCATGCGATCCGTCGCAGCAATGCATCGGAAATGCATTAAAAGTGGCCATATTATGCTAGTGGTTTGCAGCAGGGGCGTAGCGAGGGCAGAGCCAGCGGAGCAAGAGCTCCAGGCGCCGAAGGATCACAGGGAGCTGGAGCCATGCACCGCCAGCTCGCCCGCTCCCCCCACAATTTTCTAGCGTTTCCGCTAGCTCTATTCTGCCCCTTTTAATATCAATAAAATGCGCCCTTGTGCCGCCTGCTCCCACTTGTCGCTGATAGGCTAACAGCCGCGCTCATCAAGAGGTCGGGACTGAGCTGCCTGTCAGCGCGGCAGGGGGCTGGATGTTGCTGGAAGAGCTGACATGCTGCTAAACTCAGAGCAGCGTGTAAGGTCTTCCTGCTACACCCCGCCCACCTGACTCACCTCCTCTGATGAGAGGGAGCGGCTGACAGCTGTACACTGCCCCCCCCCCCCCCCCATCGCCACACTGACACGCCTGGTCTGGCTTCCGCCCTCACTCACCCCACCTGCTGGCCGGTCACCCTGCATGGCAGAGGTCAGAGGCCATGCAGAGTTGCAGACGGAGTGTTTTTTACGAAGGAGCTTGTGGTGCTGCTGCCGCTGCAGGAAGCTCAGGGGTCTCAGGCCATGGCTGGTGAGTGATGCTGCTGTACATAATGGGGGAAGCAGGGGTTTTCCCCTCATTCTGGCGGGGGTCTCCCCCTCAACTTAACATTCCCTCTGACCACCTTCACCCTATGAAACCTCCTCATCCTACCCTGTGTGCCCACATCACTAATCTTGGTGGCCCCCTAAGCCCCCCCCCCCACCCATGCCCAGCTCACCCCTTCCTGTGACCACCTTCACCCTATGAAACCTCCTCATCCTACCCTGTGTGCCCACATTACTCCCCTTTGTGGCCCCCTAAGCCCCCCCCCCACGCCCAGATCACCCCTCCCTGTGACCACCTTTACCCTATGAAACCTCCTCATCCATCCAACCCTGTACCCACCTCAATACTCTTTGTGCCCCCTCACCCTACCCTGTGCCCATCTCACTCCTCTTTGTGCCCTCCTCACCCTACCCTGATCTTAAAAATACTTAATAATTTACTACAAAATTCATATCAATATTCAATTATTAAAATGCTCTAAACCAAATGTTTTATGGGAGGCAAGATGCTAAAAGGGAGTGGATTTGCTAACAAAGAATATAAGGTATTAAAAGCATTATTCTTATAAGAACCATTTCAGTTCAAAATCTACAATTTTTTTAGTCTAAAAATCCACTTCATCTCTGCTTCGGCAAGCATACGCTCTTCATCTCTGCTTCGGCAAGCATACGCTCTTCATCTCTGCTTCGGCAAGCATACGCTCTTCATCTCTGCTTCGGCAAGCATACGCTCTTCATCTCTGCTTCGGCAAGCATACGCTCTTCATCTCTGCTTCAGCAAGCATACGCTCTTCATCTCTGCTTCGGCAAGCATACGCTCTTCATCTCTGCTTCGGCAAGCATACGCTCTTCATCTCTGCTTCGGCAAGCATACTCTCTTCATCTCTGCTTCGGCAAGCATACTCTCTTCATCTCTGCTTCGGCAAGCATACTCTCTTCATCTCTGCTTCGGCAAGCATACGCTCTTCATCTCTGCTTCGGCAAGCATACGCTCTTCATCTCTGCTTCGGCAAGCATACTCTCTTCATCTCTGCTTCGGCAAGCATACTCTCTTCATCTCTGCTTCGGCAAGCATACTCTCTTCATCTCTGCTTCGGCAAGCATACGCTCTTCATCTCTGCTTCGGCAAGCATACGCTCTTCATCTCTGCTTCGGCAAGCATACTCTCTTCATCTCTGCTTCGGCAAGCATACTCTCTTCATCTCTGCTTCGGCAAGCATACTCTCTTCATCTCTGCTTCGGCAAGCATACGCTCTTCATCTCTGCTTCGGCAAGCATACGCTCTTCATCTCTGCTTCGGCAAGCATACGCTCTTCATCTCTGCTTCGGCAAGCATACTCTCTTCATCTCTGCTTCGGCAAGCATACTCTCTTCATCTCTGCTTCGGCAAGCATACTCTCTTCATCTCTGCTTCGGCAAGCATACGCTCTTCATCTCTGCTTCGGCAAGCATACGCTCTTCATCTCTGCTTCGGCAAGCATACGCTCTTCATCTCTGCTTCGGCAAGCATACTCTCTTCATCTCTGCTTCGGCAAGCATACTCTCTTCATCTCTGCTTCGGCAAGCATACGCTCTTCATCTCTGCTTCGGCAAGCATACGCTCTTCATCTCTGCTTCGGCACTTAATCTGGCACTGAATTTAGAGACAGGTGGGATCTTACCTTTTAAAATGGGGCCATGTAAAAAAAGAAGATGCCAGTGTAATTTAACACTGGCTTCAATTTTGTATATTGAACTGAAAACTGTGTCATAAAATTCTGATGAAATGGTTTGGCTGGAATCTATATAGAGAACGTATGGGACACTCGACTATATACAATTCTCCTACCTGCTTATCTGTATTACATTACCCTCACTAACTGTTACACACCGCCATCCGGGATCTGCTGCACCCGGACGGACGGCAGCGACGGCACGGAGGCTGGAGGCAGGGGGCGTTGCTAGGCAGCGTCCCAAGCCTCGCTCTAAGGACGGGCGTCGGGGCGTTGCCTAGCAACGTCCCCGAACTTCCGCCCAGCTGTAGGGGATACACGCGCGTGCGCCGGAGTGAGGTCAGGCGGCGCGATCTTTGAATATATAGCCGGCGTCTGCTGGGCACAGACGCCGGTTATACAGATTGCTTTCACTGCAAACGTTACCCGGTCCCTGGAGCTGCTGTTCCAGCCTGATCCTTCTTGTCCGCTCTGCTCTCCTGGTTTCCTGCTGCCCAGCCAGCTCTGGAGGATTTCCTGGCCTGGGCTAGTGCCTACGTCTGATCCACACTTCCCATCTTCTTGTGGGTCACGTAAGTGCTCCGTAGGAGCCCGGTGTCTTCTACCTCTTTGTTATTCTGTGGCCCTCCGTGGCCGTCCCCCGCCGTGGGGCCCGTCTTTATTCCTTTGGTATTGTTTTCTCTATTGTTCGTTCTATTCAGTTATTGTCTGTCGCCCTAGCTCCCGTCAGGTAGGGGTGTACCCCTCTTTGTCTGCACCCGGCTTTGGGGAATCACTTCTCTAGGTGTGCCCCTAGTCTGAGATTCCCCTTGGTATCTCTTGTGTCTGCGCCTGGGTCGCGATTCCCGTCCTTGACCAGGTGTCGGTGAGTAAGGGGTCCCTTCCAGCTAGGCCCTTTAGCCAGTGATCCTTTTGAGATACTCCCTGGCGATCGCTCACCCCTTGTCTTTACGTAACACCTGGCTGCATCGGGGTCAGAGCCGGCTTAACTGGCTCTGTCGAACGCGGCGGCTACAGGCGAAGCCTAGCACTTGCAGGGGTATTCCATCTGCCCGGGGGACTCAACAGAGTCAGTGAAGGGTTTGCTGTGGCCGTCCTAAACAGCGGTCCCAGCTGCGGGCTCACGCCTGACCTATTGTCTCTTGCCAGCTGTCATACTCCCCATTGCCCTGCCGAGTCCCGTAACATTATAACCGGCCATAACAGACAGTCTGGTAGGGTCATCTTTGTGTATTACCATCCCTCCTGTTGTTCTTGTTGTGGATATGAATCCCTCAGCACAAACTTTTGCTGATCAGGTCCAGGGGTTAACCCAGATGGTGCGAGAGCTCTCGTTGAAGGTGGCTTCTCAAGAGCAAAGGTCACGTCCTCCGGAGCCAGGGGTTTCCGAACCTAAAGTGAACTTGCCGGATCGGTTTTTAGGAGACCGCAAGACCTTCTATAACTTTCGTGAAAGTTGTAAGTTATATTTCCGGCTTCGCCCACGGTCGTCCGGGTCTGAGTCACAGCGGGTAGGCCTGGTCATCTCGCTACTCCAGGGGGACCCTCAAACTTGGGCCTTTGGGTTACCCACGGATAGTCCGGCGTTGTCCTCAGTGGACAATTTTTTCAGTTCCCTGGGTCTGTTATATGATGACCCTGATAGGGAGGCTTCCGCAGAGACTCATCTCTGGGCCCTTAAACAAGGGAAGGACCCGGCAGAGGTCTACTGCACAGAATTCCGTCGCTGGTCCAATGACTGCGGATGGAACGATCCTGCGTTACGCAGTCAATTCCGCTGCGGGTTGGCTGATGAGATTAAAGACTGCCTAATTCAATACCCCGCTCCTACCTCCCTCGATAAGTTAATGGAGTTATCCATCCGGATTGACCGCCGTCTCCGTGAACGGAGGTCGGAGCGGAGTTCTATAACGCGGGTGGTTCCCTATGTCCCACCTGTTCCCGAGGAATGCGAGGAACCGATGCAACTTGGAGCAGCCCGCATTTCTCCAGAGGAAAGAGCCCAGCGACTTGGCTCTGGCTTATGTCTGTACTGTGGCAACAAGGGGCACATTCTCTGTAACTGTCCCAACAGACCAGTAAAAGCCCGGGCCAAGTGAACGAGGAGAGGGTTCACTTAGGCCTCCAGCTTTTTTCCTCTCTTAATTCGTTACTAGTGTTGGGGTGTATTTCTTTTCGGGGCGACAACTTTTGTGGGTCCATATTCATTGATAGTGGCGCGGCCGGGAATTTTTTAGATTTTACGATAGCCCAGACTTTGGGCATTCCCCATATCAAGCTTCCTGTACCGGTTACTTTGCGTGGTTTGGACGGTAACGTCCTCTCCAACGGGGCTGTCTCGTTTCAAACTCCTCCCCTGCAGCTGTCTATCGGTCTATTTCATCAAGAGGAGATCTCCTTTCTGTTAACATCTTGTCCTGCAGTTCCCATTGTGCTTGGGTTCCCATGGCTAAAAAAACACAACCCCATCATTGATTGGAATCAAGGGGAGATTGCTCGGTGGAGTTCCACCTGTACTGAGCATTGTTTCAACACCTCACTCCCGCTTGCTTCTGTCTCCCTTTCCAAGATTCCGTATCCCTATCAGGACTTTTCAGATGTTTTTTCTAAGGGGAAAGTGGACGCATTACCACCTCACCGTCCGTACGACTGTGCCATTCAATTGCTCCCTAATGCCCCCTTGCCCAAGGGGAGACTGTATGCCTTGTCCGTTCCGGAAACCAAAGCCATGGATGACTATATCCAAGAGAGTCTTTCTAAGGGGTTCATCAGGCCGTCCAAATCTCCTCTCAGTGCCGGATTCTTTTTCGTGGCCAAGAAGGACGGTTCATTGAGACCCTGTATCGATTTCCGGGCTCTCAACAAGATCACGGTAAAGAACACCTATCCTCTCCCCCTGATTGCGGTACTGTTTGACCAACTACGGTCCGCAACTGTCTTTTCCAAGATTGACCTTCGGGGTGCATACAACCTCATAAGAATAAAAGAAGGGGATGAGTGGAAGACGGCTTTCAGTACACAGACAGGGCACTATGAGTACCTGGTAATGCCTTTTGGCCTCTCTAACGCCCCAGCCGTCTTTCAGGATTTGATAAACGATGTCCTCCGTGATTTCCTCGGCAAATTTGTGGTTGTCTATTTAGACGATATTTTAATTTTTCCTCAAGACTTAGACTCACATAGAACTCAGGTTCGTCAAGTTCTGCAGAAGTTGCGAGAAAATCAGTTATTCGCTAAACTGGAGAAATGTGAGTTTGAAGTAACCCAGGTATCCTTTTTAGGGTACATTATTTCCTCCCAAGGATTCCAAATGGATCCTAAGAAACTGCAAGCCGTGGTGGATTGGGTTCGTCCCACTAATTTGAAAGCGGTCCAACGGTTTCTTGGTTTCGCCAACTATTATAGGCGGTTTATTCACTCATTTTCTTCCATTGTGGCGCCTTTGGTGGCCCTGACCAAAAAGGGTGCTGACCCCTCAGTATGAACACCTCCGGTGGAACAAGCTTTCAAAACACTCAAGCAAGCCTTTATCTCGGCCCCGGTTCTCAGGCATCCTAATCCTGATCTGCCTTTCATTGTTGAGGTAGACGCCTCCGAAGTTGGAGCCGGGGCCGTCCTGTCTCAAACGGATCCTGAGTCATTAGAGTTACACCCATGTGCCTATATGTCCAGGAAGTTTTCCCAGGCTGAGTCCAACTATGATGTTGGCAATAGAGAATTACTCGCAGTCAAGTGGGCGTTTGACGAATGGCGACATTGGTAGGAGGGAGCCACACACCAGATTCTTGTCCTAACTGATCATAAGAATCTTCAGTATATTGAATCGGCCAAGAGGTTGAATACCCGACAAGCTCGGTGGGCCCTCTTTTTCACGCGCTTCAATTTCATCATTTCTTATAGACCAGGTTCGAAGAACATTAGAGCAGATGCTCTTTCTAGATGTTTCCTTCCTCAACATACCAATAGGTTCAGTAAAGGATCCATTGTCCCGGCATCGTGTATTCATGCGGGAGTAAGTCTGACTCTGGAAGGCCTCCTTTGCCAGGCTCAGGGTCAAGCTCCGGTCCAGACTCCGGAGAACAGGTTATTTGTGCCCCCGTCTCTTAGACGCAGAGTCCTTGCGGAGTCTCATGACTCCAAGATTGCTGGTCATCCTGGAGTTGGTAAAACCCTGGCACTTCTCACCCGTGTTGTCTGGTGGCCGGGAATGTCTCGTGACACCAAGGATTTTGTCTTGTCCTGTCCGGACTGTGCCAGGCATAAAGTTCCGCGGACACGACCGGTAGGGGAATTGATGCCCTTATCTATTCCTGGTAGGCCCTGGTCTCACTTGGCCATGGACTTCATCGTTGGACTACCTGTCTCGTCCCATTGTCAGGTCATCTGGGTGGTCATCGATAGGTTTTCTAAGATGGCGCACTTTGTGGCCCTTAGACAATTACCTTCAGCCAGAGAGTTGGTTACCTTGTTTATGCAGCATATTTTTAGACTGCATGGTTTACCCAGCGATATTGTTTCAGATCGTGGTCCACAATTTGTGGCACAATTTTGGAGATTGTTTTGTTCTGCGCTGAAAGTTAAGACCAGTCTCACGTCTGCGTTTCATCCGCAGGCCAATGGGCAAACGGAACGGTTGAACCAGTCTCTCAAGCAATATCTTAGGTGTTTTGTGTCCAAATTACAGGATGACTGGGTGAACCTTTTGCCGCTCGCCGAATTTGCGTATAACAATGCATGTCATTCGGCTTCCAAGACCTCTCCCTTTTTTGCGGTCTATGGATTTCATCCGCGGGCCAACTCTTTGGGACCGGAAGCCCCCAGGTCTTCGTCTTCCGCTGCCTCCCGACTCAGGGTGATTTGGCGGAGCATCCACACGGCTCTCAAGGAAGCTTCTTTTAGAGAAAAGGTATTTTCAGACAAATTCAGACGTCCTTGCCGTTTTAAAGTGGGTGACTGGGTGTGGCTTTCTGCCCGGAATATCAAGCTTCACCAACCCTCGGCAAGGTTAGGACCTCGGTTCATCGGTCCGTTTCAAGTTGTCAAGAGGGTTAATCCGGTAGCCTTTCGTGTCTCTCTACCTAAGTCCCTCAAGATTAATAATACCTTCCACGCTTCGCTTCTTAAGCCTGTGGTTTTCTCACGGAAATTTCCGCGTAAGGTTAGAAGTGGCTCCGCTCCAGTGATGGTGCAGGGTCAACAGGAATTCCGTGTGGAGAAGATTCTTGACTCCAAATTCGTGGGAAGGTCTCTGCAGTTCCTTGTGCATTGGAGGGGGTTCGGTCCCGAGGAGAGGTCTTGGGTTCCTGATCGGGACTTGCATTCACCTAACCTTAAGAGGTTGTTTTTCCGACGGTTCCCTGATAAACCCGGGGGTAAAGGGTTGTTAACCCTTCCTCAAGGGGGGGGTACTGTTACACACCGCCGTCCGGGATCTGCTGCACCCGGACGGACGGCAGCGACGGCACGGAGGCTGGAGGCAGGGGGCGTTGCTAGGCAGCGTCCCAAGCCTCGCTCTAAGGACGGGCGTTGGGGCGTTGCCTAGCAACGTCCCCGAACTTCCGCCCAGCTGTAGGGGATACACGCGCGCGCGCCTGAGTGACGTCAGGCGGCGCGATCTTTGAATAAATAGCTGGCGTCTGCTGGGCACAGACGCCGGTTATACAGATTGCTTTCACTGCAAACGTTACCCGGTCCCTGGAGCTGCTGTTCCAGCCTGATCCTTCTTGTCCGCTCTGCTCTCCTGCTCTCCTGGTTTCCTGCTGCCCAGCCAGCTCTGGAGGATTTCCTGGCCTGGGCTAGTGCCTACGTCTGATCCACACTTCCCATCTTCTTGTGGGTCACGTAAGTGCTCCGTAGGAGCCCGGTGTCTTCTACCTCTTTGTTATTCTGTGGCCCTCCGTGGCCGTCCCCCGCCCTGGGGCCCGTCTTTATTCCTTTGGTATTGTTTTCTCTATTGTTCGTTCTATTCAGTTATTGTCTGTCGCCCTAGCTCCCGTCAGGTAGGGGTGTACCCCTCTTTGTCTGCACCGGGCTTTGGGGAATCACTTCTCTAGGTGTGCCCCTAGTCTGAGATTCCCCTTGGTATCTCTTGTGTCTGCGCCTGGGTCGCGATTCCCGTCCTTGACCAGGTGTCGGTGAGTCAGGGGTCCCTTCCAGCTAGGCCCTTTAGCCAGTGATCCTTTTGAGATACTCCCTGGCGATCGCTCACCCCTTGTCTTTATGTAACACCTGGCTGCATCGGGGTCAGAGCCGGCTTAACTGGCTCTGTCGAACGCGGCGGCTACAGGCGAAGCCTAGCACTTGCAGGGGTATTCCATCTGCCCGGGGGACTCAACAGAGTCAGTGTAGGGTTTGCTGTGGCCGTCCTAAACAGCGGTCCCAGCAGGGGGCTCACGCCTGACCTATTGTCTCTTGCCAGCTGTCATACTCCCCATTGCCCTGCCGAGTCCCGTAACACTAACAATGGTGATGATCAGTGTTCTATTTAACTCTTTTGTTATTTTGGTTGATTTAGGAAAGGGCTGACTGGGCCTTAATTGTGTAATATTATTTATACCTGGCTCCCCTATTGTTTTCCCCCTTTTCTTCTTTCTGTACCACATATATTTGTAAAAAAAAATTCAATAAAAAGTCATGTTTAAAAACAAAAAAAATACAGTATATTGAACTCTATTCTCCATTACTTCATCCCAGTCTTTGCTTTTTCCTTGAAGGAGTCAATCTCTAGATGTTTGTATAGTCCTTTTTGAGCTTCAGTGTTGGTATCATAACCTTTTCTGTTTGAGTCCTGATTCCATTTCTTTGGCTTGTTCTTCAAAAACTTACCTTTTACTGCAGTTGTTTCTCAATTGTAAGAACTGATTCATTGGGACATTCCTCAGACAGTTTTTAAGATGTTTACTTTTCGTAGAAATGTTTCCATGGAAAACCAATGGTGCAGTTAAGACATGTTTCACTCTAGCAAAGGAGCTTTTTTAAAGAGTCTTTGAACAGCTCCCATGCTGGAGCGATGCATGTCAGAGGCTTAACTGAGGACACCCCGTGCTGCACTGACACCCCTGGAATACAATACTGTATATCACAGAGCCAAGGACCTGCTTTTTGGCAGTTTTCCATTTGAGCAGTCAGATACTCACCAGAAGGATATGCCGTTTGCCGAGGGCTGTTGGCAGTAAGGAGCTGAGGACTCTCTCATTGCTGTCATCATCAGCATCCGCTTGGAATTCATCACTTACCAGCTGTGCATGCCACTTGCCAAAGGTCACTGGACAGCAGCGGCACACGCCATCCTCCGGCTATAGGAGAGGTAATTATCTGCAGCTTTCTGCTCCGAGTGTGAAGCCCGGAACTCCCTATATAGTCACAGTGGACATACTACCACATATTCCAGCTCCTGTGGCTTCTATGGGGACAATGTGCATGTTATCAATTATTCATATTGACATGGAAGCTTCCTTTATTATAGGACAGGCCAGATTTTTCACAATTATTTTCCCATGTTGGGATATATTCATATTTTTTAATTTTTATTGCTTTTTTATATTTTTTGATCCACCCCCATGTTCAAAAATATAATTATATATCTATATATGTTTATGTATCGATGCATTAAAGATATATGTGATCTTTTATTATTGATTCTATTTGAAGAAATGGAAACTTTATCAAAATGATTATATATAAATGTATTTGTTGTTGTATCAATCTTGTCTTATTGTTATAGCGCAGATAAATCAAATAGTATTATAAAAATAAAGCAGCCAGTATTTACTCTGCACAGAAACAAAATAACTCACCCAAGTCTTAGTCTGCACATGTTACTTCTGCCCCCCTGCAGTGCAGCACGGTTTTGCACATTTTGTCCGGTTTGAATTAGACTCATGGAGACAGATTCAGGATCGCACTTTGCTATCCAAATACGGCCCCAGTCCCGATGCACATGTGCAAACCCTGGCAGTGAATGGCTCTGGTGAGTTACACACTCGCCAGACCTTGTGCTGCGTTGGTGGGCTGGGGTCATGCAGGAGGCTGTAGCAGGGCAATGACCAGCATTTTATGGGTGTCGCCATATAAATGCTGGGTGTTCTCCTTGGAATGCAGGCAGGTCGATGCCTGCTAGGGGTGGGTGGATAACATCACATGACATCACACCCGCCCCCTCTTAGGCGGACACTTGCTTTCACTATGAGCCCTCTATTGCAATAAAAGGGAGCGCTGCTGTTCATAGATAAACACAATTGTTTTTATTAATATTACACCATCAAGTAAAAGAGGGGGCTAAAATTGAGCCAATAAAAAACATAAGTATTCACACACACTCAAGCACCTTGATCCAATCAATAAATTGGGCAGATTTCTAGTAACATGTCCGTGATACTTGGGTACCCAATATAGGTCTCCTTTTAAAGGTTCCGTTTAGATTTATATAGTTAAGGATAGCTCAGAGCTCGGGGACACCACTTGTGATATTTTCCAGATATCCGGATCAATATGCAAATTTGCAATTGCTTATCCCCAATATATTAGACTCCTTGTAATCCGCACATTTATTTATGTCACCACAGTTAATGTTTATTTGATATCTCACCCTTCTCCTGGATTTGGAATCTTTAGTTGCAAGGACAGACTGGCCGCGCTGGTATGCGTGAAGTAATCACCGCTGCACTTGGTGGGATGTTTGTAGTCCCGACTGGAGTATATGTTATTGCCGCACTTGTGGCGTGCGGACACTCCGTCTGTGTCTCTGCAGCTGTTAGTCTGGATAGACTTAATTCAGCCGGATTCCGACTCCTTGCAGCACCAAGATACGCTGTCCGCCTACCGGGTGCCTGTGTGTCTAGGCTGTGGAAGCCGGGCGGCACATCGGCAACAATCGTCAGGCAGCCGCGTCCTTTAGGACTTGTGGTTACAGGTGATCCGGTGTGTGGAGCCAATATGGGGCACTCTGCTCTGGTGGATCAAGTGTGACCTTTCATCCCAGCAAGTTTTGTATAAGAAAAATGGCCAAGAGTCATACATATTAATTGGTCTGAATATATAGTCTTAATTGACTCATGACCTTTTTTCTAAATAACTGCTAGGTCTTGCGCCCAATATTAATTTTAGTATTGCACTATGAGCACTGCCTGCCTGCACCCCATCCACCGGATCTACAGCATGAAATGGTTCTAACCATAGGGATGGACTTTCATATGGAATATAAAACACATTAGATCCGACATTTGCAAGATCTGACCCCAGGAATATGAAATGTTGCTTTATTTTGGGGTCTTTGTCAGGCAGGAAGACCCAAGCCAGGACTCAGAATATATATATATATATATATATATATATATATTTATTTATCAATTGCCCTAGACCATGCACTCTCTAATGGTTATATCACACACCTAAACATGTGCCCCATACCATGGCATTCACCTGTTGGGTCCATAGGTAAAAACAAGGGGGGTTTCTGTTTGCCCAGAAACCCCCCTTCTCTTAGCAAGTGGCTCAAATTATGACAACAATAGCAATGCTAGAACAATGGCAATGATAACTAGAGATGCTGCCACATCCTGCACTTTAAGTAAAATGTCAGACTTGTGGCACATGCCCAGTGGTAGCAGCTTCTTCTATCAGGTTTGCTGCGTTTGTGGTTCTGACTTCTCAATCAGTACACAGAACCAAAGAGCAGCTGCCAGGAAGAAGAGAGCGGAGCCTTACCATGAGGAGGGAGGATGTCTGCTTAGTGCAGTATTTGTTCTATTATGTTTTTGTACAGTATTTATTATAGTATGTGTAACCTTTTCATGACTACTTATGTATGTTAAATATGTCTGATACAACCATGGACCATCTATAGTTTTAAATATTGATACTGCATTGACTACAGTATCCAGTGTATAAAAATACCAATGTGTACATTAATGGCAAGTGTCATTACTATGTTCTTCTGCAGCTGCCCCAGACTCTTGCTCCAATGTTCTGCAGAGTGGCAGACTGTGGACTGCATGTGGAAACCCACCTCTAGAAATCCTGCATTTGCCACTGCTGCCCATCATGTCCCAGTCCAACACTGCCTGCTTCTCTCCTCTAGGAAGAAAATTACCTTTAAATTATACCCGTTAACAAGTATAATAAGACTTGAGAATCAGCACAGACCAAATGTTAGCGATGGGGAAATGTGCTGTTTGCCTTGGTTTGGAATCCACCTCATGTCAATTACCCCTCAAATGATGGAGGATAAATAAATGTAATCCCAATAAAAGAGAGGTCTCACAGAAGTGTCTTCCATCACTAACAACTGGTCTGCACTGATAAGTGTCCACTGTGGTGATTGTAACGTGTTATTATCCTTGCTGGTTGGGATAAGTTAAAGGTAATTTTTCTCCTCCTCTCCTAGAGGAGAGAACCAGTTATGATGGTAGAAATATATGTGGTGACAGCTGATGTGTGCAGGTTTATTTCCATCTTATTTCCATACACAGTCTCTGGGGGATTTCCTGTCACATCTCACCTGTCACTCACTATATATATCTCATTGTACAGGAGACGTCTTATCGCTTCTGTCTGACAGCCCAGATACAGCAAGATGGTGTCTCCCAGTTACCTGCTGGCTGTGATACTCATTTATATTCAGGGTGAGAGATTGGGGACATTACATGGTGCTGTGTAGGGGAATCTATACATGTAACATAAGTAATCAGAGCAGGATGTATATGACTATATACAGACATGTATCAGTAATGACTGTGTCTCCTCTAATCCTCAGGGTCCTGTGGGCAGATTGTGGTGACTCAGACCCCAGGTTATATCTCTGTGTCACCAGGAGGAGCAGCCACCATCTCATGTACAGCCAGTGCTGGTATTAAGGCGCCTATTGAATTATGTTGTTGTTAACTCTTACCATTACTTAACTCTTATGCCTAGAAATAAATGACACAAACACCTTATCTAAAAATAACGACACTGACACCAACTGCGTAAGGTTAAAAAGGTCATAGTTGTTTATTTAAGTGGTATGACCCCTATTTGTATAAGGGATGGCAAAGAAAGCGCTTGAGACCAGCACTATAAACGCGGGTGTTGCCATGGTAGCGACCTCAGCGCCCGCCAATGGCCACACCCCTTCTTGTGGGTACAGCCTGCGCTGTGACGGACATACCGCCCCCTTCTATTGCATGACGTGGACCTTCCATGAAGGCCAACGCCCCCAGCCGGAACTGGGGACTCGCCCGCCTTCTTGGCAAAGGGGGGGGCAATACCGCACAGAGACCACCTGACACCCCACCTGCTTGCTGGTCGAGAGCGCCTTCTCGCCACAGCCTGTGTTACAAAGCCCCCGCAGGGTCACCACGCGTAACCAGGCCCCGCCATACCAAACAAATAACAACCTACGCTAAACTAACCTAAACTAGAGAAAATATCCTCCAAAAACCTGCCATGCCTGAGTCAGGAAGATGTACGCCATCTGGCCTGTACAAACCCACAGAGTCCTTAACAATAGTAGGATGTCTAACCGCCTTGCCGCCCCGAGCCACAACATGCCTAGACACCGCATGGTTCAACTTCCTCATGGCCCTCTCGATTGCTGACACATTCCGGCAACCCCGCCAGTTAATGCGGGGAATTATGTCGGACCACACAATCCTCACACCGGGCCAGAGGTCCACCAGACGCACAAAGTCTGTCTTAATCTTAATGGTGAGCTCAATGCCCGTCCTCTTGACCAGGTCATTGCCACCTAAATGAATCACCAGAACATCGGGGCGGCCCCACTTACGGGCTTTGGCAGATACCAGCTCCTATAGACTATCCCAAAGGAGACCCATGACTCCAAACCAGCTAACAGCGAGTGCCTTCTCCAGAACAGGAGCACTGGAGGCTAGTGGGTGCCTAGCAGCCCAAAAATTAAAAGAGTGCCCTACGAACCAGACCCTACCCAGAGCCATATCGGAAGGGGGAGGGGCTGCAAAAGAGAAAACCTAGTGGTTAACATCATGATATACTTTAACACAACAAAATGCATACTACGGCCCAAGTGAAGGTGAAAAACTTAAAAAACCTTCTGTGAACTTTAGGGGACAGCCAATTGAATTAGTCCACAATGAAGGAAAAAGTAAAAAATTCCCTTCACACCGTCGATTCCGGAACGCTAGTCATTCCAGAACCGATTGTAAACAATCGTTTTTGAGCCGGCGCAACAGGCGCTTGAACTACAACTTATCTAACTTATTTATTCTTACATAACTCTTATGGCAGGATTTCCACCTGCCAACTGCCTGAATGGCAGAAGGTGATACTCCTGCCACTGCTGCGCAAGTAGCAGCCCCAATTCGAAACGAATGCGTTCCGAAATCCTGCTCCCGCAGACCCAATTCTACCAAGCATTGCCGAAACACAGCCGCAAACTGGAATCGGGTCAGCGGTAGCCCATCAACGTGCGCCAAAAACTGCAAGGCGGCCTCTGGTCTGCGGGAGCTATATTCCTTAGCTAAGGAAACCGGACACACGGCCGCTTCAGCCTGTGCATTAAGGGTAACCCAGTGGCCCCTGCCCATCTGATCCGTTTTGGACCGCTTAATCTCGCATAACACTTGTCCTTCACGGACTACTACATCCTCCCCTAGGATGCCAGTGCGGGAGAGTTTGCTGGCTGCCACCAGCTCGCTGATGCGAAAAGCGCCATGAAACGCAAATGTAAATGCAACTTTAAACAGTGCAACTCCGTATTCGCTCTCAGCAACCTTAGTCAAACAACCCCCCAGGTCCCCCAGCATACTCATGTCTATGGGTTTGCGTGAATCCGGGGGAACTGGATGCACCCGTGTCCAACCCTTCATGGCTTTGGACAATACAAAAGACCTCGTGGGGTCGGGATCGCCGCGTAAGCGCGAATAGAAAGCGATGCCTGCCAAACGCCGCCGCCATAGCCGACTTTGACCTGCCCCGCCTATGGTGACCGCAAACAAAAGCGAGTACCCGGTCCTCGACCGACTCACCGCTAGCCTCGGGGGAGCCCTGAAACTCCACCCAGTCCTGCCATGCGGCCCCATAAGTTCTACGAGTGGAAGGGGCCAAGGACAGAAGAGCCAGGTCTGTCATGCCGGCTCTATGACCTGCCACACAAAAGGGGGGACAATTAAGCCCAAGTGGCGATGCCTCGGGGGCCAACTCGCGAAACCTCGCAAACTTAAACCCCGAAAGGGCATCCGCTATGTTGTTATCCACCCCCGGGACATGCCTGGCCCTGAACTGTATGTTATGCCGTAAGCAGAGCAGAACTAAGTGCCGTAGCAGACGTAAAGCCTTGGGGAAGCCGCCCTCTGATTATTAATGGCATGCACCACCCCAAGGTTATCACACCAGAACACTATGTTCTGGTTAGCTAGCAGGGAGCACCTTTTTCAGCTCTGCAGAAACTATAAATCGGAAAAAGCTCAAGAAGCAGCAGGTTGACCGTGAAACCACGATCAACCCACGACTGAGGCCACTTCGAGGCGCACCACTCCCCATGGAAGTACGCCCCGAAACCCGTGGATCCCGCCGCGTCAGTGAACAGCTGCAGTTCAACGTTGGAGGCGGGGTCAGAAGGCCAGATGAGCTCCCTATTGACTGCTCGCGAAAAACTGACCAAACTAAAAGGTCGTCCCGCATCTCCCCACATAGTCTGACGGTGTGATGAGGGTGCCTAACACCCGCTGTGGACCTTTCTAGCTTATGGCAAAACACCCTACCCATCGGGATAATGCGACATGCATTAATTAAATTGAAAGAGCCCAGTAAAGATTGTATAAGCTGCAACCTGACTCTCTTCTTTTCCCTGCATTCAGTAATGAGAGCCTGCAGCTTGCAAACCTTGTCCTCAGGGAGCCGGCAGCAACCTGCTGCAGTGTCTATCTCAATGCCCAGATAAGACAGAACCGTGGCAGGGCCCTCCGTCTTATCTGCGGCAATGGGGACCCCTAAAGACGCCGGGACATTGATGGCGGATGCCAGGATGTTTGCACACGTGCCCTGCCCGCCTGGCCCCACAAAGAGAAAATCATCCAAATAATGCGCCATGCCACACAGCCTGTGACGTCATGAATGTACCAGTGCAGAAAGGAACTGAATTTCTCAAAGTAGGAGCAGGATACCGCGCATCCCATGGGCAAACACTTGTCAATAAATATACCCCCGTCTCAATGGAAACCCATGAACCTGAAGGACTCTGGGTGTAGGGGGAGGAGCCTGAAAGCCGACTCTATGTCCGATATAGCCACTAGGGCCCCACTGCCAAAGCCCCGGACCATACCTAGAACCTCATCGAACAAATTGGTAGTGGACGCTACAATGTTGCTCGGGGATGGCATCATTGATGGATGCCCCATGGCGTTAAGAAAGGTGCTGAATCAGTCTATATTTGCCCGGGGTTTTCTTAGGGACCACCCCCAGAGGGGAGAAACAAATCCCAATCAGCGGGTCAGACTGGGAAAGGCCCCGCCAGTCTCGTCACCTCGGGCTGCCAGTGCTGACCCCACCCTGATCTGCATTGCTTGCGGCAGGTCTATAAAAAATTTTTGGGGTGACCTGCCCCACATAAACTACATTTTGCCCCTTGGTCACAATTGCCGTCATGAAAGGCAAAGCGCTTCTCTTTGCTGCCGGATCTCACCCCGTGTTTCCCCCTTGTAAAGGGCTTCTTGCCTAGAGACTACACCGAAGGCAGGCCCCTACCTATGATCTCAGCTGAATGCCAACGTGTTTGCACCCTTTAAGATGGGTTTGGACCCCTCGTGAGTATGACAACACTTTACATAGTCATCACGCCATGCGCTGTCCTTGTCATTATGAACGTGACGTTAACCGGGAACAAGTAACATAGTATGTTCACGACTTCATCGGGCCTGGTGCTGAGGTAACACGAGGCTAGTAACAGGCAACCCCCTTTAAGCCAATTGCTAAAACCCTGGCAAGCGAACTCACCCTTGGCTGAGGACCGTCTGGCCTTGCAAAGTCTTTTCCCGCATGTGTGGTTAGTGTGAAAAGGTCTACCAAAAATTGTCCCCTTCTAATTATGTATTTTGACCTCCCTTAACGTGATGGGGCCTTCCCACTCTGGGTGCACTTGGACCCCCAACCTGCTTAGCTACAGCGCGCGCCACCAACCTCGCAAATTCGTGCGGGCGCTAGGGGGACCCAAATTCCCCGCTGCTAGCGGAAGAGTGTAAAGGGGATGCTGCACACACAGAAAATTCCGTGTTCTCACCATCGATGGAGGAGCCTCCGTGCTCGTCAGCAGACGTAGCCGGGATTTCTGATTCGGCTGAAGGTAAAGGAGCCGGCATGCCGGATCCACGATCTGCGAGGCCGGTACCCTCAGCCGCCGGGGATATCCCCCTGCTTGACATGGCCGCTTTGGGGAGTGCTCGCAGCTGCCGTGGTGTGGACTCTGTGGAGCATCTGCGGACTCCGCCCCTTGTTCGACTGCTGACATCACCCGGGTAACTGCAGCCTCCGACACGGCAGGCACCGAAGTCCAGTGGTGATGGATTAGCCGCAGAGGAAATACGATCTGCACCAACTGTGACCTCGAAAGAAAAACACAGGCATGAGACATCACAGCGCTAAAGACCCTGGGAAAGAACATGGTGGGATGTCACCTCGACTGACCCACGGCCCTCAGGGCGGGGTGGCACATTGGGAAACTAGGGGAATGTGTAGAGACCCTAGCTGAAGGGAAACTGGCCCAGAAAAGCTTGAGAATGCGCCAGACTACCCAACGAGGGACTGCAGCTGGGATGTGCCAGCCCACACAGGTACGTACAGGGGCGTATTTCTGATATGCAGCCTGCTGCAATGGAAAAGCCCGGAAACCAAACTACTGTAAGCCAGTATAAAACAACTAGGTGCCCAGCGGTCAGAGGTGAGGTAAACCACCATGTATTCTGCAAACTGGTGACCCACCAGCAACAAAAACATTACTGGTAAACTCGTGGTAAAATTAAGAGGCCTAAGGCCCTGTAGGCAAGGCTGCTCAGACTGGGACCCGGCTATGCCAGTAGGCAGGGAGGCCACATGGAGTGAGCCCTGGAGGGCATGCTGGCTCCTGTAGTGCCACAAGGAGGATTTAGGGGTAACTCCTGATAGGCTGGCTCTCAAATCAGATATATAAGTGCTGTTATCATGTAGCCTTACAGTAAGACAATTATATCCGGTGTAGGACTTCCGGCATCAGAGAAGCCGTGACGAGGCCTGGAAGCTTATCATATCTTCTGCAAAATATATGTAACTAAGATCTCTGAATCCCTCCGTTATGTTGGTTTTTCATATCTTATTACTAATGCCCTTTGGTGTGCTGGGGTTAAATCCCCCTCCCTTGCAGCACCTGGGGGGCATTACTAGTTTCATTAAGCAGCTCTCACCACTGTTTTAGCTAACAGGGAGGGCAGAAATGGTGGGCCAGCTGTAACAGGCATGGCTGCACCCTCCCAAGTGAGGCAGGGAGCCCACAGACAGAAGGCCTTGTGCCTCAAAGACCCCCCCATATTAAATGCCACAAGTGAAATAAAACCTAGTAACCAGGGCACCAGCAAGTGGTGCTGTAGTATCACCACTGCCAGCATGGAAATCCCCAGCCCTGACACTGTCTACATGTGGCTGTGATACAGGACAGTGTATTCTGTGCAAGCAGGAGCAGCTAAGGTACACATACAGAAAAAGCAAGCTGTACAGGGAGGAATGAGGAGCAATGAGAGAGAATTTGAGCAATTCAGAAGTTACTTATCTGCTTCAAGATTTAGCTGTTGTGCTTCCAGCCTGATCCAGAATCAAAGAGGCTCACTTTAGAGATGTGTCGTTCGCGAACGATCCGGTTCTTTTGAACGGATCCATCAAAAGAACGAGTGAGCCGCCGATCCCAAAATGGTGATCCGGATCGGTTTCGCTTAGCATTACATACAATACAATGCACATTGCATTGCTTGAGCTCAGCACTGCCCCCTTTGGCAGCTGAGATATTTTCTTCTAATTGGCGGCTTGTGCTGCTGCTGCTGTTGCTGTGTCACGTGCAGATCTAGATTCTTCTGAATCTGGAAGCCCTGAGGGAGGTCTGGTGACTACACATCAACAGCAGACAGAGCAGAGGCATTGGCACTGGCAGGCATTTCAAGATTGCTTCACCTGAGTTCACCAGTAGTATCACAGAAAGGTGTGCAGTGTAGTAGAAGTATGAACACACAGACACACAGACATAAATTAGGCAGTGCACATGTGTTTTTTTTTTTTTTACTAGATCTGTGTTTGCTGGGCTGTGTAGTACATTTAACTTTAATTTGGAGGGGGAGGGGGCCTTCTTTTAACTTTCATTTGGGGGGGGGGGAGGGGGGGCTCGGCAATGAGCAAATTTAGTCTGCCTTGGCAACGAGCAAATTAATACCCCTTTTACACCGCTGCAAAACCCCGGGTCTTCAGCGGGTCAGACCCCTGTCAGCGGCAGTGTAAATGGGACACGCCGTGTCCCTTTATACGGGACTTCTACCCAGGTCCTGGGAACTGGATTGTTCGTCAGACAAGCGTTGGTCAGACAGTCACTAGGTCGACATGCAGAAAGGTCGACATGGGAAAAGGTTGACATGGGAAAAGGTAGACATGGACGTTAGGATGACATGAGGAAGGTCATAAGGTCGACATGGGGTTTTCGCTGTTTTTTGACCCGAATGTCAACACAGTTGACATGGACACAGTTGGAAGTGAGAATCGGACCCTCGCATCGCTTGCAATGCTTTGGGCACAGTGTCTCACTTCGCTTGCCACACTATTATAATCTCACTCCATGCCCTAGTGGAAGGTAGGGCATGAAATACCGCCTGTCGGCACATGTCGGCTCAAAAAACAGTGAAAATCCCCATGTCGACCTTATGACCTGTCGACCTTCCTCATGTTGACCTATAACCATGTCGATCTTGTTCCACGTCGACCTTTCAGCATGTCGATCTAGTGTTGTTGACCTAATGTCGACCTAGATCAGTCGACCAAACGACCGTTTCCCCAGGTCCTGACCTGGGTAGAACATGACTATGACCTGGGTAGAGGGCAGTGTAAATGGGTACACTGGGTCATCCCTCTTAACGAATGATTGCTATTACCTGTTCTAAACAGGTAAATGGGCAAGAAAGGTGTTTCCACACAGGTAATAACAATCAAACATTAAGAGGGAAGTCCAGAAACAGAGCATTGTGTCCCTCCTGGAAAGGGTCATGTTGGGAGGTATGGTACACTAACTCAAACCATAAATAACTGTCTTTTTTACACAAATTGATCCGCAGAGCCGCTCAAAGGATCTAGATCTTTTCAGTGACCGACCCGGGTCGAGTCGGGTCGGCGAAAAGATCCGTTTTGCCCATCTCTAGCTCACTTCCTGTCCCTGATCACTGATATAACCCTCTCTGGCTGCCGCCCCCCTGCTACCTGATTGGCAGAACTAACTGCCACTCCACTACTATTTCCATAGGGCTTCACACAGATGCTTCTGCTGTACATTGCTTGTGGACAACAAATTCACAGGCTCTTAATCTCCCTCCAGCCTATGCGGCCCTCGCTCTGTCATATGGCAGGTTAGCCTGGTACCAACAGAAACCAGGACAACCTCCAAAGCTTCTTATCTCTGATGCCAGCAGCCGATATACAGGAGTCCCAGACAGGTTCAGTGGATCTGGATCTGGTACTGCAAACAGGGATTACACACTGACAATTAGTGCAGTGACAGCAGAGGATGAGGCAGTATATTACTGTCAGCAGTACCGTTATATCCCTCGCACACAGTGATACAGAGCCGTACAATAACCTCCTTCCTCTTTCTGTAAGAGATGTGTCTCAGACATAGCGATGATCCTGTCTCCTAAAGTTGTTAAGGTGACTCTGCCAGATGGCTGTGCCAATGTAACTTACTGATGGAATCATTACTTTATGTACATTGTGCTACAGCACCAGCTGGGCAGCCTAAAGCCAAAGTCTCCTTCACATGCCACAAGCATTAGATCCTACATGCCAGCTGTATAACCTTCATCACATGCACATGGGCAGTATGACTGGCGAGTTTAAAAGCATTACAAGAGGAGATACAAGTGTTTTAGGCATTTAGCCTATGGCACCTGGAACCTTTAATCAGGCCCTGTATTTGGAGGTTTGATATTAGACACTCATACCTCTCAACTTGTGAGTCCTGTAAGTAGGGACCAGAATGTTGGGAGAATGGACTATTGTACATTCTGGAAAGGAGGCATGGACTCTGATGGGATGGGTGTGGCCTCCCATCTAGGGGGGGTGGCTTTGTGGGGTGGGCCACACCCTGTTTACATCACTATGAGGGTATGCCCAACGCACTGTAAGCTGCTAGCATGCCCTTAGTCCTTATCTCCTGTAAATAGGGAACATATATGGTGTAATGGTTAGCATTACTGCTTAACAGCACTGAGGTCATGGCTTTGATTCCCACCCCTAACTGTGTGGAGTTTGTATATTCTTCTCAGTACTGGCGTGGGTTTCCTCCGGGTACTCTGGTCTCCTCCCACAATCCAAAAATATGCTGATAGGTTAATTAGCTCCCAATAAAATTAACCCAAGAGTGAATGTGTGTGCGTGTACATGTGGTAGGGAATATAGATTGTAAGCTCCACTGGGGCAGGGACTGATGTGAATGTTCAAATATTCTCTATAAAGCGCTGCGGAATATGTATGCGCTATATAAGAAACTGATAATAAATAACTGTGAGCATGTGCACATTGGAGGTTATCTCCCACAGCTTCCTGCAGGGTAGACAAAATAGCAACATCTTCTGTTATACTGTGACCCCAGCCTACACCACGTAATGTGCCAGTGTACGGACCTGCAGTCACAGAGACTAATGATGTCATCACCCTGTGGTTATTACCGGGGGCGGATCCAAGAGAAAATGACAGGTGTGGGGGGGGGGGGGGGTACCATGCTAGGAGAGGGTTTGGGAGGGGGAGGGTGTTAGTGGTGCCAGTGTACATGCTAAGGGAGCAGCGAGAGAGAGGAGAGCAGAGAGAGGGCCGGAATGGGATTAAAAATAGGCCCTGGCGTTTAAAGTACGCAGGCCCACCTTGGCGACAAAAGTGAAGGCTGTAGTTGTGCGTTCTCCAGAAAAGGGGGTGTGGCCACTCGAAAGGGGGCATGTCCCTGAGTGTAGTGTACAACACCATATACAACTTCTACACATTATGCAACAAAATACTAGACCCCATTATACTTGCCCCTTACACATGATGCCAAATGGAATGAGCCAAAATTCACATAATGCCACATGGATTGTGCCAACATTCACATAATGCCACAGAGATTAAATCAAAATTCACAATATGCTTCATAAACAGGGACTTTTGCGCGCATTTAAAATTTACACCATAATGCTTATTACATGTTAAACCACACAGCATAATGTCCATTATGTATTATGCCAAACACCACAATGCCTATTAAAAATGATGCTACATAAGTGCTGCTTACCTACATACTCATTGCCAATGGTTCCATGCTCATTGCCAGGGGTTCCATGCTCATTGCCAGGGGTTCCATGCTCGTTACCATGTAGGATTACATGCTCATTGCCAAGGGGGAATACATGCTTGCAGTAACTGGGGGACAGCCACCGCCAGGCAGAAGTGACAGACAGGCAGAGAGCGGTGGGCTGCCCGGCTGTATTCAGAGCACTGCAGGTCCCGGCTATTTGAAATAATACCCCTTTCACACCAGAAATTGCAAGGATTTACCAGGGATATTGTCCCAGGATCATGCAGGGACATTTCCGGGTTGGCCCCTTTTATACAGCCTAGTCCCTGCATTTTCTGGTGTGAGGGGGAGAGAAAACCACCCCCTCCCCTCCCTTTAACTGGCTATCTCGTTTAGCCGACTATATGTTTGGAATCAACTGATCCATTTACATGAGAGTATCGTATTAAAGAACTTTTAAGTGGGCTTCAAATGATTTTGGTTCCAGAGTAATCTGCCCTCAAAGAACATGATCACAGTAACACGTGACGAAACGCGTTGAGGTTGGGCTGTCTCCTTACAACTTGTGTTGTTCCTGGTCCGAGCAAGTGAAGCACCAACGGCGGGGAACTACGTCCTGGCTTCCCCCGACTGAAGGCTGCATCCAAGGACTCTAATTACCGGGCAAGCTGATTGCTGCTAACTTATATGTATGTGAGCTTTTATTTTATGAGTAAATTACTTTTTACCCTTATCTGACTCGCTTGCGCCATTTTCTCTTACTTCTACATGCACTACTTGGACGACATTTGAGCCTTGGTCAGGCTCTATGAGAGAAAAGGCTGCAGACATACCTACAGGAAAAAGCACTTTTTATTCGTAAAGTGGCTGTGCGCGGTTGGACTCCCAAACTTGCTATATATATATATATATATATATATATATATATATATATATATATATATATATATATATATATATATATATATATATATATATATATATATATATATATATATATATAGGTACACCCGGCACTCCTTGCTTCCTGGGGTTAAGTGCCCGGGTGCCTCCTCCTCAAGGAACAAGTACTTGATGCATACAGTCAAATAAGAAAAATGATTGTCACTCCGGGACTCCCATAATAAAGTAAAGTGCTGTGCTTTAATCAACAGCATTTCAGGTGGGTGCCCGTCTTCAGGATACACAAGTGGCAAACAGTGGGATGCAACCTCATATAAATACTAAAAAACATACTTACAGAACCAGGGGGTCCCGCCTGCTGCTCTGTCCTCCGTCCGGTGCCGTCTGTGTCAACTTCTGGTCCCTGGACGGAAGTGACATACCGCAACTCTGGATGAGGCTGTAGTACAAGCTGGGAGTTACAAAAATATAGTACACTGCAAAATATTAAATGTGAAATATAAATGTGACATACCATCAAAGATAATCTTTACAGATTAATACTAATCTCATTAAAAAACACATACAAATTTTCAAATCTACAGTGCATATATTGTTTGTGCCACAAGATGGCACTGTTGTCTTGTGGACCAATATATATTGGTCACAAATCGCCCGTCTCTATTTTTTTAATTTGTCGGATGAATTTATAATAAACACAATATCAATGTAACAATTCTAGGTGACGAAAGTGAATTACTTGATACTATTGAACTATTCTACTCAAAAAAATATGACTTAACTAAAAACTTAAGAATACACATAATTAAAACATACCAGCTGATTCAAGTGTAATGAAAAATCGGTACTTGTGTATTTTGGCGGCGCCCATCACATTGCATACCATAAGGCATGCGATGGTATGCGATGCGATGCGATATCACGCGATATTGTACAATGTCATACAATGTTAAAATTACCATACAATGCGATGCGATTAAACATTGTATAAGCACCCTAATGGGTGCTTATACAATGTTAAATGCACCCCCACGCCAACCCCCCCCCCCCCCACTATAAACGTGAACCAGAAGCGTGGCGAGGGGAGGCGGATACCTCTGAAGCCCGCGAAGGGATTCGGATACCTCTGAAGGTATCCGCGTCTGCTCGCCACGCTTCGGGCTCGGTGGCTCGCTGCGCTCGCCACACTTTCTATTCTCAACTCCACGCCAACGTGGATAGTGGGGGTATGAAAAGGTCGGAGGACGCGTACCGCCACCCCTCGCGGGCTTTCTGCGCTCGCCACGCTTCGGGTTCACGTTTATTGTGGGGGAGGGGTGGCGTGGGGGTGCATTTCACATTGTAAGCACCCATTTAGGTGCCTAAAAGCACCCTTTAGGGTGCTTATCCAATGTTTCATCGCATAGGGGGCAAAAATCACGTCGCCTCGTATGCCATCGGGTGCATGGCATGCGATGCGATAAAAACATTGCACGATGCACCTCGGGGGCGCTGCCAAAATACACAAGTACCGAAAAATCTAAAGTGTCTACATTGTGTGTGTTCTTTTTGATCTTTAATTATCACGTGAAAATAATTAAGTGAAATTTTTGCCGTTAATAAAATATTGTGTTGAGGAGATAGAGACATACGCCTGCGATTTACCAATAACAATACTCCAATGCATCTTCTGTTATCTGTCATCGCTTATCTGGATCTCTGTATGCTCTCAAACTACAGTATCTGCGCGTCTTCAAAATAAATATTAATATATCGTTTAATATTCCTTTTGAAGACATGCAGATAGTTTGAGAGCATACAGAGATCCAGATAAGCGAGTGACACGGCTAAGAAGGGGTAGCAGCAGCTCTGAATAACCTCCCTGTTGGTAGAGGATAGGGGGATGAAAATGTATAGAAGATACAGTGCGCTCTGAGTATACCTCCACCACACAAGAAAGTATAATTTCTTAGTAGAGCTATATTACACAGTTTATATCATATGATATTTTTATTAAAACAGAATATGACTCATAAAACAATACGAAATTAAGAGCAATCCATTATGCCATCAGTTGTCGGAGGATGCAAACTGTAAACCCGACGCGTTTCGCCATAATGACTTCATCAGGGGTGTGGATTCCAAGACCCAAACAGAGGTTTTTGGAGTTGATAGCAGTGAAATGAGTCCTTATGGTTGGACACTTTTAACTAGACAATCCAAAACAACGTATTTGACAACATATGGAGCTGAAGGCTGTTTTAAGCTTGAAGCAATATAAGAGCCCTGACTTAGGGTCAGCAAAAGTTCAGGCAGTGGAAAAAACTCTGCTAGGTTTTTCTGCCTAGTGATAAAGTGGGCAGAGGTAGGTAGCCTATCAGGAGTTAAGGGGGAGGGTACATTTCAGCACTACATAAGCTCTAGGGACCATGTGACCTCCACCTTCTTACCTTTGGAAGTGCTGGTTCCTGTGGGTCCTGCGCAGATCTGGTGAGTGCTAAAATTCTTCTTTACCTCTCTTTATTTGATTATGTCTAGGCCACGTCGCTCTGCTCCCCCTCCCCGCCGGCTGGTGGATGCTGCCAGGCCCCTTGCGGGGTACCGGCGGCCCAGGGTGAGAGTAGTGGCCGTGGAGGACATGGGGGAGGCTTTGCCTGCCCTCTCAGGGAATGCAGGGGGTGACGCGGTGGTTATAGTAGCCCCCCCGCCGACCTCTCCTTCCCCGGCGCCGTCCGCGGTGTTGGGGCAGGGCAGCGAGCGGGCAGGGAGTGGAGAGAGCTTGGGGCTTCAGTCGGCGGCACCAGAGGTGCTAGCGGAGGGGACGGTCCCAGCGGGGAGCGTAGCGGCGGGCGGGGTACAGGCCGCAGCGCTGGTTAGTGCGCGGCCTGGTTGCGAGGTGAGTGACGCGCCGGATGACGCGGCAGCGCTCACAGCTCGCGGGGATGTGCGGGAAGTGCAGGCCTCGGCTCTGGTGAGCGCGAGGCCTGAAACGGCGTCACAGGCGGCGGGGAACTCCTCAGAGCCTGCCGAGGCTGGGGGGTCCCCCGCTCTGCAAGGGGGCATGCAAGCGCCGGGTGTGGGGGCTGGAAGTGAAGCGTTGACTTCCCTTGCGGGGAGCAACGCTAACGGGCAGGGAATTATAATGGCTGTGGGGAGTGAGGCTGTTGGGGGGGGCAGTAATGGTGAAGGTGGTGGGGGGGTTGGGAGCGTTCAGGCAGCTCCTGCGGTGACAGGAGCAGGAGGATTCCCTATGGGAGATTATGTGCCTGCAGGTAACATGAATGTGGGTCCTGTGATAGGGGGGCTGAGTAGCCTCAGACCCCAATACAGAGTGGGGATGGGGACAAGTGTTTTGGGTCTCCCCAATGCTGGGGTTAGCCAGGGGAATTTTGGTGAGCCAGGGTTGAGGTTTGGTGGCTACAATGCCATGGTGGGGCAGAGGGGTGGTGCAACAGCGCCACCTGCAGGGGTAGGGATGGGAGGAAATGTTTTTTATCCCAGTAGTTCTGTGGTCACATCAGGGCAGATGCAGGGACCTGCAGTAAGTGTTTACCCGGGATTTTCTTCAGGGGGTGGTATTATGTCAGCAGCAACTTGGCAGGGGCCTCATTCCCTCCCGATGCCTCAGGTTTCCCCCATGTTGGGTTGGCAGGGACAGTGGGCCCCGCATAGCTCCCCATATTGGCAGTCCCACATGGGGGGTAGTGGTCAAGGGGGGTTGCCCCAGGGGGGCCCCTTTAGGCCTGTTTTTCCCGCGGGTTATGGCTTTCAGCAGAGAGCGGGGTATCATTCGGGGTCTATGGCCCAGCCTATGTGGGGATCTATGGTTTCGCAGGGGTATAGCTCACCCAGTTCAGCGGGCAGTGTTTGGGAACAAGGGTCAAGTTATGCAGGTTTTTGGCAGCCGCAGATGGGGCAGGGTTACGGGTTTCCCCCGGGAGCGGGGGGGGTTGGGGGGTTTCCCCAAGCATCAGGGGGATATGGTAACCAGATCAGGCCTGCGCATCAGCAGCGGATCCCGCTTTCAAGTGCTTTTGAGGTTGTCCCTCCGGCCATGGCGGAGGCTTCGGCTTCCGTTGTGGCCGAAGGGGGCAGTGTTGTTTCTTCCTTCCCCCCCCCGTCTCTTGTTGTGTCTTCACAGGCGAGTGTGGGTGCAGGGACGGCAATGGCAGCCAGGAGGAGAAGTCGAGAAGTCCGAACAGAGCCAAGGACAGCCCCTGAAACGTCTGCAGCAGTTTCCGGGTTGGCCGTTGCGGCTGACGAAGCTCCGGGGACATCAGGCACGGGTGAGTGTGCGGTTCATACATCTTGTGATTCTACAGATAGTGACACCAGTAGTGTGGGGTCGGATTCCCCTCGGCGCCCGCGTAAGTTAGCCAGGATGATTGCACGCCAGGTTGCTAAGGTTACCACAAAGGACAAGCCTTTGGGTACAAGCGCTGCTCCTCCTCCTGCGGAGCCACCCCTGTTCACCGAGATGGTTCACTGTGCGAACACAGCGGTCACCAGGGGCATCCGTAAGAGGATGAAGGAAAAGATTAGAAAGGGGAAATACGTGGATATTTTTACTCTGACGGATGACATGAAGCAGGCCTTTGAGAAGGCAAAAAAGGCAGACAGAATAGGAGAAAATGCCTTTAGAAATTTTCACCAGTGGCTCAAGGGGTTTTTAGTTTTTGCAGCCTGTTATGCCGAGACCAGGGTTGGGGAATACCCCAATCTTATAAAATATTTGTTTTTGGTACACGAGATGTACTTGAAAACAAAGGGGTATTCCTGGCGGGAGTATGACGAAAAGTTTCGTCGAAAACAGGATGGTAACGTGGTGTTGCCCATGGGGTTCAAAGATGTTGAGGTCTGGCTGGAGGTCACTCAGCAGACAAGGCCTCTGGGGGAAGGTGCGGGAAAAAAGGTGGCAGCGGCGCCAGCTCAGTCCCCCAAGGTAGCGGGCAAGGGCAAGTGTTTTGCTTATAATGAGGGGAAGTGCAACAGGGGGGCGAATTGTCGTTTTCGCCACTCCTGCAGAGTTTGCGGGTCCAGTCACCCAGCAAAGGATTGCACCGCAGCCCCAGCGGGTAGGGCCGGTGATGCCAGTGAAGCCGCTGGAGGTCACAAGTAAGGCTCCTTCGCCTATAGTGGTGGCTGAGTTAGACCGGTGGCTCAGGAGCTACCCGGATCGTGAGGCTGCCAGTTTTTTGTTGAATGGTTTTCGTTGGGGTTTTCATTTGCCAATTGAGGGTTCAGTACATGTTGTTGCGGTTAGGAATTTAAAATCGGCCAGGGATTTTCCTCTCATTGTCCGCCAGAAAGTGGACGCGGAAATAGCGTTAGGGCGTATGTGCGGGCCATATGCGGTACCGCCAATACAGGGTTTGTGCATTTCTCCGGTGGGTGTTGTACCAAAGAGCACCCCGGGAAAGTTCAGGTTGATCCAACACCTATCTCACCCCCATGGTGGGTCGGTTAATGATGCCATACCGGAAGAGCTGTGTAGGGTTAGGTACCAGTTATTCGAGGAGGCCTTGCAGTTAGTGAGAGGCTGTGGCCGTAATGCGTTGTTAGCAAAGGTAGATGTCGAAGCTGCTTTTAGGTTGTTACCAATACACCCGGATTCCTTGCGGTTCCTGGGTTTCAAGTTAGGTAGTGAGTTTTTTGTGGATAGATGTCTACCTATGGGGTGCTCGGTTTCTTGCGCGTATTTTGAAAGGTTTAGTTGTTTTTTGCATTGGTGCATTCAGTCGGTTTCAGGGCATCAGGGTATTGCTCATTACCTTGATGACTTCCTTTTGGTGGGTCAGGACGGGAGCAAAGTTTGCGAGAAGTTATTGGAGGTCACTGAGAGGGTTTTCAGAGCGCTAGGGGTGCCCAAAGCGGAAGGGAAAACGGAAGGCCCAACACATTGCCTCAGTTATCTGGGAATCGAAATCGATTCCCAGGCGGGATGCTGCCGTCTACCGGCGGACAAGGTACAGAAGCTTTTGGGTCTCATTGAGGACTGCCTGGGTAAGCGGAAAGTGCGGTTAAAACAGGTTCAGTCCTTATTGGGATCTTTCAACTTTGCGTGCAGAATCATACCCATGGGTCGTGTGTTTTGTCGCAAATTGGAACGTGCAACGGCTGGGGTTGCTCGGCTCCATCATTCGGTTTACCTATCCAGAGAAATCAGGGAGGATTTAAAGGTTTGGTCCTCTTTTTTGGTTTCTTTCAACAGGGTAGTGTTGTGGCCTGCACCTCCTTGCTACAACAGTGCGTTGCAGTTATTTACGGATGCGTCAGGCAGTTGTGGGTTTGGGGCCTTTTTCAGGTTGGAATGGTGTGTTGCGGGATGGCCAAAGTCCTGGGTGGATAGGGGCTTTACTAGGAACCTTCTGTTGTTGGAGCTGTTTCCCATTGTGGTGTCCCTGGTGTTGTGGGCCCGTGAATTGGCCGATAGGCAGGTAGTTTTTCGGTGCGACAACATGGGGGTGGTGCACGCAATAAACAATCAGAGGAGTTCATGCCCGTTCACCTTGCGGTTGCTCAGGCATCTAGTATTGCAGTGTCTTCAATTTAATATTAATTTCTCTGCCAGGCATGTGCCTGGCATAGAGAATAACATTGCGGATGCATTGTCCCGTTTCCAATGGGTTAGGTTCCGGGAGTTGGTACCCGGGGCTTCTCCAGTGGGTTTGACATGCCCGCCTTATGTCTGGCAGATCATCGAACCGGGTTAGTGGGGCTGGCCAGAAACGCTCTGGCTCCTTCCACACAAAGGGCATATGATGCAGCATGGAGGGATTGGCAGGCTTTCCTGGGTAGGTATGGTCGGGAAGGTGAGTCCATGGAAGACAGGTTGGGTGTTTTTGTGTGGGAGCACTACGAAGCGGGTAGGGCTAAAGGGGCCATGTCAATTGCCCTTGCGGGCATAGCCTTTCATTCTAAGCTTCGGGGTCAGGAGGACCCCACTCGGTCCTTTGTGTTGGCTAAGGCCATGAAAGGGTGGGCCAGGGCCAACCCGGCAACAAAGGACGCAAGGCGTCCCATTGATTTGGCACTGCTGAAAGATCTGGTTAAGGTATTAGCGGATGTTGGGGAATCTCCATTTGAGGTGTTGCTTTTTAGGACCGCTTTTGTGTTTGCATTTTTCGGGGCATTTAGAGTAAGCGAATTGGTGGCTAAGAACAAAGCGGGCAAAGAGGCTGGTTTGCTGGTGGGCAACGTCAAAATAGGTAGTGGCAGCGTGTTATGCAGGTTGGCTAAGTCCAAAACAGATCAACTGGGGAAGGGGCGCTGGGTCACATTGCAGGCGCAATGCGTTAAGGATATCTGCCCGCTCAGCTTGGCGCAAGCTTATTTAGGAATCCGCCCTGCGGGGATTCAAGGGCAGTTTTTGTTGCATGCAGATGGGAGTTCAATGTCAAAGTTTCAATTTGCTGCGGTTTTAAAGCAGTGTTTAGAGGTACTGGGACTAAGGCCCCAGGAGTATGGGACCCATTCCTTTCGGATTGGGTCGGCTACACAGGCGGCGGCGTCCGGATCGTCGGTAAGTGAGATCCGGCCGCTAGGCCGGTGGAAGTCAAATGCATACAAGTCTTATGTTCGTTTAGATAAGTTGTAGATGCGCCTGTTGCGCCAACCCTAAAACGAAGTTTACTGTCGGTTTTGGAACGGCAGCGTTCCGGAATCGATGGTGTGAAGGTTGTTTTTACTTTTTCCTCCACGGGGGCCTTAATTCAATTGGCAAAACTGGTCCACGGGAGGTTTTTTAAGTTTTCTCCTTCACATGGGTTGATTATGTATCAAGTTGTGTTTTTCAAGATTAAGATACTGATGTTAGGGAATCTCCTTATTTTTTCAGTTCCAACGGATTCATCAGGACAAATATGGCTCATCGGCCATTCTTTTATTTATTGGGCCGGTAGGCATCCAATGGCAAGAAGGTCACATGATTATCTTGGTGATAGGCAGGTCAGGTGGATAGGAGTCCGGGGTCTGCGTTGGGTCGAGTTCCTGAAAGTGCTCATGAGGCATGAGAGGAACTGGGGCAGGCCTGAGTGGCTGGTCATTCATCTTGGGGGTAATGATCTGGGTATTACCAAAGGGATTGACTTGATTCTAAGCATCAAGTCGGATCTGGTAGCGTTGAGGGCACACTGGCCTAATGTTAAGGTGGTGTGGTCGGAGATAATTCCCAGGTTTCATTGGCGGGGTGCAGTTAGGATCTCCGCCATTGAAAAGGCTCGCAAGAAGGTGAACTCCGCAATAGGAGTTTTTGTGAGAGCCATGGGGGGAATTGTCGTCAAACATCCTTCACTGGTCTTGGACAGTGTGAGGTTTTATCGTGAGGATGGGGTGCATCTTTCCCCTGCGGGAAATTGCATCTTTTTGGAGGATATTTTTAGAGTTTGGGCGTGAGTATGCAGGTTAATGGCTTTTCGGGTTTTATAATGGGGATGGCGGTGGAGGTTGCTTTAAGGCAACCTTTGTTGTGGCGGAAAGTCGCTACCAGCCAGCGGTCAAAGGGGGGCATAAGCGGTCATCGTGGGACACCACCCCTTTCGTAGGACGGCGAGTGGTCCTCGCCATGCGGGTGGACAAGGGGCGTTCCCCTGCGGGACCGCCCATTTTTTGCTCTGCCAGGTTAGGGGGTGGTGAGATCCTCACGATGCAGGTTGTGCCAGTTAGGAGGCGGTGGTGAACCCCTCCTTAAGTTTAAGTCACATGTTTCAAGTTGACTGGGCTGGCGTGTGGTAGCGACTAAGAATTTTTGCCATCCTCCATCTTTTAGTTTAACGTTAGGGACTTGATCTTTAAGATCCCAAAAATTCCAAATTTAAAATTCTAGTTTAGCTTAACAAGGTCTTCAATAAATAATTCCTTTGACCTTTTTAAACGTAATTCTGGTGTCTGAGTCTTTATTTTGTCTGCGTGATTTATTTGCGTCAGTCTCAATTATTTTAAGTAGAGGTTTTTGTAATTATGGTTAAGTAAAGGTTAATTAAGTCATGGGCTACTTAATGGAGCTGAAGGCTGTTTTAAGCTTGAAGCAATATAAGAGCCCTGACTTAGGGTCAGCAAAAGTTCAGGCAGTGGAAAAAACTCTGCTAGGTTTTTCTGCCTAGTGATAAAGTGGGCAGAGGTAGGTAGCCTATCAGGAGTTAAGGGGGAGGGTACATTTCAGCACTACATAAGCTCTAGGGACCATGTGACCTCCACCTTCTTACCTTTGGAAGCCCTCCCGCCCTCCCTATTTTAGTACCCAGCGGTGGGATGGTTATCCCTCAGAGTGCTGGTACGCTTGGTCTTTTTTAAGCATTTTTTGTGGTGGCTTTTCAGCCAAAATGGCGGAAAGTCGCTACCAGCCAGCGGTCAAAGGGGGGCATAAGCGGTCATCGTGGGACACCACCCCTTTCGTCGGACGGCGAGTGGTCCTCGCCATGCGGGTAGACAAGGGGCGTTCCCCTGCGGGACCGCCCATTTTTTGCTCTGCCAGGTTAGGGGGTGGTGAGATCCTCACGATGCAGGTTGTGCCAGTTAGGAGGCGGTGGTGAACCCCTCCTTAAGTTTAAGTCACATGTTTCAAGTTGACTGGGCTGGCGTGTGGTAGCGACTAAGAATTTTTGCCATCCTCCATCTTTTAGTTTAACGTTAGGGACTTGATCTTTAAGATCCCAAAAATTCCAAATTTAAAATTCTAGTTTAGCTTAACAAGGTCTTCAATAAATAATTCCTTTGACCTTTTTAAACGTAATTCTGGTGTCTGAGTCTTTATTTTGTCTGCGTGATTTATTTGCGTCAGTCTCAATTATTTTAAGTAGAGGTTTTTGTAATTATGGTTAAGTTAAGGTTAATTAAGTCATGGGCTACTTAATGAGAAATATATGATCAACAGAAATGTGTGTCAGCACAGCAGCCCTGTACATGACCATATGAGAATATACGTATGCGCAGAGCGAAAACATTGCTCCCCGGTGCGAATAAGCTGGGACCGATCATTACCAATGTGCAGGACTGTGCAGTAGTTTAGCTGCTGATAACTAACCATAGCCGGAACCAGGGGCTGTGCGGTTGGGCTGATCACTGCAACTAGCATTGTGTGGCTATTATCACTATCCCTTGCTTTCTCTATCATCTATATACACAGTATGTCTAGTGTCCGTGAGTCCTCAAAACACTGTCATCTGCTGGCACAGAGTGAAACTACATCTCCTTCTCACAGATGCACAAACACAGAAGGTAGCAGACTATCTTCTGAAGCTTTTGCTTCGAGCGGGCTTACTAGTTCCTTATACAGCACCTTTACCTGATTCAATGATCCTGCATGGAATATGCTGTCTGCTACAGTCTAGATTTATTTTGTGCCGATCTGCAGATGATCCTGGGCACTCTGAGACCCCTGGGCAGTGGCTACTGTGCTATTAGGCCGGATTGTTAATAGCCTCCCTAAACAAAAAGTCTAGGCGACTAGGCGAGTCGGGGTGGGGGCGCCCCGGTGCCCGGGGGGGGGTGTACCTGTCCTGCGGCTGTGTATATAAAGTTTGCGGCAGCGGCAGCGGGGGGTCCCTGCAGTCAATAAGAAATAGAGCGCTATCCGCCTGGCTACGCGGATGCGCTTCTGTTGTGAAAACACTGGCCGCACGGCTCACGCTGATTGGCTGAATCTCAGCCAATCAGCGTGCGGCCAGTGTTTCCACAACAGAAGCGCTTCCGCGTAGCCAGGCGGATAGCGCTCTATTTCTTATTGACTGCAGGGACCCCCCGCTGCCGCCGCCGCAAGCTTTATATACACAGCCGCAGGACAGGTACCCCCGCGGCACGGGGGGGGGCGAAATGCCGCCCTCCAGTGGCCGGCGCCCTAGGCAAATGCCTAGATTTGCCTAGTGGTGGCACCGGCCCTGTCTAAATCGGTTGTGGTATATTTTGGTCAACCTTTTGACTGCGACCTTTTGACCATGTTGACCTTTTGCCTGTAGGCCTAGATGCTGTAGATCTAACTAACTAAACTTGCTTTTACTATGAGCTCTCCCTGCCTGCACCATATCCAGGGAATCTCCAGCATAAAAGGCTGCAGAACACATCAAGGGACTTAAATTGGAATAGAAAATACATGGGGGCGACATGTAACAGGGTGGGATTTATAAGAACAAGCTAGACAAAATATGGGAGCCCCCTACTTCTTTTGCTCCCTGTATTTTTAGAACCAGGACCAGTCCGAGAGCCCAGTGCTAGTTTTTGAAATACGGAAGGAACCCCAGGATGTTTTCACCCGTATTTCTCAAACCAGGACTGGCTCCAAGAGCCGGGGGCGACATATGTTAGGGGGAGGGGTGAGGGGGAGCCCACACCATTTAATTTTTATATTTTTACTTTAAAACACTTTTTTTGGACAGGACCATGCACAGATCTCACTGATCTGTACATGGTTCTGTCAATATATGTGGTGACAGCTGACGTGTGCATGAGTGGTTTATTTCCATCTTATTTCCATACACAGTCTCTGGGGGATTTCCTGTCACATCTCACCTGTCACTCTCTATATATATCTCATTGTACAGGAGACGTCTTATAGCTTCTGTCTGACAGCCCAGATACAGCAAGATGGTGTCTCCCAGTTACCTGCTGGCTGTGATACTCATTCATATTCAGGGTGAGAGATTGAGGGCATTACATGGTGCTGTGTAGGGGAATCTATACATGTAACATAAGTTATCAGAGCAGGATGTATATGACTATATACAGACATGTATCAGTAATGACTGTGTCTCCTCTAATCCTCAGGGTCCTGTGGGCAGACTGTGATGACTCAGACCCCAGGTTATATCTCTGTGTCACCAGGAGGAGCAGCCACCATCTCATGTACAGCCAGTGCTGGTATATACAGCTTCTTAGCCTGGTACCAACAGAAACCAGGACAACCTCCAAAGCTTCTTATCTATGATGCTAGCAGCCGATATACAGGAGTCCCAGACAGGTTCAGTGGATCTGGATCTGGTACTGCATTCACACTGACAATTAGTGCAGTGACAGCAGAGGATGAGGCAGAATATTACTGTATGCAGAGTCTTTATCTCCCTTACACACAGTGATACAGAGCCGTACAATAACCTCCTTCCTCTTTCTGTAAGAGATGTGTCTCAGACATGGAGATGAATCTGTCTCCTACTGACAATCTCATGTCACTACATATCTGGGTGTTTGATATGAAACACTGGAGCATATTATAAAAATATTAAACATCCTAGCATCTGATGTGTGTGCAGGGCCGTCCTCCGCCCCCTCCTCTCTGACCCGGTCCCGGGGGGGGGGCACTCTCCAGCTTCCCCCTACACTCCGGCCCTGTGTGTGTGTGACCTCTAGCATGTATATACATCACATTTCAAACTTACAAACTAAACTTGAAATAAAGACTCAGAGACTTATGCTGGCCACACACCAGACCAACTTTCCTCCAACCATCCAACTAGTTGCTTGGATGGAATAAAAATATGGTACTGGGCGGGGGCAAAGGACAATCAGAAATGTGCTCACAAACCCAGGAAAATGGACAAAAACCTTCAGTCAAATTGTTTAAATCAAACAGGTTCAGCTACAGTACTGTGTCTGAGGGGCAGTTTTTGTCCTTTTCCAGATTTTGGGAGCAAATTTCTGAAGTAAATATTACATTTGCTGCCATCCAGTACCATATTTTTATTCCATCCAAGCAACTAGTTGGATGGTTGGAGGAAAGTTGGTCTGATGTGTGGCCAGCATTAGGTTTGGCAGAAATTGTTAGCTGATTTATTTTAGCACTTTTAAGCTAGATTATTTTATTAATAATTAATTAATTAATGGTGGCCCAGAAAGAACGGCTAATTAACTAAGCTCCACCCACACAATCTGCATACGTAATCAAGCCGACCCTAACAAGCGCTATCCGCTCGACCTACTGCATTGACTACCCACCCATCTGGGTGGGGTTGCTGCCCCCGAGCGGGTGATCGAGCGAAGGCCTAAGCCAATGAGAGGCGAGCGCACCGAAAAGCAAACATATACATGCAGTAGCATCATCATTTGAATAAGAACCAATTCTATTAACCTGCCGTTCTTTCCCGCCAAAGCGGGGACTCTGAACACAGAATCCCTGCCTTGCCACCAACCTAACGCAACTGAGCTAAAACCAGAAACAGATCCTCCAAGAAATTAAACAAAACCATCCCTAACCAAATGCACCCCGTCAGGCTGAAAGATACGATGGCACCAAAACTTAAACCTCTCTTGTGGGACAACAGCACCTCTGGCTGCTAGAGCCCACCATGCCCCAGCAGGGCTAAGCTGCTTCCGATCCTCTTCAATCACCGTACAATACTTAGCATCTCTCAAACAGAGTCGGGGAACAATACTGACCAACCAAGGTGCAGCAAAAAAACAAGCTGTATCAATGGCTGCAAGATCACTCAAGATCAATGCCCACAGCTCCAATTGGGACATTTTCTCAAGATCGTTGCCTCCCAGATGAAGTACCAAGACCACAGGCAACTCGTACTGGCGGACGTTCACCTCAAGGAACGCCTCAAACTCACGCCAGGACATCCCCGTACTCCAAGCCCCAGACCAACAGGAAGAATTCGCAAACCGGCCCGTCCCAGATGAAGCCCAGCCAGCTGCCCAATACACAAAGGAATGCCCAACTATTCATTCCCTAAGCCTATAGTTCCCCACATCCCTAAAGGAGAAAATGTAAGAGGAGATTAGAGTATTTATATTGAAGGGGGCGTAAACATAATAGGAGGTTCTGCCAAAAAAGAAAATTATTCTGCTGCAGAACAATTTTTGGTGCTTTAAGACATGCTCCAATACCAATTGAAGCCATACCAGGAAACAAAAAGGGAAAGCGACAAACAAGGGGAGGGCAAGGTAATGGAAGGGAATAAGGAAAACGGGGTTTACTCTGCCTGAGAAAAAATGACTGGACCTGCTGAGGAACTCTTAATTGAGACTATAGCCGAATCAGAGTGACCAAATTCAGTTCGTCAGTTCAGGCAAAAAGCCAGAAAACTCCAGACGCTGGCCCAACAGCAGAGCGTAGCTAATTCCAGAGTAGGATGGACAAGGATGGGGGAATAAACAAATGACGTCAATCAAACACAGGCATACAAAGCGCAAGGACCTGCAAAGCAGCAGGTGAGGCCTAATGTACTTCCTATAACTTGCAGAGCGCCATCTCCCTTAGGAATTAATATCTGCCACGGGCAAAGGAGCAGCCGCGGCCGAAGTGGCAGGCCCAATGCGGAACAAACAAGTTCCCATATTCCCGAAGGGAAAGGACCAAACCCGCTAAGCAACGCCTCATCATCCCACCAAACTGGTATCTGATCACGGGAGAGCCATTATAATGCAGTAGCCCAGAGCCATCCAGGGAAGGTCTGACGAGTGCATAACTGTTCTCCAAGGTCACAGGGCAGATGGCTTCGAGCACTGCAGGACCAAGGACACCCATCTGCCCCTAGCTATCTGATCCGTGCTGGATCGCATAAACTCAAACCACAGCACCCTGGAGTCTAGGCGAATGTCCAAACATTACAATAAAGCCATGCAAGTCTTAGAAGGCGCCACCCGTTTGGATACCGTAAGGGCCCTATCTAAGCCATGTAAAAGCAAGGTGGAATAATAGCATCACATAAGCAGAGTCAGCGCCAAGTTCTACCTGACCTATCAGTGAAGGAAGAACAGGGGCATCTATGGGACGCCGACGATCATGGGGAACTGGCACTGCACGTGACCCGCCTTACATAGCACCAGTAACTACAGCAAGCACCCTTTCGAGAAGTCGAGGGATCCCATAATCGCGCAAAAAAGGTAACGCGCCACCAGTGTCTCGTATTTTACAGCACTATATAGCCCCCACAGGAAAGACAGCCCCAAAGCGGATGTTGAAAACGCAAACCTTGCAGAGCGAGCTGCCCTATTGCATGCAAGACCCAGGGTACTTGGCCCTCTGTTGGTTGATAGCCCGTACTGCGCGAAAGGATCGCACCAGAAAAGCAAGTGTCTGTTGGCCAGATGGGGGTCCCCAAATCTCCCTTGCTACCATGATGGGGAATAGCTCTAGGAGCAACATGTCCCTGGTAAGGCTGTCCCTTGCCCAAGACTCAGGTCAAGGGGCAACGCACTACCCTCCAGTCAAGAAACATGCAAGATCAGTGGACCTAGTCACACCCGTAACCAACCGCAGTCATGCATTGACGACTACGGGTCCCCACCCTGCTAAAGTCCTCCAGAAAGAAGGACCACACCACCAGGTCCCGCCGAATTTTGTCAGACAAGCGAACCAGGTGATAGGACCCGGCCATGCCCACAGTGGCCCTTTCCAGTTTGTGGCTAAATAAATAGCCCATGGGTATCACCCTACATGCAAAGTTAAGTTGCCCCAAGACCGCCTGCGCCTGGCACTGCGTAACCTCCCGCGCTTCCCAGCACCATGCTATCACCCCTTTCAGCCTGGATACCTCACTCAGAGGAAGGGAGCAGAAGCCCTGGACTGTGTAAATCTGGAAGGACACCCCAACGGCAAGCATCTGCCGATGAAGTCATCCTCACCTATTCTGAACCCCATGAAGCGGAACGCTTCCAGGTGTAATGGAAGCAGCCTGAAGGCAGATTCCACATATATCCTCGCCGTGAGGGCCCCAGGGCCAAACGATCGCACCGTGACTAGCACCTCGTCGAATGACTGATAAGCCACCGAGCAATATTCCATAGGGATGGCGTCGCTGACCGAGGAAAGGACAGATGCTGAATCAAACAGAATTTTCCCGGGGCCTTTTTCGGGACAACCCCCACAGGAGAGATGACCAAATTCGCCAGCGGGGCCTGTGGAAAGGGGCCCAGTAAGATATCAGGGAGGGTCCCAGCAGACTGAAGGTTACTATAGGAACCTCCCCGAACCTCCCCCTGGAGGGAACACCTCCCAATGGGACTGCCTTTGTGACTAGGAAGTCCCTGCCAGTCACAGGGAAGCCAGTGAAGTCTCACAGACTGCATCTGGCTTCACACAATGGCAGGTATTCAATGCTGTGGGCGAGTGGTGACAGCGAGCAGAGCTTCCTGCTCGCTGTCACCACTCACCCTGACAGTATTCAACGCAGCCCCCTCATACGCCAATTTCCCCTCGCTCCATTTTTTGAGCAAGGGGAAATTGGCGTATGTGGCTCCAGAAGCAGCAAGACTCGCGGCTAAATACAGCGAGTTTCCTGCATTAGCCGCGGGTCTCGCTGTTTTGGGGAATTCTCACCGTCCTGTGACGACGAGGATTTCCCCGGAACGTTGAATAAAGCGAGCGGCCGGCGCAGGGGCTAAACAGCGAGGATCCTGTGACAATATCGCAACCCGGCGGTAAGCCGCAAATCCATTCGCAACTCATTCACCATCTAATGATTTCCCCACTGTGCACAGTCTGTGCGTAGCCCGGGACTTACTCAGCGGCTGCGATAGTAACAGGCTGAAAGGGGGCGGAGCTGACATCACAGACCCTCCCTGCAAACACCTGAGAACCTGACACTACTAGAAAATGGACAGTTACCAGCCCCAAATGGCGGCTTCCTGTCAATCATCTTGCAGACAGCCAGCGTTTAGAAAAGACGCTGGATTTTACCAAACCGCTACGATCTGTACAAATGAGCAGTCGCTCGATAACTGAGTGCCCTGAGAATTCACAGCCTGAATAACCCCCACAGAGAACACAAAATCAGGGGAAGTAAATATCCCTTTTAGACAAGCTAAGCTGGGATATAGTGGTGAAAATGGGGTGCCTCTTATTTCCATTTTTTGCTATTGAGTCTTTTTTTAAGATACAGTAATTTTGTGAATTTTGAAATAGAAGTATAAATATGTGTATGATGCTCTCAGATCAATAGAGGGCAATGTGCTAATAAGGCTGATTTTATATTGTCAAAAGTATAGTATTGGGAGTATTTTTAGGGAAAACATTTGTCATTAGAATTTATCTGTTCATAAATATGTATGAGTACCTGTTTATTTTTTATATAGATACATTTGTTTGTACCTCATAGCTGCCTCCTCTCCTGCATTCTGCAGGAGACTCCCTGAAACAGCAGCAATCTCCCTCTATCCCTTATTAGTCTTGCAATCTCCCGCATTTCACCTAGCCCACATTACACTGTTACATTTTTTGGGGAAAAAAGGAATGAGAGACAGATACATTTACATTGAATCATCAGCACCATTTCCCAGCACTTTACCAAGTATTGTATCTCTTACTAACTGCTTTGGGGCTCATCTACATTTGGATGTAAGTAATTTTAAAAGATTCCTCTCAGATGTAGCACTACACACCCACGCTTCTAGGTGCCACGTTCACAATCTCTCCATATATGGAACTAGACACGCCCTTTGGGAGGAGCATGACACACCCCCTCAATGGGGCGCTTTGCAAAATTCTATTACCAACTGTAATCTCCCTGAAACTAGTTTTCAAAAGTAGACAAGTATGTTGTACCTTATACGTGATACCCATATATGTGGACATTACGTAAATGCACTTTATATTGGTTCCATACTCCTATACAAATATATAGGCTTTTAGCCCTCAGAAAATGGCACCCATCTGAAACAGACCCACACTCTGAGAACATGGCCACCGCTGTGACTTATATGACACCTGGAGTTACGGTCCCATGCACAGGTTTCATTGACTGCACAGCCTGATTTAGGGGTCAAGCCACCCTTAGGCACAACATTTTTGCTCCCCCGCTATTAGGCATGTGCCGTGATGACGTCACATGCATTAGTCTGGACTGGACCCGGAGGGAGTGACGAACAACACACTGGGCTTGGTCGCGCCGCTTGACAGCTCGGCTCACTTGTAGCCCGCCCCTGCATGTCCACTCTAAACACAGCAGCCAATGTGGAGAGGGAGTCATGGTAAGGGATCGGGATATAGGGCAGTTGGCATAGGGGTATATAGAAAATAATGTAAGATTATCAGAGGGAAGCACAGTCAGGGATGGGGGCAGTTAATGGAGAAATAAGGTTGTTGGAGGGAGCAATGATTAGGGATAGAGGGTTTAGGTAAGATACAGCTATCTGAGGGAGACATGGTAAGTTGAATAGGGAAATTAAGTTTGTCTGAGGGAGCAACGGTCAGGGATTTGCTGAATATGGAAGATAAAGGAAACTACACACAGGACGACACTGCTGAGCGTTCTGAGCAATGTACAGTAGATTGCTCAGCACAGAGCGCTGCACAGGAATGTGTCAGCGCTGTGTGCTAAGCGATATATACTAGATTTATCCAGCATGCTGGATATTAATTCGCTGGGTGATAGTGATGCCCGGGGCTGCACTTTGCTATGTCCCACTACACACAGAGCGATGTAGGGGCATTTTCTAAGCAATCTAGGGACATTGCTTAGAAAATGCCCTGAAATGGTCCCGTGTACCCATTAGAATGTCAGAGGGAGCGACGGTCAGGGAGGAGTTGAATAAGGAAGATAAGGTTGTCTGAGGGAGCGACGATCAGAGATGAGGTGAATAGGGAAGATAAGGTTGTCGGAGGGAGCGATGGTCAGAGATGAGATAAATAGGGAAGATAAGGTTGTTGGAGGGAGAGGTAGTCAGGGATGAGATAAATAGGGAAGATAAGGTTGTTGGAGGGAGGGGTGGTCAGGGATGAGATAAATAGGGAAGATAAGGTTGTCGGAGGGAGGTATGGTCAGGGATGAGATAAATAGGGAAGATAAGGTTGTTGGAGGGAGGGATGGTCAGGGATGAGATAAATAGGGAAGATAAGGTTGTTGGAGGGAGGGATGGTCAGGGATGAGATAAATAGGGAAGATAAGGTTGTTGGAGGGAGGGGTGGTCAGGGATGAGATAAATAGGGAAGATAAGGTTGTTGGAGGGAGGGGTAGTCCGGGATGAGATAAATAGGGAAGATAAGGTTGTTGGAGGGAGGGGTAGTCAGGGATGAGATAAATAGGGAAGATAAGGTTGTTGGAGGGAGGGATATCAGGGATGAGATAAATAGGGAAGATAAGGTTGTTGGAGGGAGGGATGGTCAGGGATGAGATAATTAGGGAAGATAAGGTTGTTGGAGGGAGGGATGGTCAGGGATGAGGTTAATTTGAAAGATAATGTCAAAGGGAGCAACTGTTAGGAATAAAATGAGATGAATAGGGAAGAAAAGGTTATTGGAGGGAGCAATGGTCAGGGATGAGGTGAATAGAAAATATAAGGTTATCCGATGGAGCAATGGTCAGGAATGAGGTGAATATGGAAGATAAAGTTGTCAGAAGGATCGGTGGTCAAGAATGAGGTGAGGAGTGAAGATAAAGTTGTCAGAGGAAGTGATGGTCCGGGATAGAGGGATGAGTGGATAGTGTTGGAGGCAGCCATGATGGCAAGCAGATCTCCTACTGTGGGAGTACATACCCCTACTGTGCACTTTCAGACAGACAGCTCCCTATTCCCTCTGATTAGCATGTCTACTTCTCATCCTCATAACAAGGTTAGCTGGATAGGCCTATCTGTCTGTCCGTCCGTTCCCCCCCCCCCCCGGTGGCCGCTGCGCTGCTAAACCAGAATCCCGCCCGGCTCTGAGTGTGCGCACAGTGCTCAGTGCTCCCAACATGTCCATTCCCTCACCACGCTCCCTCACAGGACACTGTTTCACCGGGGCTGAACACGCAGGCAGGTGCTGCTGCTGGCCTGGAAAAACAGAATGACAGTGGGTGCGTGGCGCAATGCTGCCTGAGATCACTATCCCTGAAGATACACCTTTACTTCAACAATATAACATACAAAAAATTGGGATATAGAATCAATTTCGCAAAAGAGATGATACTTAGATTTCTTAGGTACAGTCTTTTTTCCTCTTGTATGGTGTTACTCTCGGATGGGCAAGGTTCGCCAGATCAGGGTGTTGCGTGAGGAAAAAATACAAAAAATAAAGATTACAATTAAATACTTGTATGTGTCCTTATTATGAAGACTCTAAAGAGTGAGTGCTCTAATTATTTTAGAGAAACTGGGTCACTCCGGGCGTACCAGAACTCACTAGGTAAATGATGGTTTCCCTCTTGTAAAGGTTTCTTTTATCCCGGAGGGGCTCAGTCTCAGTGTAGATATCTCTCCGAATATTTGTGAGACAATCGAAGGGCTTTTCCAGCCGTGCTCATGAAAAAGAGAAATTAGTGTCTGAGACTCTCTTTCAGTGGTGAAGTTAAATATATGTGAGAGCTGTACAGAACACACTGAGTTGTGACAGCGTACCTCACTTACTGTACATAAGTGATTGAGAAAGAACATGTGTAAAAGGTTTCTTTTCCTTAGATAGAGGAGAAGCGTACCCCTACTCACGGTGTTATAAGGAGTTTTCAAACCTATAAAGGTTTCTTTCTCCCGTATGTTCTTCGTTAATATAGTGTTCTGGGCAGTTGTAGAATCCACTATTTCAGTGCTCCCAGGTGTATAGAAAATGTAAAAACAACACCAATGTGGTTAGAATATGTTGAGTAGGTGATATTTTACATGAAGTTACCACCCTGAGATTCAATGGCGTACCTTACTCACCCCTTAAAGTGGGGGCACAAACCCCGTAGCGGTTTCTTTATAGATATATTCCAATATTGCTTTTTGTAAACCAGGAGGCCAATGTAGGTAAGAAATTCCAAAAAGATTTTAATCCATAAAAACACTTAACATAAGTCCCATCGGCAGGTCATGAGGACACATGAGAAAACATCCATAGAAAAAACAATGTCCAAAAACCCCAAAATTTTTTTTAAAGCGGTCAGGGAGGAGTTGAATAAGGAAGATAAGGTTGTCTGAGGGAGCGACGATCAGAGATGAGGTGAATAAGGAAGATAAGGTTGTCGGAGGGAGCGATGGTTGAATAAGGAAGGAGGAGTTGAATAAGGAAGATAAGGTTGTCTGAGGGAGCGACGATCAGAGATGAGGTGAATAAGGAAGATAAGGTTGTCGGAGGGAGCGATGGTCAGAGATGAGATCAATAGGGAAGATAAGGTTGTTGGAGGGAGGGGTGGTCAGGGATGATATAAATAGGGAAGATATGGTTGTTGGAGGGAGGGGTGGTCAGGGATGAGATAAATAGGGAAGATAAGGTTGTTGGAGGGAGGGGTGGTCAGGGATGAGATAAATAGGGAAGATAAGGTTGTTGGAGGGAGGGGTGGTCAGGGATGAGATAAATAGGGAAGATAAGGTTGTTGGAGGGAGGGATATCAGGGATGAGATAAATAGGGAAGATAAGGTTGTTGGAGGGAGGGATGGTCAGGGATGAGATAATTAGGGAAGATAAGGGTGTTGGAGGGAGGGATGGTCAGGGATGAGGTTAATTTGAAAAATAATGTCAAAGGGAGCAACTGTTAGGAATAAAATGAGATGAATAGGGAAGAAAAGGTTATTGGAGGGAGCAATGGTCAGGGATGAGGTGAATAGAAAATATAAGGTTGTCCGATGGAGCAATGGTCAGGAATGAGGTGAATATGGAAGATAAAGTTGTCAGAAGGATCGGTGGTCAAGAATGAGGTGAGGAGTGAAGATAAAGTTGTCAGAGGAAGTGATGGTCTGGGATAGAGGGATGAGTGGATAGTGTTGGAGGCAGCCATGATGGCAAGCAGATCTCCTACTGTGGGATTACATACCCCTACTGTGCACTTTCAGACAGCTCCCTATTCCCTCTAATCAGCATGTCTACTTCTCATCCTCATAACAAGGTTAGCTGGATAGGCCTATCTGTCTGTCCGTCCCCCCCCCCCCCCCCGGTGGCCGCTGCGCTGCTAAACCAGAATCCCGCCCCGGCTCTGAGTGTGCGCACAGTGCTCAGTGCTCCCAACATGTCCATTCCCTCACCACGCTCCCTCACAGGACACTGTTTCACCGGGGCTGAACACGCAGGCAGGTGCTAGCGGCCAGCAGCAGCCCTAACGCCCTTAGTTCCTGCAGGTGGAGGGACATGGTAATTGACTACATTGTCTCTGACAGTTCCGCCCGTTGGCAGCTGTAAGTGACTCAGACTGACAGCTGCCGCCCTTAATAGGTGCCGCCCAGTGGTGGGATTCAAATAAATTAACAACAGGTTCTATGTCCTAATGTCCATTACACATAAAGCCACACGCCATAATGCCAATTACACATAAAGCCACACACTGTAATGCCCATTAAACATTGTGCTACACACTGGGCTCCCGTTACACATTATGTCGCACACCGTGATGACCCATTACATATTTGAAACATAAGTGCCACTTACCTACATGCTCATTGCTAAAGGTTTGCTTGATGCCAGGGGCTTCATGCTGGATGCCAGGGGCTTCATGCTGGATGCCAAGGGGGCTTCATGCTGGTTGCCAAGGGGGAATACATGCTGGTTGCCAAGGGGGGGGGTGTATTGCTCGTTGCCAAGGGGGAGTAAATTGCTCATTGTCAAGGGGGAGTGGAATACTGCCGCTCTGTGTAAAGACCACCGCCGCCAGCCGCACACAATTTAAAGCTGTGACAGCAGGGCAGAGAGCTGCGTGCTGCCAGCTGTATACTGAAAGCAGGTCCGCGGCTATTTTGAACTCTCCCGCTGGACCACAAGCCAATAGGAGCTCGTGGCCCAGCAGCCAATAAGGAGCCACCACTGATGCAGACATGCTTTGTGCATACAGACAGGTAGCAGATGCCACAGCTTTACAGTACCTAGTGAGCGGCTGCGTCTGTCTAAATCATAAGGAGTGGACAGTGTGGCGTTCCTTAGCAAATGGTTCTGCAGAACTGATAGTATATTAGTTATCGGTTCTGCAGAACCGGTGTGAATTGGCTGAATTCCACCTCTGGTGCCGTCCCTAGGCCCGTGCCTGGACTGTTTGTGGTTGGGTCCGGTGGCAGGGGGCGTGCCCTGCTCCTGTGCAATATGAAGGCTTCGAGCCTGTGAGACCACGGGAATTATGCGCATGCACGGATGATAGACAAAGGTGTGGTGATACGTGTTTTAGTCTTTACCCCAACATAATCTATAAATATTGTTCTAAATGCATAGTATACCATACAACCCCTGAGGAAGTCCTACAAAATAAGAAAAAGGATGAAACGCATTTACCAGATTTTAATATTTTCCGATATTGTACATTTTCTATTGTTGTTTTTTTTGTGTAATAAATGATTGAAATGTTATCACACTATCAAGTTTTTCCATTCTGTGAGTACTATTAAGGTATAAGCCCTGGAACATTATGAGGAATCTTTTGGGTAGCCATGGATCTTAAGGGTGAAATGTAATAGGATGAGAGATTCAGAAAGTGAGAGATTTGGTAAGAAATCTCCAGTTTTTTTTTAAAGTGGCAATCATTTACACTGCAAAACCAGTCTGATTTTGCAGTGTATATGATTGCCGCTTTAAAAAAATTGGAGATTTCTTACCAAATCTCTCACTTTCTGAATCTCTCATTCTATTACATTTCACCCTAAGTGTAAGTTAATATTATGTTCTTTTGCTCACATTGCTTCATTTTACCTGCTATTTTGTTCTTCTACCACTTGGTGGCAGTAGAGCATTATCTTTACAATTAAGCACCATTCTAATTTCACTTAACACATGGGTGTTGAAATTCTGCATTTGCTGATACATCATTTTTACCAATGTACACTACACCTGTAATGAGTCCGATAGCTGCTGACTGAGGGACGCATTGGAAAAGCCACAAATGAAAGCAACCGTGATATACCTGATTTATTTCACCTTATTTATTTTGCCTTTCTATCAGACCCTATTACAATAATCATATGTGTATGACACTGAAGGCGTAAGGGTTCTTCCACAGATGTATAGATATAAATTCACATTTACTTAATAAAAATAAAAGCTACAGTATATATTCCCATCCAAATTATTAGTACAGTAGCTAGAACTGTCCTGAAAAAAAAAAAAAAACAGTGACACAATACCGACCACTTAGTAATAATGTTTTAACCCCTTGGGCCAGATCCTATTAGGTGCGGATGATTCGCACCGGGCGCACTTTACGGCAGACTGAATTTGCTTAAAAGTGCTCGCACCTCCATAGGGGTGCCAGAATTTTAATTGAATTCGGCCCTGCAGAGGGTGCAAGATAGGCTTAATTCGGGTGCAATTTTCAGCATTAAAATATCACCCAAACAGCAACTCGCACCCTTCAGCGACAATAGGATCGACCCCTTTGAGGGCCAAGCGAATTTGTCAAAATAGGTGTGAAAATTGCCAAGGAAACATTTGTATTCATCAAAAATGACCTGTAATGTTACCTTATATAGGAAATAGAATCTTTTTTTTTACATAACATTTTTTATTTTAATTTATATACCAAATGTGAGCGACCCTGGCATTTTTATTTTGCCCATTCTCACAGAGATGTTGGCACTTAAAGGGTTAATAAACATTAAGAATATTAATAAAATAACAAATAAAACAAATAACTGTATTTATTTAGAAAACATAATAACTTTATTGCTATGAAATAGTGACGATGTCAGAACATTCTCATTCATGTGTGACCCGAACGAAGAGTCTTCTTTTCTTTCCAATAAAATGCTGCACAGCTGCAGGAAATCGCTCAATTCCGCAAATGCCGGCATTGTGTCCCCTCTGCGTCAGGGCCCTGCACCCGGCTCTGCATCCTCCATCCCTGCCTCCATTGTCTCTTAGTATAACTGTTACCCAGAAATTATGGCGATATGTAAACCCTGCACAGTTGTCTGTGTCACTATGTACTTAATACTAAGTTATGTCAGGGTTGCCTACCCTCCGGGAATGGCTGGGAGGGTCCTGGAAATTGGGGCCCCCTCCTGGCCCCCCAGAGAGTGTGGCAACCCTGCCAGAATGTGGGCAATCTACTGCATTCCCCCTCGGATGGGGGTGGGGGGTCCGTGGGAGCAAATGAAGCAAGTTGCATCACAGTAGCCCTGCTCCCACTGTACAATGCCTAAAATATCAGCATTGCATGGGGGGGCATGGCCAATAGGACACGGTCGTGCTGGCCATGCCCCCACACTGGGTGATGCGCCACCTGCCCCACCCCCATCCTGCCCCTTTCCTGCCTTACTGAACTGGCTGCCATCCCCCGAATAAAGTAGCCAGAGAGTAAGTAACTATGAGTTCTGTTTATTATGCAGTGTGGTTATATACAATGGTAGTAATATATGTGGTGACAGCTGACGTGTGCATGAGTTTGAGGTTTATTTCCATCTTATTTCCACACACAGTCTCTGGGGGATTTCCTGTCACACTGACACCACAGAGGACATCACACTGACATCCTGTCTCTAGCACACACCACCAGTCACTGTCACACTGACACCACAGAGAACATCACACTGACATCCTGTCTCTAGCACACACCGGTCACTATCACACTGACACCACAGAGGAAATCACACTGACATCCTGTCTCTAGCACACACCAGTCACTGTCACACTGACACCACAGAGGACATCACACTGACATCCTGTCGCTAGCACACACCGGTCACTGTCACACTGACACCACAGAGGACATCACACTGACATCCTGTCTCTAGCACACACCGGTCACTGTCACACTGACACCACAGAGGACATCACACTGACATCCTGTCGCTAGCACACACCGGTCACTGTCACACTGACACCACAGAGGGCATCACACTGACATCCTGTCTCTAGCACACACCGGTCACTGTCACACTGACACCACAGAGGACATCACACTGACATCCTGTCTCTAGCACACACCGGTCACTGTCACACTGACACCACAGAGGACATCACACTGACATCCTGTCTCTAGCACACATCGGTCACTGTCACACTGACACCACAGAATTTCCATCTTATTTCCATACACAGTCTCTGGGGGATTTCCTGTCACATCTCACCTGTCACTCTCTCTATATATCTCATTGTACAGGAGATGTCTTATACAGATGGAGCGGGTCTCATCCTTGCCGCCAGGCCGCCATGGCAGAGGTCCTGGCGCTCCGATATTCTTCTTGCGCCGGCGCCCGCCAAGCGGCGTGGGTGCACGCCATGCAATACAATCCGCCACCACTGGGTGGCTAATGCTCCATCAAGCTAGAGTCGGAGTGATATAGGGGGAGATTCTCTAAGAATCTCCGCCCCCCTTCGCATTTATAATTATCGCATATGTTCTAACATATGCGATAATTATAGCAAAGGACAGCTCTTGCGTTAAGAGCTGTCCTTTGTGGTGAGAGTCGCCGGGTCCCAGCAGGTCCCGGCGGATCCCCCTTCCCTCACACACCCGGCGCTGCTGCTGCGCCGGGCTCCCCTCCTCCCTGCACCCGGAAGAGGATCAGTGCAGGGAGGAGGTCACAGGTCCGGGCAGCACAGCTCTGTGCTGCCCGGACACAGGTGAGGGGGGAGGGGGCGATGCGGGGCGGCGGGGGTCCGTGCGGGGCGGTGGTGGGACATGGTAGAAGCCCATTGGCTTCTATGGGATAACGGGGTTTTTACCGCATTTTTAGGTTAGAGAATCTCCCCCCTTCTGTAATGTGCCAATGGAATCCCGCCATTCGCCGTACGGAGTGCTCTTACAGTATGAGACGCTCGTGCGCGATGAGACGCTCGTAGGAAATGAGACGCTCGTGTGGCACCCAAACCTGGGATACTCCAAAGCGCAGGGACGGGGCTCACAGGGTTGCTAGGCAACCGCAGTCCCAGTGAAACCCCGGGTTCAGATCCTAAGGGGTTAAAACTTGCAAGGCGACGGAGGGCGCGAAAACCAGTCCCCAGGCTGACTGACAGCAACAGGTAAACAAATGAGAAGGAGGAGGAGGCGGTACCTGTTGGGTCAGAGGTCCCGGAAGAGACAAGACAGCGCCCGTGATCGGGAGGAGAGGAAGGTGCTTGAAGAGATGGCGTGCGCGCGAGGAGAGGAGAAGCTGAAGCCGGGAGAGAGACGGAGAAGAAGGGAGACTGAGTGGCCCTAGGTCCGGAGAGCAGCAGCGCCAGCAAGACAGGAGAAGGAGCCGGGCAGAAGCTGAAGAAGCGGAGCGGCGGCAGAGTCTGGCAGCCGAAGGAGACAGGCAGGCGGCAAGTGCAGAGAGCCGGCGTCCAGAGAGCAGCGTGGTGACCGGAGGAGGCGACTGAGTGCGGCAACGCTGCAGCACCCACACTAGTACGCCACTCCGGAGAAGAAGAGGACCAACCGCAGTCAGCCGATTGGGAGCAGCACAGTGACGGGCAGGAGCCTGCAATGTGATCCAGACCCCAGGTACTGTCCTTCCCTGTATCACCCCTGCATCTCCCCTGCATCACCCCTCTCACCAAAGTCCTTCCCTGCATCACCCCTGCATCGCCCCTGCATCACCACCTTCGCCAAAGCCAGGTACATCCTTCTACACCCAGCATCACGGCTGCATGACCACCTTGTATACAGGGGCTATTAATGGTTCTTTTGGGACACCGTCCAGTGCGGTGACCCAACTAGCCCTGCACACCACTCAAGTCAGTGCCCCGTTTTCAGACATAAAAGGACACCTACAGCAGAGTGAGGGTGCCACCTACTCTCCGCCTGCACTACTAGGGAGCCCCACGTTAGTCCCCGCTCTAGCGGGGTTACCCTGAAACACAGGCGGGACCTCATTGGGGGATTATTTTGCCTTTGCAGTAGAAGACGCTGCCCATATTGCATTCATACAAAAGGAGGACACTGCCACCTGTGGCCTAAGTGATTATTGCCGGGAACCAATCCTTTTCTGGATTTCAAGTACCGTGTTCACCTTGTCTAATCAGAACACTTCCCTAGGGTGCGCACCAGGAAGGGTATTCATCCAGCACTGTGTTTATTGTGTCTTTATTGATGCTATATGACGTATTACTGTTTGCCTTTGTTATGTATGGTATGTCAGGTACCCAGTAGAGATATGTGTTAGGTGGCTAGGGCCATTCATAATTGCATAGCCGAGTGGGAAGACTGTTGTCTGTAAGGACCCAGTTGGCGGTTGGCAGGATCAGTTTACCTACTCCCCAGTATACTGGATATTGTCGTGGGATTTGTTCTAGAGTTTACTGAATCCATTAGGCTGTTAATTCGCTAGGCGGATATAAATTGTTATTAGATAAGTAAATTGTTTAAAGCACTTATTGTCGTTTGGGGGCACATTAACTATTTGTGTCCTATTTCCCTAAATAAAACATAAGCGGTTGTACCTGCTGGGCGCATTGCTTGAGTTCCTAGGGTGGTGTGTTCTCTCCGGCCGACGCGGTGAAGAATCGGTGTGGAACCAAGAGTATCCAGCGACTCAAGGTATTTATCTCCCCCCCCACCGGCGGGTTATCACACTCGTGCCAATGAGTCGCTCGTGAACATCGGAGCGAGCAAAAGGGCTGTGTAGTGTCATGATCCTTTACAAACATTTACCTTCACGTTCACGTAGCCGATGCTGAATATTTTGAACTTTTGGTACTGTGCATAATGTGTATGCTACTGAAGTCAACTGCCTCCTCCCTTTCCAGGGGTGGAGGAGGTCGACTTGACCTGAAATACAGTACAGTACATTACATTACAGTGCTAATTCATTAAAGAACCGTATCAGACGCTGCCGGGACTCAGGTTTCGCCAATAGGGCTGCGGATGCCACTGATTATATCAGCACTCTACAATCCGTTTACACTGTGTTGTGTAGTGTAGTGGATAGCTGCGCGGCTCTTCATGCTGGAGACCCATGTTCGATTACGGTGTCAATTTTTTTTTTTTTTTTTTTATTCGAATAGTTTGTAGAGTGATATTTAATAAAACTAGACCATGAAATGTAACAGTTTTAACAAAACTAGACAAATAAAACAGATAATGTTTTACAGGTCTCCTCACAGAATCATACTGTAAGTGAAGTAATTAGCTCCACCTGTGGATCATTTATAATGTGTCAGTCAGTAACAAGTACACCTGTGCCCCAGCTACTGTAGGTGTTCATGAAGTGTTGGTACTGTAGAGTAAGAGGACTTGATTTGGCTACAGTACCATTGCACTATCTTCTCTTCCAGGGAGTAATGTGTATGCAGCTGAAGTCAACCGCCTCCTCCCCTCCCCCCAGGGGTGGAGGGGGTCGAACTGACCTGAAATACAGGACATTACACTACAATATCTCCTGCAGCGCTAATCCATGAAGGGGCGGGCCGTCTCAGACGCTGCCGCGACTCAGGTTTCGCCAATAGGGCTGCGGATGCCACTGATTATATCAGCACTCTACAGAGCACCCACATCACTGTGTTGCGTAGTGTAGTGGATAGCTGCGCGGCTCTTCATGCTGGAGACATGTGTTCGATTACAGTGTCAATTTTTTTTTTTTTCTGAATATTTTGGAAAGTGATATTTTAATAAAACTTAAGACATACAGTATAGTACATAAAAGAACTTGTTTCCATAACAATTTGTTGCTTCCATTTCTACTGTCTATTACACATTTTGCACATGGTGACCCAGATGAACTGCATTGCAATACTGTCTCTTCCAGGGAGTAATGTGTATTGAGCTGAAGTCAACCGCCGCCTCCCCTCCCCCAGGAGACAATAGTCTCAGACGCTCGTATGGCTCTCGTCCCGGACGCTTATACAATGTGGCTTTCGTCTCAGACGCTCAAACGAGTTCCGTCTCAGATGCCTACTCGTCTAAGGCGTTCATATGACTCGTTTCAGACTCTCATACGGCTCGCTCATGCGACTCACGTGTGTACAGTAGACACAGTATTAATATTTTTTTATTATTATGGAAGTCTGTGTGTGCGTGTACATGTGGTAGGGATATATAGATTGTAAGCTCCACTGGGGCAGGGACTGATGTAAATGTTCAACTACTGTATTCTCTGTAAAGCTCTGCTTAATATGTGTGCGCTACAGTATATAAGAAACTGTTAATTAATTAATTAATTAATTAATTAATAAATAAGATAAATGTTAGGGATAAAAGCTTTATTTATAAAAGTTATGTAAAGTGGTATTACAATGTGTATTAAGTGTAGCTCTATAATTGTATTGGAATAACTATATTTGTGTTAAGGTTAATATGCTAATATGCTGATCACATGACCAGGGGTGTAGCATGAGATACAGAGTAACTGCCACTGAGAGAGAAACTGCCACTTCAACGGCTGGAGGAGTGATGAGCTGGATACTTGCTATGGACACCTTTCCTCTATTGAACTGTCCAGAAAAATAGGGAGCTGTTCAGTAAATATTGCCAGCAAGACACCTGCAGGAACGCACTAAGAGGTGCTGGCTTCACAGATTGGGATGTAGCTGATCGCAGCAAACGATAGAGCTGGGGGAGCTGCAAAAGGCCCGTGACAGGGGTCCACATCAGTGCCCCGTAAAGCTGCAGGTTTGTGCGCATCAGCCCTGTGGTGGAGGAGCAGCAGTCGGCGGTGATTTGCCAGAATCAATCACTGAAAACATCCAGATGGTAGATATATTGAGCCTACACCAAACGCAGCACCAACCACACTGGGCCAGATGTATCAAGCTTCACAAAGTGATAAAATGGAGAGTGATAAACAACCAGCCAATCAGCTCCTACCTGCCATGTCACAGGTAGGAGCTGATTGGCTGGCTGTTTATCACTCTCCATTTTATCAGTTTGTGAAGCTTGATACATCTGGCCCACTATCTTTAAAGGGAGATAGCTTCATGTATGGCCATACTGTGTACTTGACATTCAATTTATTCATAAGTCTGGAGTGGACTTCATCGTAGGAATACAACAGAATACAACCCTTGGCCTACTTATTGGCCTGTCCTATGCAGCTTAAAGGAACAGTTAAATCTGCTAGCGCTATCCCTAGCCAGAAGCTTCTATACGCTTTCATCTATGTTAAATGCATTTAATTATATACTGCCAACAATTGCTTCTAACTACTGGGGAGTCCAGTGAGCTAAAGAGACAATATTAAGACAAAACTGAATATGACCCCCAGTTCTCTACTGTTTACGTTATTGTACCGAAAAGCTGTGTCAATAAGTGTATTTAAATGTAAGCAACTTTATTGCATAATAAGGCATAGATGTATTGCTAAGGGTATATGGTATGCTGCATGTCTAAGGTATGCTGAACTGGGCGGTGTATTGATAACACCCTGTCAAAGTGACAGTTGTTAATACCACCCAGCCTGATTACCCATATAGGGGGCTAAGTTATTATAGTGAAACTTAATGTTAGGAATATGTAAACTATTATTGCCGTTTGTTTATCTGTAAAGTAAGTGACCTATATGGGCTATAAGTAAACAAAATCAAACTTAATGAGTGTGTTAAGTGTACTTACCTTGATTGCCTGATGGAGAGCATCCAGATCACATCCCAGGGATAAACTAACACATCTGGAAGGTAACACCTGTTGATATAAGAAGAAAACAGTCATTGGGAGAAGCACTACATTCTCTGATAGTATATATTAACTGAAAAGCAGAGGGTATTCCCGAGCCTACCCTGTACCATTCATTAGGGTGGTTCCAACAGTTTGGGTGGAGGCACTGTGTATAACAGACATATTACCCCAAAGGGGTGACACTAAGGCGTAAAAAGGGGTTACAGTTACATGTCATAGGATGTCATAGGATTGTACACACAAACTAACAGCTTACATACTGTAACTACAATGGTTGTCATAGCGATTCAGTATCTTCAAACTCTTTCAAATAAAGTTTTGGGACGCATGATGAAAGTCATGTGTCGCACACAGCGTGTGTGACTAGGACGCCCGCTCCGCTATTTTGAGACTACTGTACTGTATGCTGTACAATGGCACAGCAGAGAAGGCCCTACAGCCCCCGGGAGCTTAGGCACCTGGTGTGCTGTAGAGATCTGACTCTCTCCAGCAACAAGGAGAAGCTGCGGGCGTACAGAAAGGCCCGTAGGGCCATTCTGGCAGACACTGGTCGTGAACGGTCTGTCCGCTCCCTAGAGCGCCGCTGGAGCGACCTGGTCAGGAGAGATCCGGCCATAAGGCGCTGTAAGTACAGTAATGTGAGGATACTGTACAGTGTACCAGAATAAAGTGTTAATAAAGTGGTGACTGCAGTACAAGTGTACACAGTAGTAACGCCAAGTGTACCCTTTAATTCTTGTGTTCACTCAAAGTTTACTGTACACAGTGTACAGTACCTGCATGCCCGCCATGTGTATCCTACTGTATAATAATACAGTACTTGGTGTCCCACATAATACCGGTGGGGCCCTCCATGTGTATCCTATAATAATACAGTACTTGGGATCCTGAATAATACCAGTGTTTACCACCATGTGTATCCTATAATAATACAGTACTTGGGATCCCGCATAATACTGGTGGGGCCCTCCATGTGTATCCTATAATAATACAGTACTTGGGGTCCCGCATAATACCGGTGTGTTTCCACCATGTGTATCCTTTAATAATACAGTACTTGGGGTCCCGCATAATACCGGTGTGTTACCACCATGTGTATCCTTTAATAATACAGTACTTGGGGTCCCGCATAATACCGGTGTGTTACCACCATGTGTATCCTTTAATAATACAGTACTTGGGGTCCCGCATAATACCGGTGTGTTTCCACCATGTGTATCCTATAATAATACAGTACTTGGGGTCCCGCATAATACCAGTGTGGCCCTCCACGTGTATCCTTTATTAATACAGTACTTGGGATCCCGCATAATACCAGTGTGTTTCCACCATGTGTATCCTATAATAATACAGTACTTGGGGTCCCGCATAATACCGGTGTGTTTCCACCATGTGTATCCTATAATAATACAGTACTTGGGGTCCCGCATAATACCGGTGTGTTACCACCATGTGTATCCTTTAATAATACAGTACTTGGGGTCCCGCATAATACCGGTGTGTTTCCACCATGTGTATCCTATAATAATACAGTACTTGGGGTCCCGCATAATACCGGTGTGTTTCCACCATGTGTATCCTATAATAATACAGTACTTGGGGTCCCGCATAATACCGGTGTGTTACCACCATGTGTATCCTTTAATAATACAGTACTTGGGGTCACGCATAATACCGGTGTGTTCCCACCATGTGTATCCTATAATAATACAGTACCATAATACCGGTGTGTTTCCACCATGTGTATCCTATAATAATACAGTACTTGGGTCCCACATAATACCGGTGTGTTTACACCATGTGTATCCTATAATAATACAGTACCTGGGGTCCCGCATAATACTGTACCGGTGTGTTTCCACCATGTGTATCCTATAATAATACAGTACTTGGGCTCCCACATAATACCAGTGTGGCCCTCCATGTGTATCGTATACTGTAATAATACTTGGGGTTACAATATTTGTCACAATTTTTTTTTTATATAGACCTGTCGCGACAACGGCGGAGGGAAAGGAGGCGCTGCCACCCCCGTACTACAGAGGCGGAGGAGGATGATGATGAGGAGCAGCCGGGCACCAGCTCAGCTGGTAAGTACTTTACAGTATAACACCAGGGGTCCAACCATTTACTTTACTGTACAGTACAGTATGTTTACAGTATTTTCTTTTACATTTGCAGCGTCGCTAAGCCACACCCAGGAAGAAGAGGTGGTGGTGGAGGAAGAGGAGGAGGAGGAAGAGGAGGAGGAGGAGCACCCGTTTAGTAAGTACAGTGGTACAGTATATACAGTATAAACAATTGGGGTTGTGTGTGAATAGCGATCAACAATGCGGTGTCATTGCTAAACAAGGTTTACAGTATTTAATAAAACAATACACGATCTTGCATACAGTAAATTATACATTACGAGAGAAGTGAGAGATCTCACAGTATCTCTGCTACTGTACAAAGTGCATTAGGTGGTTCTATGGTGATGTGGTCGCTTATTGTAATTGGCCAAGGGTACTGGTGGTGGTATGGAGAATGGGGTAAACTACAGTACAGTCCTGTTGTTATTGGGTGTGTGGTGGGGGGTGGCCAGTACACCTTGTCTGACTGCGACATCTCGCTAGTCTGGACCTAGTCTGCACAGGCAGCCTGATGCCTGTGTCCGGTGGAGGGGGTGCTTTGTGGGATGCGGAGGTGAGGGTGGAAGTGCAGGTGGTTCTGGACCTGCCGGTGCCGTTTGGTGTAGGTATTCACTTTGGGGTGCTCTGCAGTGGGTGTCAAGCAGCCTTTGGTCCTTGGCTGGTTGTACAGTAGGTGGGGGGTGCCCACTTGGAGATGGTGTGTAGGCATTTCAGCCTATTAGGGCCTTCTTCTATGGAGTTGTACAGTAGTAGGTGCGTAGTTATCCATGGCGCATTTCTCCACTTTGCATGGGTTGCAGTTCCTTCTGATGAAACCGCAACCTATGCAAAGTGGAGAAACACGTCAAGAATAATAAATTTGGATTCTACAAACATCTCCCGATATCACCAGTCCGTTATTGCTCACCGCTAACACACCAGCACCTGGCGCTTCAAACCTCCCATCGGAGACTGGTAAAAACGCCTCATCTCTTCATCACCGTCTGGAATCTGTTAGTCCACATGCTAAGCACCTGTGTTTGCGGCTCGGTCCCTGCCGAATCATCTCAGCGGCCGGCTTTTGCCGACCGCGTTAGCGGGTGTAGCTTGAGCCGCATTCCTGAAACCATCATTGTGTGACTGTGACAAGGAGACGACTACTCTTGCATTGAGGTATTGCCGGCAAATGGGTTTACAAAAAAACACTCTTTGATTATATCCAAGTGGGCATATCTACTACCGCTACTGGCCAATTCCGCCATCCTGTTTAAACAAACCAAGGCTTTGAGAACTGCCAATTTGTTAACCAACACATTTCAATACCAATCCCTCCCTTTCTGGAGAGACTCTATCGCCCAATGAGTTTTCATTTCTATTAAATACCACTCCGGAGCTGGTTATAACAGATAACATCATCTGTTTTTTTCAAAGTAGATATTGAGGAGCTGTTTTTTATTTGTTTTTTATTTGTTATGTTATATATGCATGTTTAAGTCTGTATACAGTGATGTTTTATAAATCGTATTTTTTATTGATTGCATCAAGTAAATACATATATATATTCTTCAATTATAATTCTTCCAGTTGTGTGGCGCTCTCTTTTACAACTACAGAGCTCTCTCTCTCTCTATATATATATATATATGTACATTTGATTAAATTGCTCTGTAATCGTAAAATATTCACATAATTACAGTGGTGGGAATGTGATGTAATGGGGCGTTCCCTCATCCTCCGCTCAGTCTCCTGTGGTTACACTCCTACATCTATCCATATCCATGTGTCACCTGCTGCTCTGTGCCAGGTACATAATCACAGTGGTGGGAATGTGATGTAATGGGGCGTTCCCTCATCCTCCGCTCAGTCTCCTGTGGTTACACTTCTGCATCTATCCATATCCATGTCTCACCTGGCTGCTCTGTGCCAGGTACATAATCACAGTGGTGGGAATGTGATGTAATGGGGCGTTCCCTCATCCTCCCCTCAGTCTCCTCTGGTTACACTCCTGCATCTATCCATATCAATGGGCGGTATTCAATGTGAATACCTGCGAGGTGCAGCGAATCCTTTTTAGGATTCGCTGCACATTCGCCACGTTCCGGAGCCTCGCCGGCTCCGGTATTCAACGAGTCAGGGGCTCGCTGCCCCTGACCGGCGAATATGAGCTCCTGCGGCGAACGCCGCAGGGAGCCTGAGGAGGGTGCCAGGCAGAGAGATGGTAGTCTCTCTGCCTGCCCCAGAGCGTATGTGGGGGGGAGGTGGGCTCCCCGGGTACCAGGCAGCACAGGCTGCCCCCCGGGGGTGCCAGCAGGGGACCGTATATTCACTACACCCGATCGTAACGATCGGGTGCAGTGAATATATGAATATCTAATGAGCGGCTCGGCTCCGGCGCCCCCTGCTGGCTGCTGTGTAAAAAAAAAATATATATATATATATTTTTTTAAATTAAATATATATTCATGTGCTTACAGCACATGAATAAAAATAGCATGCCCCTCCTCAGAATAAAATTCCTAATTTTTTGACACCAAATGTAAAAAACAAAACACTTTATTTTAAAAGTTCACATTCCACTTCTCCATAAAAAGATAACGATTGCTACTCGGTGAATCATGGGGAAAAAAACCTTCAAATGTATTCGCCATCTGGTCATTGAATAGGGTGATTCACCGTTTTAGTCAAAAATTTGCCAAACAGCACAAATTCGCCATAAAAACGAATGGCGAATCAGGCTCATTGAATATCGCCCAATGTCTCACCTGGCTGCTCTGTGCCTGGTACATAATTACAGTGGTATAACCAGTGGTGGGATTCAGCCGGTTCGACCCGTTCTTCAGAACCAGCTGCAGCCCCCCAGGTAAAATCCACCACTGTCTCTGCCTAAAGTGAAGCCAGATGCAGTCTGTGAGACTGCACTGGCTTCACTGTGACTGGCAGTGACTTCCTATTGGAAGTCTGACCTGCCAGTCACTCAAGGCATCCCATTGGGAGGTGTTCCCTCCCCCCGTGATGCCTCTCTCTGCGCAGCAGCCCCCCAAAAGGGTTCTGTGCATGCGCAGTACAGTGGACCATACTGCACATGTCCAAGCGCCCGGGAACCTAATTAAGCCTCCCGGGACTGCTTCAAAGGCATCCCCCGGGCGGCTTGATCCAGCGCATGTGCAGTATGTATGAAGTTACCCAATGCAGGGGACCGGCGGCTGGTGAGCGTGCATGGCGGCTGAGGAATGTGGCAGTGGCAGTGGAGGGGGTGGACATATTGCGGCAGCCCCCCTCCTCCAAAACTTTAAGAGCCACTACTGTACAGAACCCATACCTGATGTACTATCGGTTCTGCAGAACAGTTTGCTATTAAAATTTATTTTTAAACTGCAATTGATTCACCCACTCTATCATTTGAGCGCTGCTATCATATCTTTGTTCTTTTTGAAAAGGCAACACAGTTTAACAAGATACAGAGACAAAATGTTATGGAAAGTTTAAATAAAGTTGGGCTTACTAAGAACTACCTACAAAATTTTTTATTGGATTTTGCTCTGATGGTGCAAGCGTTATGCTTGGGAGAAAATCTGGAATGAGCAGTAGGATGGTAAAAGACTTTCCAAACAAAATAATATGGCACAGTTTAAACCATCACCTCTAACTTGTTTTAGATAAACTCAATAAAGGAAATAAATCAAGTAAATCCTTTCAAAATATTCATTAATAAGATATATACTATTTTTCATCAATACAATAATATCCGTCTTAAAAATATTTATTTTTTTACTTATTTGGCATTGATGATTGATATTTTAAATGAAATGTCTCTGCTTTCAAATGCACTGCAAGCAAGAAATACAGACATACTAAAGGCTGAAAAACTTGTGATATGAAAGCATTTGAAATGCTTGAAAAAGAAAAGTGTCCATATGAAAAAAAGTTAATGAATTAATTACTTCAGAAAGCTACAGAATTATAGAATTTGTATAAAATCATCAATTTGTTGGGCTTCCTTTAGGAAACACTTTTAAGAAGGCATCGTAACGGATTTGAAAAAAAGATTAATGGATTGTGGACATTTAAAAGCAAGTTGTAGCAATTTGAAGATAGTAATACATTACAATTTCTCACTTTTTTGGAACCAGTTTACTGGAATATTCGAGAAGTAATAATTACATGGAAAGCAGCTGAAGAGCAATTGCATGTATTTGGTAAATGTTACAATTACCAAATTGATATTAATGAGTATCGAGTTTTTGTAGAAAATGTTTTAAAAAATTCCCAGAACTATTCAATTCCTGAAAGTGTTCAAAGAGCTGAAAATAGTTCAGCAGAAGCGGAAAGGGTTTTTTCAAAGATGAACATTATGGGGGAAATTTACTAAAGGAAATTTGTAAAAAATAGGTGTATTTGTTTCCAGAAATACACTTATTTTTGACATTTACTATCCCGAAAATACGGCAATTCGTATTCGTATTGATGTGCTATCAATACGAATACGAATTGCCGGGATAGTAAATGTCAAAAATAAGTGTATTTCTGGATACAAATACACCTATTTTTTACAAATTTCCTTTAGTAAATTTCCCCCATGTTCTGAGAAGAGAATTCACCTAACTGTTTCAAATATATCAAACATTATGATTATCAGTCTAATCGGCCAATCGCTAAAGGAAAGGAATCCTACTCCTACGGTCCAAGGTTATGGTTAATGGTTATGGTTAAGTGTAAATCACACAGCCGATGATGCTCAGCTAAAAGCAAAGAAAAAGTGAGGATGCCAATAAAACAGCAATATGGAAATATCTTCAATAACTGTTACATAGAATTTGACGGCAGATAAGAACCACTTGGCCCATCTAGTCTGCCCCTTTTTTAAACATGTTACCTCAAACCATATTTGATCCTTATTTTTTTGTACGGATATCAATATGCCTATCCCAAGCATGTCTAAATTGTACTACTGTATTTGCCTCTACCACCTCTGATGGGAGGCTATTCCACTTATCTACTACTCTTTCTGTGAAGTAATTCTTCCTCAAATGTCCCCTGAATCTTCCTCCCTATACAGTAGTTTCAGTGCTTGTCCTTGTGTTCTGCTGCTCCTCTTCCTGTGAAGAATGTCTCCCACCTGTACCTTGTTAAAACCCTTGATATATTTGAAAGTTTTTATCATGTCCCCCCTTTCCCTTCTCTGCTCTAAAGTATACATATTAAGATCTTTTAGTCTTTTCTGGTACGTTTTGTGATGTAGGCCATGCACCATTTTAGTTGCCCTTCTTTGTACAGTCTCTAATGTATTTATATCCTTCTGGAGATATGGCCTCCAGAACTGGACACAGTACTCTAGAGGAGGTCGTACCAATGACCTATACAGTGGCATTATTACTTCTTTCTTCCTACTGCTGATACCTCTCCCTATGCAACCAAGCATCTGGCCTTCTTCATTGCATTGTTACATTGCCTACTTGTCTTTAAGTCCCCTGAAATAGTGAAACCTAGATCCCTCTCTTCTTTAATAGTTTACATTATAGTGTCATTTATACTATATTTAGTCTTTGGATTTTTGCAACCCAAGTGAATGATTTAGCATTTTTGGGCATTAAACTGTAGTTGCCATGCTCTTGACCATTCCTCTAATCTACCTAGATCATCAATCATTTGTTTTACCCCTCTACTCTGTTGCATACCTTTGTGTCATCTGCAAAAAGGCACATTTCACCCTCAATTCCGTTTGCAATATCACCAATATGTCAGCGGCGCCGCAGCAGCGTCCTGGCGCCCACTTCTGCCCGGCGAGCTCCAGACTGCAGGGGTGACGTCCGCCCGGCCGCGGCGCGTCACTTCCGCCCGACAGGGGGGCGCTGGAGGAAGTTTGGGCGCGTCGCCCGATGGTTGCCAGGCAACCAGGAGATGCCGGGCGGCGCGCGCCCGGACAGCAGCATTAATTAATTAATCAATCATGGGGCTGGTACCACGGCAGAGGCTGATTGGCCAGCACATCCCTTTTAAGGGAGCTGGCCCAGCACAGCCCCGCCGGTGATATTGTTTCACACAGAGGGCTAGATACACTCTGCTGTCCCGGTCCTCTAGTGCCTGTAGACAGTGTCCAGTGGTTTCCTGGTTGCTGTCTGTGTCCAGTCCAGTCCTGGTGCAGTCTCCGTCCTGTTCTGGTCCAGTCAGGTTCCTGTTGGGGTCCAGTCCACGTCCGGCTCCTTCTTGGTCAGCGCCATTTCCATCTTGCCCTGCTGAGTCGCTCCTGGTGTGCACGATACCATCCAGTGCTGCCTGTGGGTTGGGTCCGGTCACGTAAGTGCTCCAGTGGAGCCTGGTTCCGTATCTCTTTATTTCTGCGGGCAAGCTGCCCTTATCCCGAGTTTGTATTATTATTATTGTCCAGATCCATCTCTCCGTGTTTCGGAGAGACCCACGGCTGTAGGTTCACGCCTGCTTTGGGGTACCATTATTATTAGTGTACCATCTGGTATTGGCGTGTTTCGTGTGTGGTGGCACCCGTTATTGTTTGCTTTGGTGCCTGTGACTCGGTCACACTCCCCGTCCTTGGCCAGGTGCCGTTAGCCAGGGTGTTTATTCAGTTAGGTCCTTGTAGCTAGATTCTCCTTTTAGTACAGTCCCTGACAGTCGCCGTGGGTTTGTCCCCACATAAAACCTGGTTGCATTGGGGTTGGAGCGGGCTTAACTCGCTCCTTCGGACGCGGCGACTAGAGGAGAAGCCTAGCATCTTGCAGCCTGCGGTCACTTGCCCGGGACGGCCAACAGAGTCAGCGTAGGGCTTTGCCGTGGCCGTTCTAAACAGCGGTCCTGGCTGAGGGCTCAGCCCACCACCCTCGCTGCATACACAATAAAGATATTAAAAAGCACCGGTCCACGTACAGATCCACGTACAGATCCCTGGGGTACTCCACTTGTAACCTTTCCCTCCTTTGACTTTACTCCGTTTACTACAACTCTGTTTTCTGTCCTGCAACCACGCTCTTATCCATTCAACTATCTTCAACTATCTTAGAATCCAATCCCAAGCTTTCAAGTTTATTTAGCAGCCTGCGATGTGGGACAGTGTCAAAAGCCTTACTAAAGTCTAGATAAGCTACATCTACAGCCCCACCTTGATCTATTACTTTAGTGACTGTTTGTCAGGTATTTAATATTAAAAATCTTTCTTTAAACATAATCTAGTTTTCTGTACCTCTATTGTTCTTATTGGAGTATTTGATGTGTGAATTATTAAACTACCTTTTGGTATATCTTTTGGTATACTTCTAATGGTCATTAGGACATAGAACCTGTTGTTAATTTATTTGAATCCCACCAGTGGGTATAACTGTGATGTAATGGGGCATTTCCTCATCCTCCGCTCATTCTCCTGTGGTTACACTCCTACGTCTATCCATATTCATATATCAACTGGCTGCTACTGTATGTACAATATACATAATTACAGTGGAGGTTCTGTGATGTCACTGTGATAATAGTCAGATATGCAGAATAATAAGTATAACAAGTATTACTGGAGAAACACATTGCTGTGTGTTCCCTTGGGAACTGGACACTGAGCTTTAACCATCATTTAACCAACTGATAATAATTTGCTTGTCATGCGGGAGCTGCAGCCTTTGTGACATATAATTGTGTGAATGATAAGATTATTTATTTATTTACAGTTTCTTATATAGTACAGTAGATTCCAATGTGGTTTACAATTGAAAACAGAGATAAAACAGACATACTTGGAGGTAAGACGGCCCTGCTGCAAGCTTACAATCTATAGGGATATAGGAGGGAAACACAAGGACAGGCACCAGTAATAGCATAGCAGTCTCACCAAGTTACAAGTCCAGAAGGGAAGCCATATAATATATAAGTGCCTCAGAGGGTTATGTGTGTAGAACATAAATATGATATGCTTGCCTGAAGAGGTGAGTTTTCAGGGAACGCTTGAATGTTTGGAGGCTAGCGGAGAGTCTTATTGTGCGTGGAAGGGCATTCCATAGGATGGGGCAGCCCGACGAAAGTCCTGTAATAGTGATAGGGAGCTGGTGATCCGTGCAGAAGAGAGACGCAGATCTTGTGCAGAGCGGAGTGGCCGAGATGGGAGATATTTTGTGATAAGTAAAGAGATATATGCTGGTGCAGTATGGTTAATAGCTTTATATGCGAGTAGAAGTGTTTTATATTGAATACGGTAAGATACAGGCAACCAATGGAGGGACTGGCAGAGCGGATCAGCAGACGATGAGGAAGATCAGCCTAGCAGCAGCATTTAGAATGGATTGCAGTGACGAGAGTCTGTTCTTGGGAAGACCAGTTAGGAGACTATTGCAATAATCAATGCGGGATATAATAAACCCAGTACTTGGGTCACACAGTCCTATTTCATGCCCAAAACTCTACAGAGACAGCACTGACTAAAGTTGTGAATGATCTGGTCACTGCTAAGTCTAAAGGCCACTATTCACTACTAATTCTTCTAGATCTCTCTGCTGCTTTTGACACTGTTGACCACACACTTCTCATACAAACACTACAATCCCTAGGTGTTAAAGACACAGCCCTCTCTTGGTTCACATCCTGCCTATGGAGGATCAGAAACTACAAACCTCCTGGAAAGGGCATCATCATTGAGGTGCTGTTTCCCACGTGATGATGTCTCACCTCAAACTTAAATGGCTGCAAAGCCAAAAACCAATGGGTCAAACGAGCATTCACCTCTTTGTTTGTATTCATCCACTGTAAAGATGCATGGTTTGTGACCAAATAAACTCTCTCCCAATACATAATATCTTAATGACTCAACTGCCTACTTAATGGCCAAGCACTCCGGCTGAACAGATGAATACTTGTGCTCTCTGGGCAATCATTTTTGGCTACGGTAGATGGGCTTCTCCTCTCCATCAATGTCTTGGGAGAAAACTGCTCCTAATCCTGTTCCAGAGGAATCCAGCTGCAACACAAATTGGTACACAAAGCTCATCTTAAATCCTGCATTTGGTTAGTGAAGCCGCTCTAGTGGCGAAATCTAGAATGATCCTGCAGTAATATCCCACCAAACTGAGAAATGTCCTAAGTTGTGACCTGGTCTAGGTTTAGCCCACAATGTGCCCCAAATATTTCGCCTCAATCATGCCAATGGCACATTTCTCAGGGTTGGCAGTAAACCCATGTGTCCATATAGACTGTAAAACAGCATCTACCTTTGGTAAGTGTGACTCCCAGTTGGAGCTGCAAATATCAATGTCATCTAAATATGCAGCTGCATATTCCCTATGGGGCTGCAGATACTTATTCATACAGATGGAGCGGGCCTTGCTCTTGCTGGCGTATCGCCAGACTGTCACCGCTGGCGATCCGCCAGCAGCCCGGCGCTCCATCTGACTGAGACGCGCATGCGTCTCAGTTTCCGGGTGGTGGGGCGACGGGAACCTGTCCGTCTCCGCTTCAGGGAGACGGACAGGGTTAGGGGGGGGAGGCGGTGGGGACCCCGGGTGACCGCCGACAAGCTCGTGCGCACGCATCCCCTTTCGCAGAGCAGATGGTGGCTGGCTGGGGGATGGTGGCTGGCGATTCTGCCGCCATCCCCTGCAAAGACAATGCTGGCTCCATCTGTAGCTCTCTGGAAGGTTGCCGGGGGACCATGTAAACCAAATGGAAGTACTTTATACTGGGGTCGAGAATGCTGTTTTTGCTTTAGCAGCTTCTGTTAACGGAATCTGCAAATAATCTTTTGTCAAATCAAGTGTGGTGAGATAATGACTATTGGCTAAATTTTTTACCAACTCATCAACGAGGGGCATAGGGACAATTGGTTTACTTTATTACTTTACGAAAGTCATTGCAGAACCTTAAAGCACCTGAAGACTTAGGTACTAAGACAATTTGATTATTCCACTCACTGATGGATTCCTCTATAACCCCATGCGTAACATCTCTTCCACCTCCTGCTTTACTGCTGCTTGCTTTGCTTCAGGTATGCGATATGGCCTTTGTTTAAAGACCACCCTGGGTGGAGTCACAAAATCATGTTGGATGATCTGCGTCTTTCTTTGAATGGCAGAAAATACATCTTTGTAGCACTTTAAAAAGTTAACCACTTCCTGTTTCTGTTTAGGAGCAACCATGACTTCCTGGCATTCTGGAATTATTTTAGCTACCACAGAGGGCTGACTGGCAGTTACCGTCCTGGGTCTTAACAGGTCTACATGGTAGATTTGTACCTTCCTCCTTCTACCCTCCTGTTGGACACTGTAATAAATCATTCCTACTGCCTCTATGATCTCCTAAGGGCCCAACCATTGTGCATACATCTTGCTTTCTATGGTGTGTACCAGCACTAACACTTTGTCTCCCGGGTGAAAGGACTGATTGACTGAGGTAACATCATACCTTTGTTTATGACGTTGTTGAGCCCTTTCCATGTGTTCATTCAGGAGTGGCACACTCTGCCCTAGACGGCTGTATAGCTGGGCCATAAACTGAACGACATTGGGGTCCTGGCACAGTGGTTCCTCCCACCCTTTTTTTAAGAGATCTAGAATTCCTTCGGGCTGCCTCCCATAGAGGAATTCAAAGGATTAAACCCTGTAGAGGATTGGGGTACCTCTCTGACCTCAAACATCAAGTAAGGTAAGAGTAGATCCCAATTTTGTTTTTCTTGTGACACTGCCCTCTTCGACATTTGCTTAAAAGTTTTACGAAATCATTTGACGAGGCCATCTGTTTGCGGGTGGTACACTGAGGTGGTAATCCTGTCTACTTTTAGCAACCGGCATAACTCTTTCATAAGTCTAGACACAAAAGGTGTACCTTGGTCCGCTAAGACCTCTTTCGGTATTCCTAATCAGGTATACATGGTTAGAAAATCTCTGGCAATGGTGCAAGATTTCATATTGCGCAGGGGTATAGCCTCTAGTTACCTGCCTATTTCATGCCCAAAACTCTACAGAGACAGCACTGACTAAAGTTGTGAATGATCTGGTCACTGCTAAGTCTAAAGGCCACTATTCACTACTAATTCTTCTAGATCTCTCTGCTGCTTTTGACACTGTTGACCACACACTTCTCATACAAACACTACAATCCCTAGGTGTTAAAGACACAGCCCTCTCTTGGTTCACATCCTGCCTATGGAGGATCAGAAACTACAAACCTCCTGGAAAGGGCATCATCATTGAGGTGCTGTTTCCCACGTGATGATGTCTCACCTCAAACTTAAATGGCTGCAAAGCCAAAAACCAATGGGTCAAACGAGCATTCACCTCTTTGTTTGTATTCATCCACTGTAAAGATGCATGGTTTGTGACCAAATAAACTCTCTCCCAATACATAATATCTTAATGACTCAACTGCCTACTTAATGGCCAAGCACTCCGGCTGAACAGATGAATACTTGTGCTCTCTGGGCAATCATTTTTGGCTACGGTAGATGGGCTTCTCCTCTCCATCAATGTCTTGGGAGAAAACTGCTCCTAATCCTGTTCCAGAGGAATCCAGCTGCAACACAAATTGGTACACAAAGCTCATCTTAAATCCTGCATTTGGTTAGTGAAGCCGCTCTAGTGGCGAAATCTAGAATGATCCTGCAGTAATATCCCACCAAACTGAGAAATGTCCTAAGTTGTGACCTGGTCTAGGTTTAGCCCACAATGTGCCCCAAATATTTCGCCTCAATCATGCCAATGGCACATTTCTCAGGGTTGGCAGTAAACCCATGTGTCCATATAGACTGTAAAACAGCATCTACCTTTGGTAAGTGTGACTCCCAGTTGGAGCTGCAAATATCAATGTCATCTAAATATGCAGCTGCATATTCCCTATGGGGCTGCAGATACTTATTCATACAGATGGAGCGGGCCTTGCTCTTGCTGGCGTATCGCCAGACTGTCACCGCTGGCGATCCGCCAGCAGCCCGGCGCTCCATCTGACTGAGACGCGCATGCGTCTCAGTTTCCGGGTGGTGGGGCGACGGGAACCTGTCCGTCTCCGCTTCAGGGAGACGGACAGGGTTAGGGGGGGGAGGCGGTGGGGACCCCGGGTGACCGCCGACAAGCTCGTGCGCACGCATCCCCTTTCGCAGAGCAGATGGTGGCTGGCTGGGGGATGGTGGCTGGCGATTCTGCCGCCATCCCCTGCAAAGACAATGCTGGCTCCATCTGTAGCTCTCTGGAAGGTTGCCGGGGGACCATGTAAACCAAATGGAAGTACTTTATACTGGGGTCGAGAATGCTGTTTTTGCTTTAGCAGCTTCTGTTAACGGAATCTGCAAATAATCTTTTGTCAAATCAAGTGTGGTGAGATAATGACTATTGGCTAAATTTTTTACCAACTCATCAACGAGGGGCATAGGGACAATTGGTTTACTTTATTACTTTACGAAAGTCATTGCAGAACCTTAAAGCACCTGAAGACTTAGGTACTAAGACAATTTGATTATTCCACTCACTGATGGATTCCTCTATAACCCCATGCGTAACATCTCTTCCACCTCCTGCTTTACTGCTGCTTGCTTTGCTTCAGGTATGCGATATGGCCTTTGTTTAAAGACCACCCTGGGTGGAGTCACAAAATCATGTTGGATGATCTGCGTCTTTCTTTGAATGGCAGAAAATACATCTTTGTAGCACTTTAAAAAGTTAACCACTTCCTGTTTCTGTTTAGGAGCAACCATGACTTCCTGGCATTCTGGAATTATTTTAGCTACCACAGAGGGCTGACTGGCAGTTACCGTCCTGGGTCTTAACAGGTCTACATGGTAGATTTGTACCTTCCTCCTTCTACCCTCCTGTTGGACACTGTAATAAATCATTCCTACTGCCTCTATGATCTCCTAAGGGCCCAACCATTGTGCATACATCTTGCTTTCTATGGTGTGTACCAGCACTAACACTTTGTCTCCCGGGTGAAAGGACTGATTGACTGAGGTAACATCATACCTTTGTTTATGACGTTGTTGAGCCCTTTCCATGTGTTCATTCAGGAGTGGCACACTCTGCCCTAGACGGCTGTATAGCTGGGCCATAAACTGAACGACATTGGGGTCCTGGCACAGTGGTTCCTCCCACCCTTTTTTTAAGAGATCTAGAATTCCTTCGGGCTGCCTCCCATAGAGGAATTCAAAGGATTAAACCCTGTAGAGGATTGGGGTACCTCTCTGACCTCAAACATCAAGTAAGGTAAGAGTAGATCCCAATTTTGTTTTTCTTGTGACACTGCCCTCTTCGACATTTGCTTAAAAGTTTTACGAAATCATTTGACGAGGCCATCTGTTTGCGGGTGGTACACTGAGGTGGTAATCCTGTCTACTTTTAGCAACCGGCATAACTCTTTCATAAGTCTAGACACAAAAGGTGTACCTTGGTCCGCTAAGACCTCTTTCGGTATTCCTAATCAGGTATACATGGTTAGAAAATCTCTGGCAATGGTGCAAGATTTCATATTGCGCAGGGGTATAGCCTCTAGTTACCTGGTGAAAGGGGTGTGTAATATGTGAAGAGAAAATCAACACAGGTTACACTGTTTTTCTGGCGCTGTTATTTAAAAATAAATAATGTAAGTAAAAAACAATAACTCTGTTGATGGGTCCACTGCTGCTGCAGGTGGCCTATATGAGTTAGCTAGAACTCACAAGGGTACAACAATTGAGGTTGGGTTTTTAAACCACCATGCGCTGCTGAATGGACTAATCAGTATGAATACCACTGGACAGAAGGGCACTGGACACACCACAATGAATATATAAATTTTATGTAGAGAAAAAGGTAAAATATGTTGTAATAACAATTAATACATAACAGTTATAAAAAAATGCACAATACAATCAATAACAAGAATACCTAAATGGCCATACTGTGGGTCACGTTTGCAAAATAGAGGTAGATAGGAGCTCCGGGATTTATTTATATCTGGGTTAATGAGGTTAACCCAGATATAAATAAATCCCGGAGCTCCTATCTACCTCTATTTTGCAAACGTGACCCACAGTATGGCCATTTAGGTATTCTTGTTATTGATTGTATTGTGCATTTTTTTATAACTGTTATGTATTAATTGTTATTACAACATATTTTACCTTTTTCTCTACATTAAATTTATATATTCATTGTGGTGTGTCCAGTGTCCTTCTGTCCAGTGGTATTCATACTGATTAGTCCATTCAGCAGCACATGGTGGTTTAAAAACCCAACCTCTAGTTACCTGGGGGCATAATGAACTACCACCAATATGTATTGGTACCCTGAGTAGAATTTTCCATTGACCCTATCAGATTCATACCAATCCACTCAAAATGCATGGAAATGATAGGGAGGGGTACCAGTTGAGCCCTAAACTCTAGCCATGGGGCTGTCTTCTGGCACACTGGGCATTCCTGACAATACCACTTAACAGAAGCATGGATACAGGGCCAAAAGAACCTTAACTGAATGCATTGGAGTGTGTTCTCCTCCCCAAGATAGCCACCCCACAAATGCATATGTGTGGCTTCTAACACCAACCACTCCAGTTTTCAGGGAACTAAGAGCTGATCTACCCTTTTCCCTTGTAAAGTAGCAACACAGTATAGTATATAATTTTTCAAAACAAAGTAGGGCACACCCTCCAATGGCAAAGCATCAACCATCCTGTCATCAACCACTTTAATAGTCTCAAAGGCGTGTACCAAATTGTTGTTGTAGCATTCATCTCTCCCAAAGTCCTGTAGTGATATCTTTTCAACAAATGGGTTCCATTGGGCCTCATTCTCTCTTTGGGTAGTTCACATACAGCAGCATCTCTCCCAGATGCCAAACTTTGGTAGTCTCTGGTACAGTATCTAGCCCCTGAGTAGCTTCAGTGGCCGTCAGTTTCTTGGTGTCATGCAAGGTAACAAGATCCTGCAGCAATGGAAAGTCACATCCCAGAATCAATGGATAAGGTGGTCTGGAGGTCACTGCCACTACCACCTTTAATAACCGTGGTTAAATGGTCAGGAGTAAGTAGACACATGGGCACTCCTCCACATCATGATGGATGCACAAAACCCTGACAGGAGGCAGGACCTTGTCAGCTCCTAGAGGAACCACATTGGAAGCCACAATGGTGAGCGCACTGTTGGTATGCACAAGAGCCCAGATCTCTCTGCCTTCCAATTGTACCAGCACCCTGAAGAGTGAGGTCTCTGCTTGGAATACACCCATGCTGAACAATGGGTGAGCTATTTTCCCCACATTGCAATTCATGTTCTCCTGGTTTTGGGCAGTCCCGCAACACATGACAAGGCTCGCAGCACTCAAAGCATAACAAGGGAGGTGGAGCCATTGGTTTAACCACTGGGACCTGAGTTCTGGCCTTTAGTATTGGCATCTATCTTGACCTGGCTTTATTCAGCTTGCCCAGTGTCAGGTGCTGATAAATCACCACTGCAGACTCTTCAAATGTCTGGGAGTCCATCTGAAGGGCACACTGCTGCACCAAGTGGTCTAACACCCACATAGGCCAGTATTCAATGCCGGTGCGAGCGGCCGGCGAGGGGGTTAAACTGCGAGGATCACAGAAAACCAGTGATCCTCGCAGTTTAACCCCCGTGCCGGCCGCTCGCACTATTCAACGTTCCGGGGGAATCCTCGCAGTCACAAAACTGCGAGGATTCCCCTAAACTGCGAGAGCCGCGGCTAGTGCAGCAAACTCGCTGTAATTAGCCTCGGCTCTCGCAGCTTTTGGAGGCACATTCGCAAATTCCCCCTCGCTCAAAAAACGGAGCGAGGGGGAATTTGCGAATGAGGGGGGGTCAGTTGAATACTGACAGGGTGAGCGGTGACTGCGAGCAAAAAGTCCTGCTCGCAGTCACCGCTCGCCCACGGCATTGAATATATGCCATAGCCTGGTCCAGTGCGACTATCTCCACCATCCTCACTAAGGAGTTTTTATCTGGCTGCAGCCAGGCCGTTGCCAGCCTGGCAAGTTTGGCCAGATGAATTCTGGGAGGCTCAGAGCCTTTCAGCTAACAATCATGGAACTCCTGTGCTATGCTGGGCCCCGTCACTCCAATCCTGTCCAGTATAGCCTTTTTATTGCTAGGATTAGAGAGTGCCTCAGCCACAGTCATGTCCACAATCCCTCACTGTGCCTCCCCTGTTAAACAGAGAGCCTCTCAGACCATTCCTCTGCAGGCCATCCCAATCGTGTGGCTGTGCACTCAAACTTGAAAAGGACTGCCTCTAGATCATCAGCTGGGGTGAGCTTCAGTAGCCTTTCCCGCTCTGGTTCACTTTTTTTAGCACTTTCAAATCATCACATAAAATTTGAATTTGAGTCTGCTGGCTCTTCAACTGGGCTTGCTGACTATCAGCCAGATGCTCAGCATAATAATTTGATTAGTATTTCCTCCATATTGCCTGATCTTCCCCTTTAAGAGCAAACCTTAAATGTGCCAGGCTTGTCAACCAGACCAAGCAGACACCCTGCTGCTTTGCTGGGTTTTAAACACACACCAGCAGCAGTCTGTTTACAATGCAATGGCTCTTTAAAGCTACAAGCACAATGCATAAGCAGACAAAGAAGAAGAAAAAAACACTTGCAGTTTACACTGATATCTCACCCATGGCCCTGGCTGCCAACCGCACCAAGTCCATAGAAGCATCACATAATAATTCCACTGCTACCTGTATATTTTGCCATCTTCATGCCATCAAGCATATCAGACTCAAGATCTTGGCACCAGCCTCTAAGTACAGTACTCTTGAGGTAACCAGCATAGTTGGAGCAGGTTTCAAAGCTGCCCTGTAGCTTCCTGAGCCCTACCTCTATCCTCCTACCCATAGGATCCTTAAATATATTAATGTCCTCCAATAGGAGAGTAGTCTTTTTAGAAATTCTGGCAATAGTTCCATACACCTTGGGTGCCTCCTCCCAGGTCAGCACCTGCTTTTGCATGCAGTATGGTGAACTGATGGTGAGTCAGTAGAGGATTGGGTAGTCACTGTAGTGAAGACAGAGCACAAACTCACTGGAATCAGCAGGAGTGGATGCTCACTGGAATCAGCAGGAGTGGATGCTAACTGGAGACACCTGGAATGGAAACTGCCTAGAAGCATCAGGAGTGGAAGGTGACTGGAACAGCAGGAGGCAATGCAAGAGCACTGTTAAGAGTCAGGCTGTGCAGGAGCTGGTAATGACACTTGGTCTCAACTTGGTCAGGAACATCCAACTAGAAGGTTGACAATTGAAGTACTGACAGATTGCAGGAGTCTTCCCAGCCTTCTTATACCTGCAGGTAGACGGAGGATTGGCTGGCAAATAACCAGGAGGGAAGCTGCAGCGGATTGGCTGGGAAAGTCCATGTGACACTGGCAAAAATGGCTGCCCCCATGTTTGTCTGTGGAGGGAAAGTGTGTTTATTTGCTGCATGGCTGAGGCCTACAACAAAGGCAGTAATGAGGACAGCTGCAGTGAGCTGGGGAATGGCATTAGGCAAGCCTGCCAGATATGCTACACAGCTGCAGTATCAGGTGATCACTGGAAAGACTGTGGGGAATCTGTGCTGTGGTCTGCACACAAACAGCACTGAGGATATACAGACCTGGAGCACAGTGATAGTCAGGAGCAGGAGTAGGCAAGTAATTTTTAACGGAGTCTGTATATTTTCAAATATTTTGATCGAGGTCCAGAACAAAAATTCAGCCTGCAGCCTTCAGGTCACACATAACGGTCTCCGTCTGTGAGACCAACCTCTGTCCTGACCCCCATAAAATATCTGCCTCTGCTGGCTATGTTAGGCACCATTACTCCCACAGAGCTTTCTCCACAGCCGCCCACCTTCCCCAATCCCCACTCAGACACACCTGGTAGCTGCTCCTCCCTCCCCCATCCAGCAGGGGTCCATCTCCAGAAAGTCCCCAGTCTCCCACCCGAGTCAGCTGTTTCAGGGTGCGTCATGCAGCCATCAGATGTAACCGGTGGCGGCAACCCTTGCTCCTAACAAACTGCAGGGAGCAAGAAGAGAGAGGGACACTGAAAACGATCCAAGCCACCCACGAAGGCAGAGCAGCAAACAAGGTGAGTGTGGGCTGCGGAGACATGGAGAGACTGAGGGTAATGAGGGCTATGCTGACACTAGGAGTGATCTATATATGCTGTATGCTAACCCTAAGGACCTGCTGCAGCACCCTGCCTGCCTGTCTGTCACTCACTGGGACCAGCGCCAGTTGGGGGAGGGGGTGGAGCTAAGACCAGAGGAAAATACTCTGCCCCTGTATATTTGTAGGGGCAGCACAGCAGCACTGTGTCCGGATCTCATAGAGAAGGGACTCTGTGAGGGGCGGGGCTTAGCGGCCCATGAGGGGGTGAGGCTTAGCAAATAGGGGAGGGGGTTTGGTCTGCTCAGCGTGTGTGGACTGTGGAGCACTACCTGGATGGCTGATGCAGGCAGAACCATCCCACAATTTTCTCCTCCTTCTCTCCCCCCTCCTCCTTCTCTCCCCCCCTCCTCCTTTCTCCCCCCTCCTCCTTGTCTACCTCCCCTCCTCCTTCTCTACCTCTCCTCCTTCTCTCCCCCTCCTCCTTCTCTCCCCCCTCCTCCTTCTCCCCCCCCTCCTCCTTCAAGCTCCCGCTGGACCTTACTGCCACGTCTTCTTGTAGAGCTGTGGCAGCCTCAACACATGGCGCTGATTGTTCTCACTATCTGAGCCACAATGCATCACAGCACTGCTAGTTTCAGGAGTTTAGACAGTCCACTTTTCTATCCTTTGTGGTCCAGAGATGGACTGCGGTCCGCCAGTTGCCAGTCCCTGGTCTGAAGAGACACTTAAGAGGTAAGAATAAGTATTTGTTTTCCTGGATCATGACACATTCCTCCAATATCAAATCCCTAAGAGATTAGGACATCCTACATTCTTTCTTTTATCTTTAAATTGCAAATCCTTCCATTTTAATTCTTCTTGAGGGTCCTCAATATCAAGGGACTTGTGAATCAAGCACAACACATTCTCAAGTAAATGGGGATTGAAATCTGAATCTGCGTTGTCCTATAAGACCTCTTCCTTGTCCTGGAAGCCTTCAGCACCTGCCTTTGACTCCTCAGCCGACTTGCCTGAATCATCACTTAAGACTGCCCTCTTCTTTTTGCTGACATCTTTGCTAGGTTCTCTTTTGTAACAAATGTGTTTGCAAGTGCTGATTTAAGCATTCCTACCAGGTCAGCCATTTATGCCAGGAGCAACTGCTGAGGGTCCTCGCAGCCTTCACACACATTCACTATATATTTGTCTGGCAGCACTTTATCACTTAAAGAACATTTTGCAGTGTGCAGATTCTTGTGCTTGACTTTCAACTTCAACTTTTCATTGCTGGTCTCAGACCTGACACAAAACAGATTAATTTCACTTATTCCGACTGCACAAAAAATAACAGGCCCCCTTACCCAACATCAGTGACCCACCCTTACTTTTTAGGCTGCTGTTTCTCCTCCTCCTTAGCTCTAATCAACTGGAAATATGACAATAAATGTTCCTACTTTACTCTGATAAACCTCATAATTCCACATATTTGAGTGTACCCACTTCATTTCTGGAAAGAATTTAGCCAGAGATGACAACTGTTCTGTGAAGAGAAGCCAGTCACCTGCCACCACCAGTGGCTCACAGCGCAGCATACGGTCCCTGGGTGCACTTCCTGATACACGCCTCCATGCTGGCCACCCACTGATGATGTCCACAAATATTAACATTGGATTCACCCAGGTCAGACCCTTGCAACTGACGCCGTATACAATGACCGCCTGAGGACGCCGCCGCACTGCGCCACCTGGATCAGGGGAATGGCCGTGGCTCAGAACACCCGGTCTGTGCTCCAGGAGGCCGGCATCACCTCCTCCTCCCTGCTTGGATGCTCAAAGCAGTGGTGGGGGAATTATAAGTCTTCCGTCTTCGCAGGGTAAGCCAAAACCATTGACCAATCTACCCAAAAAGGTAAAAAAAAAAAAGACACAGAGGCCAGAATGGGCGCTCCTTTTACAGGGGCTTGTGTCTTTTTTTCCTTTCCAGATATCTACCTTTGAAGGAGGAACCCATGAGTTTCTTGCTGCCATGGGAAAGTCAAATGATAATAATAATAATAATAATAATAATAAATGGGTATATTGATGGGAATACACATTAAGAACTATATAATATTAAAGTAATCAATAAAACAAGTACTGTAGATTTTATGAGGAGAATGTTACAATAATGTGTGACTTCTCCATGTTGGGGCTGATGGAGAGCTGAATGCCAATAATCCATAACTGCATCTACATTGTGCACATGCGTCTAAATGTCCATGTTTGGCCATGTGCAGAGCAGAACATATCTCTGTGGTGGATCTGCCACCATCCATTGTCTTGGTTACATAGCTGCTATTATTATGAGCTCTGCCATGCATAGCCCATAGATACACTACAATGTCCTCTCTAATCTATGCAGCATGTGATAACCCTGTTACCATTCATTGACAATAAGTACTTTAGCCATAATTAATATGTAGCTGAGATGCTACTACTCTATACCACCCATAGGTGTGTGTGTGCTGAGCTCTGCTGCCTGTATGGGGAGCCAACATGACATGCATTCATGTCTTGCATTCATCCCTGCATCTGCCCCACTGCCTTCAGGCTACATAAATGAATATTTAGAAAATGGTAATGATGCATCTTCTGTGGGATGTGAGGCCATATTATGAAAAAGTTTTTTTCCCCACACACAGAATCTCTTTTCTGTTCCTCTCAGCTCTCATCAGTATATTGTAGCATTTAGGGAAAAATATACAGCCCAATATCCCAATACATGAGGCTAATATAGCAAACACCTCTACAATGACCATGTGTTTCCCCTTACTACTCAGATAGGCCGGGATGGCACAGACCCACACACTGCAGAACATCAGCATGCTGAATGTGATGTACTTGGCCTCATTATAGATGTCAGGTAATGTCCTCACCATGAAAGCCAGAACAAAGCTCACAGCTGCCAGGAATCCCATGTAACCCAACATGACATATACATATAACACAGAACCCTCATTACATTGGATGATGATAGTCCCAGGATATGTGTCCATGTTATACTTTTGGAATGGAGGAGAGACTGACAACCAGATAGCGCCATTCAGGACCTGGACAGACGAGCAGATCACCACTAAGGAATTTGGTAGTTTCACTCCCATCCATTGTCTCCAGTAGCTTCCGGGTCTTGTGGCCTTAAAAGCGATGCACACCATGATAGTCTTAGCTAGGACTGAGGACACCACAATAGTAAATGTGATTCCAAAGGAGATTTGGCGCAGCATGCAGGTTATATGTACCGGGCGGCCAAGGAAAAGGAACACGCAGAGTAAGCTCAGCATGAGAGAGATGAGGAGAAGAAAGCTAAGGCTCCGGTTGTTGGCTCTGACAATATGATTGTTCCAATATACAGTAAAGACTCCAATTATGAAGATAATAACAGCAGAGAATAATCCGGCTGTGACAGAGAAAACTGAGGCTACAGCGTCCATTTCATATGACAGAAAGTCCTGTGCCTTGGCAATGCATGTGTTCCTTCCGTCATTAGGCCATTCATTATCAGCACATCTCACACAGGTTTCTGCATCTATGGGGAGAATATGGCATAAATATTATATTATAGCAGCAATTTCACCGTCATTCTCCCTCTGTCCTTCTATTCCAGTAGGAACCGTTTGTGGTGGATGCATTGTATGATTACTTTTATCTATGTGAGTCTAATGTATTAATATATTTGTTATATTTTTAATGTTTATAATATGGCACTTTATTTGCTTTCCTTTACGAATTTTCACTAAGAGAAAATCTATGGGCGGGATGTATTATTATACATCGCCGCCCTTCGCTGCCCATCCGCCGCGATGCCAGCGCATACTGTATGTACTAACATATGCAGCTGGCATTGGGGTGCGGTGACGGAGGCCCCCACGATACCTGTTATGTGGTGTGTGTGGGGGGTCTCCATCACCTTCTGGGCGCCTCCTTCTCCCCTCACGCTGGGGAAAGCTAAGCAGGCTGTCCCCAGCGCCTCCTCATTCCCCCTGCAGCCGAAAGGACGTCCGGCTGCTTTACTAGGGGGAGGAAGGGTTTACCTTCTGGGTCCAGGATAACCTGATGTAAGGTAAGCCAGAGGGAGGGGGAGAGGGGGGTCGGCAGAGGCAGAGGGTTGGCGTCGGGCTGGTGTTGGGCGGCGATAGAAGCCCATAGGCTTCTATAGGGTTTCGCCATCCAAATGTGGCGATACCCTGCCCTGCGGTAATGTGGCGTTGGGGTTTTAGTAAATATGAAAATGCAGTAAAATGGGGTGTTTTACCGCATTTTGTATTTAGTTCATCCTGCTCTAAGGGGTAAAGGAAAACCCTCCTTCAGTGTCCTCGGCTAAAGAGAGAGACAAAGAGCAAAATGTATCAAGCTTCATAAAGAGATAATTGGAGAGGGGTAAACAACCAACCAATCAAATCCTGTCAGGTTACAGGCTGGGTTTGAAAAATGACAGGTAGGAGCTGATTGGCTGGGTCTTTATCACTCTCCACTTTATCACTTTTTGAAGCTTTTTCTTAATGAATATTTTATTGTTATAATAAATTCACTTGCCGCTTGTATGTGGTATTTTTCAACACTTTGACTGTATGCTATATGGTAAATCACTGATTTTAAATAACATTGTGCCAAGGCATAGCGCCAATTATTTTTGCTGTGCCGGTTAGAAGAGGGTTTCTCTTTCTGTAACATTGGGGCAGATGTATTAACCCAGTGACGTGCGGTAAGGTTAGTGGATGGTGAGGCACTAGCATGGTGGAGCCAGTGCCGACGAGCTCTGTTGGGGGCGCTGGGTCTGCGTTGCTTCTGTGCTGACAGGCAAGTACAGGAGCAGCAGCCTGCATAAGCAGCAGAGACTGGCAGAGCCTCTCCTACCCTGACCCAGCTCTCCCCGCAGACCCCGTCGGTACTTGCTCCACCAAGCCGCCAGAGTCTGCCCATTGTTTTACCACCCCTGCTGATGGAGGCACTGGGCTGTTGGTTGGGGATGGTTAGATGGGGGCTCTGGGCTGGGGATGGCTGGTTAGTTAGGGGGGGCACTAGGCTGAGGACGGGGATGGCTGGGTAGATAGGGGGGAACTGGGTTAGGTAAGGGGATGGCTGGTTAGATAGGGGGTACTTGGCTGGGGACGGGGATGGCTGGTTGGATAGGGGTTACTTGGCTAGGGAAGGATATTGCTGGTTAGATAGGGGGCACTGTGCTGGGGACAGGGATGGCTGGTTAGATAGGGGGTACTTGGCTGGGGACGGGGATGGCTGGTTAGATAGGGGTACTTGGCTAGGGATGGGGATTGCTGGTTAGATAGGGGGCCCTGTGCTGGGGACAGGGATGGCTGGTTAGATAGGGGGTACTTGGCTGGGGATGGCTGGGTAGATAGGGGTACTTGGCTGGGGACGGGGATGGCTGGTTATATAGGGGTTCTTGGCTAGGGAAGTGGATTGCTGGTTAGATAGGGGGTACTTGGCTGGGGACGGGGATGCCTGGTTAGATAGGGGGTACTAGGCTGGGGACAGGGATGGCTGGTTAGATAGGGGGTACTTGGCTGGGGACAGGGATGGCTGGTTATATAGGGGGTACTTGGCTAGGGAAGGGGATTGCTGGTTAGATAGGGGGGCACTGTGCTGGGGACAGGGATGGCTGGTTAGATAGTGGAGCACTGGGTTAGGGAAGGGGATGGCAGGTTAGGTAAGGGGGCACTGGGCTGGAGACGGTGGTGGCTGGTTAGGGGGGCACTGGGCTAGGGAAGGGGGATGGGTGGTTAGATAGGGGGATGGGGGTTTGGGAATGGAAGCACTGACCTGGGGATTGCAGTTCCTCAGCTCTAGCTGCGCTGCTGAGCAGTGCTGGTGTCAGAAATGGAGCCTGGGCTGGGGCCAGACAGCAGCCACCAAGACACTTCCCCCGCTGGTCTCATCTGGAGGCTCTGGAGCTGGGGCCAGCGCCTGGGGAGAGGGGGAGCCACTGGTGTCACATTCAGCTGCTGGCTCAGTACTGGAGCCGGGGCCAGCGCTGGGGAAGAGAGGGGGCCACTGCTATCAACTGGAGCCTCTGGAGCTGGGACCAGCACCGGGGAAGAGGGGGAGCCACTGATGTCACATTCAGTGCTCAGGATGGCACTGGTCTTATGTCCAGCGCTGGAGCTGGGGCTAGCGCCAGGGGAGAGGGGGATCCATCAAGTCATTCTCTAAATGGTCTCTTGAGTAGTGCTGGAGCCTGGGCTAGGGCCAGGTGGCAGCCACCAAGTCACTTCCCCCGCTGGTCTCATCTGGAGGCCAGCGTCAGGGGAGAGGGGGGCCGCTGGTGTCACAGTCAGCGCTTGGGATGGTGCTGGGTGGAAGCCAACCATTTATTCCCCCCCCCCGCTGGTCTTACGTTCAGCGCTGGAGCCAGCGCCGGGAGAGAAAGGGATCTGCCAAATCATTCTCCCACTGGTCTCTCGTGTGTAACGCTGGAGCCAGGGCTGGGGCTTGGGGGGAGGCCAGGAGGTGGGGGTGGGGGGACAGACAACGATACCTATAGAAGTTCCTTAGTGAAAGTCAGGGACATGCTTTCTGTCTGGCTATGAAAGCATGCCCCTGTCACTGAAGCAGCGCCACTAGGCCCAATCACATCTGCCTCCGTGACAGGGGCGTGCTTTCATATAGCCAGAAACAGAATGCATGTCCCTGACTGTCACTGAGGCACTGCTATAAGTGCCGCCTGTAATGCTTTTTCTAATGGGCATTGACAGCGTGCTACTTGGACCCGCCCCCTGCCCACCCCATAGTTCAGAAACTTTACCATTGACACCCCGAGGCACCGCTCTTGGTGCCTCCGTAACCAATTAGAAAAAAAAAGTGGGAAAAATGATTATCATACTATAAAGCATATACTTCTGGCACATAATAAGTGTCATAAGTATTTTCTTTGTATTATTTTATCAATCATTAATGGCACTGCCTCCCCTGCCTAACCTAACTGCACGTCCCTGTATTAACCCTTAACAAGAGATAAATGCCATGGTGATAAAGAGAGATAAACGTCCAGCCAATCAACTCCTTACTGACTTTTTTCAAACACAGCCTGTAACATGGCAGTTAACCCCTTCCCGACATTTGACGTACATTTACGTCATGGTCGGGATGTACTTCCCGACACATGGCATAAATGTATGTCATGACTGTAAACTGTCACCGCGTCTATAGACGCGGTGACAGAGGGACGATGGCTGCTGTCCCTGACAGCAGACATCTTCCCTCGTGGCCCAGGGGGGGCAGCGATGCCCCCCCCCCTTCGGCGATCGCTGTGATTGGCTGTTCAAATGTGAACAGCCAATTACAGCGTTTTCTGTGTACCGGCGAATAACGTCGCTCGGTAACACAGGGATCGGTGGTGATTGGTGCTGTTAAGTACAGCACCAATCACCACCGGGTGTAAAGGGGTCACTGGTGGTCACCCCACCTCACCCCACCTGCCCCCAAGGCTGTGATTGGTCCGTCGGACCGACGGACCAATCACAGCCATTACACCTCACTGAAAATAACGGAGACAGCCCTGCAGCCGCCATTCCGGTCAGGAACAGCGTGCAGAGCGGTCTCCGTGCCCATCTGTGCTCTTATACTGACCTGATCTGCGTTGTGGTGTAGTGGCATCCGTGCTGCCTGCTTCCTGGTTGCTGTTGCTTCCTGGTGCTTGTGCTGCTGCTGCTGCAGCGTCATCATTGTGTCATAGAACATAATATTGTATAATATAATTTTGTCTCTGCTGCCCCCTGCTGCCCCCCTTTTGTGCTGATCAGTATAAATTAACTGATCAGCAACTTTTTTGGGGTGCAGGTTTTTTTTTTTATATATACCCCGTCAGGTTGCACCAAAAGTTGTGTGCCTGCTGCCCCTCACTGCTAATCAGTGTTGCATCACTGATCAGCAGTTTTTTTTTTTTTTTTTAGGGTGTTGGGGGGGGGGGGGTTTTGACATTTTTTTTACACCCACGGTGATTTTGTGGGTGTCCTGTGGCCGCTGAGCGCTGATCAGTGACGTACATCACTGATCAGCATTTTTGGCACAGGGTTGATCTAATTTTTTTTTTTTGGATCAAATTCCTGTTGCCTTTGACTCATCAGCAGTTTTTTTTAATTTTTTTTTTTTGGAGGGTGCTGTGGAGTCTTTTTTTTTTATTTTTTTTACACCCACGGTGATTTTGTGGGTGTCCTGTGGCCGCTGAGCGCTGATCAGTTACGGACGTTACTGACCAACATCTGTGCTCAATTTTAGGCGCAGGAGCTTTTTTTTTTTCTTTTAACGTGTTAAAGCACTACATACACACTACATACCCCCCGTGTTGAAATAAAGTTTGTACCCCCCCTACACTATACACGTGTTGAAACACTACACTTACACAAACACAAAAATAATAAAAATGTCCCAATCATCGCAAAGACTGTTTTCAGCGGAGGAGGCATATGCCCTTATTGCCTCTGACACTGACACAGCCAGTGAAGTAAGCGATGAATTTGCATTCGTCTTAAGCTCCTCTTCCTCCTCTAGGCCCTCATTCTGATCGGTGCGGACTTTTCCGCATTCTTTCGGATGGCGTTTTTTAGCCGTCTGCGCATGCGTGGAGAACGCGACGCGCATGTGCCACGCATGGTCTCCGTACTTGTTCTCACTAATCCCGTACAGAACTGTGCACCGCATACATTCGGCCAATAGGGGTGTGTTATGGGCGTCATGCGGAAAGACACAGGGGCGTAGTTTCAAAGTGGGCTAAACTGGGCGGAAACATGGGCGGACACGGGGGAGTACACACATATTGGTAGGCGTGCATTCGGACAGCACGCCGAATGCACGCGAACAAAAAGGGAAGAAATGTGCGGTGTCCAAAAGGTTACTTTTGCTTTGCGGACACCACTCGGTCATGCGCTAGGCAATCGGAACGCCTAATCAGGACGGACGCACCTCAACCAATGTCACCTGAACCCAATACAATCACATACTTTACCCATGACTTGTTAATTACACGCTTCTCACTGCTACAATTGGAAGCATTGCAGCTTAAAGGGAACATTACATGCTGCACTTGTCAAACACTTTAACACTGCAAATAATGCACACAACTTAATAATATTAATACTAATACACATGCCACTTCTGCATGTCTAAATTAATACAGACATTTGTGGGGCCAAAATAACATTTATTAAACAAACTTTGCCACTAATTGAAAATACATAACAAAACAAATGGTACCATACCAGGACAAAAATTACATAATAAAGAATAAATAGCCACAGCAGAATCATTGGGAACACATCAGGTGGCTTCACAACAAAAGTACAGCACCAACACTTCAAGTACAGCACACTGAAACAGGGCAACAGAGGAACCAAACATGACATTTGAACCGCGGGCAAAAGTGGTGACCCTGGGCACGGATTTGGACACAGGATGCTGACACACACAGCTCAATGGAAGATTTGGGAAGACATAACGGAGGAGATTAATGAGGACACAAGTTCATTTGCGAGCACGTCTGCCCCTGGCAGGCTCCTTGCCACGTGCAGCAGCTCTTCTGCCTTGTCCACGGCCAGAGTCAGATGGTGGCTCATGTGGAGCACGTGCTGGTGAGGGGGTGGATCTTCTTCCCCCTCTGGCAGCAGGGAGTGATGAGGTTGGTAATGCACCCGAAGCGGGTGACATTAGGGCCCTATTGCTGTTAACTAGCTCCACCATAAGTTCATTATGGCGGAGGAGGAGGTCGTTTTGCCGCAGGGCTTGATCAGCCAGCACCTGCAGGCTACCAGCAATAGCTTGGTGGCTGCCAGCCATAGCTTGCTGGCTGGCACTCATAGCCTGCAGGCTCTCAGCAATACTCTGCTGGCTGGTGGTCAAACCCTGCAGCACCTCCTCGGCCCTACGCACCCGCTCGAATGCCGACTCTCCCTGCTGTACAATACTATCCAGCACACGGCCCCACATGGACAATTCAGCCGCAGACAATCTTGGCAGCTGCTGCACGGGCCTGCTACTGGGGCCAGGTGGCACAGACTCCACAACCTCCTCAAGAGAATCTTGACCAAGCGGTGGCGATGCTGTTGAACAAGAAAATTCAAATTACCACACATTCCATGCAACATTTAAAACATCTACTTATGGCCTGGCAAATAATTACCTTCAAGAGTAGAAGCCATCACTTCCGCTGGGGACTCGCTGTCTATAGTGCTCACCCCCCGGACCTCCTCCACTGCTATACAGCACTGGGCCATCTCTTCCAGGGGGGTGAGCTCCAGCTTGCCAGGCATGGGGCCAGCCCCAGAGGTCTGGCTGTGTTGCCACCGCTCGGTCAATTTCTTCTTGAGGTTGCCTTTGAAGTCGTGCCACCTGCAATCAAAGTGTACATATTAATACATGTAACTCCTCATGTTTGCTGTAGCACCCATTGCAATCTGAAACATAATACAACATGTGCCTACTGACACCAAACGTACTATATTCTTTTTTCAAACCAATCCTTAGAAGATACAAAAACAGTCACCCTCCAATAACTATCAATTCAATGTCATGGCCTACATGTCTGTGCGTCCAAGCAACGTGAACACCCATTGGCCAACTCCATCTAATATTGAATGTAAACATTACTGGACTTGTCCTACTCAAATTTTACACACATGTACTTGCCTCTTCTTAACGTGCTCCGTCTGACGAACTTGTGGAGCCACTGCATTAATCTCCGCCGTTATCTCCTCCCAGATCTTCCATCTCCTTGTGTGTGTCAACTTCACCGCAGGACACTCAATTAAATCACGTGCCCGGGTCACCAGGATGTCAAGCTCCCGCGGTTCAAATGCCATGTTTCGTGTTGTTGGTTCCCGTGTTGCCCCACTGCGGCCACGGGCACGGGCACTGCCACTGCCACGGCCACGGGCACCGGTTGCTGTACCTGAAGTGCTGGGCTGGCTACTCTGTTGGGAAGCCACCTGCTGGGTTCCCAAGGATTCTGCTGAGGATGGCCCAGCTGCTGATTGGCCTGATGTTGATGGGCCAGCTCGGTCCTCTGGGTTGAGGGGTACATATGTGGTGTTGGCCTCCATGCGTGCCAAGAGATTCTGCACCACCTGGTCTTCCTCTGAGCCTGGCATGTTAGCAACAACTGTTTGCCTTTCTAGGTCAACTTTAAATACTATTTCTGTAATTGGCGTTAATCAGCTGCAACCTGCGTTCCGTACGGCCGCGTCCCGTACGCCAGCGTCAACCGTGCGGCGCATACGTCCCGCCCCTTGGTGTAGAGAAATATTTCCAAAAACCTGGCAAACTCAGTAAGTCAGATTTATTTGCAAAATGCAGATTCCAACACCAATGACCAAATACAACTGAGGTCATACATGCAATGTATATTTGAATGTACTTCTGTACTGTGCACTTGTTTGCTATGTAGTACAACTGACACTACCCATTCCATATGTCAATCCAGTCCACCACTTAGCCACAAGTAATCAGTGCTAGCATCCAAATCACATGTGAAAGCACTCCAAATTCAGGCTGGATGCTAGCTACTTTTCATTCCACCTCTGTAGTAGGGGCCAGTAGAAGGTAAGTGTACACATGGCAGCATGGCCTAATTTTTGGAAAAGGTCTGCCACTATTTGCTATGTTTCTGTTGCATAGCTTTCATTATAAAATAGCTGTTTACTACCTTGTTGAGTTAGGTGTTAGTGTCTAGTGATGCAGACTATTTCACCTGGTGCTTATACCCATGTTTGGTGAATGTTATAGATTATATATAATGTGTTTACATCTTAGTTTAGACTGTGTGTTTAGGATGGGGGTGCGATGCAATGGGTTAGCCGTCTGTTCGGGCGCATACACGCTGTTAGTGTACAAATGAACAATAAAGTTAATACCAAATATCACTCTAACCAACCAATGACAGCACATGATTGTTTGATTAGTGCCACTCCTAAAATGGCTGCCTACCAGCGTGCAGAACCCTTCTCCACTGCGGAGCTACTGGCGCTGGTGGGAGTGATGGAGCGGAGACTGGGGCAGGCAGGCCCCTTCATCTCGAATAGGGATAAGCGCCGGGCATATGTTGCGGCCCGGCGCCGCATATTCGCCCGCACTCATGTGCGGAGGACCATCGCCCAACTGGAGAGGCGATGGTCCGACCTGCGGAGGCGGGAGCCGGAGCGTCTGCAGGCTCTGAGGCGGCGTCTGCAACGCTGTAAGTATTTTCGCCAAATACATATAAATGACAGTGGCCAGGATTTGGTCTGCTTCAAAAGTGTTCAAATGGAGAGTAAGAAACAGGCAGCCAATCAGCTCCTACCTGGCCTTTTACAACTACAGTCTGTGACATGACAGGAAGGATCTGATTGGCTGCGTGTTTATCACTCTACATTGTATCACTTTTGAAGGCTAGTGCATCTAGGCCATTGAGTGTTAGCATTTTCACATTATTTAATATTAATATTACATGAGGTCAATTGGGTGTTTATGACATAAAAAAGCCATATACTATATGTGTGATATATAACACATATATAATGTGGTTATGAGATGTACTTGTTAGAGTAATTTCAATGTGAAATGACACTCACCCATTTTGTATGTTTAACCCACAGCGCGGGAGAGAGCAAGACAGGCCCGTCAGGAGGCCCAGGAGGTGGCCAGTGCGGAGGCCACAGAGGAGGTGGGCAATGAGGAGATGCCCATTGAGGAGCACAGACAAGAGGTGGGCATTGACGAGGAGTCACAGGCCCACAGTTATGTGACAGAGGAGGATACAGAGGAGGCACAGGAGGTCGGGCAGGAGGTGGAAGTGGAGGAGGAGGAGGTGCCCCTACCCCTGGAGGATGTTCCACCACCTCCCAATGTGGAGGAGGACGACCTGGTCGAGCTGCCTGCCAGGGGTAAGTAGACATAATGCTTCATTAGTGAGTTAGGTACAGGTTGTTATGTCGCACAGCTGATTCAATTTTCCTATAATATAGTAAAGAGTAGTCCCAAAAAATGGAAAACAACAGACACACTTTGGTCTTATAGGCCCATGCTGCAAACGTGCAATCTGGATGCTCATGTAGGTGATGAGTGTTAATTTATGGATGCTCTTTGTATAGAAGCAACAAAAACACTTCAATGGAATATGGGCAGGCCTGATTTATACTGGAGTCCCATGTGGGCACTTTGCATGGGCCCCCCTCTAGCCAGTGTGCCCGTGTTGTTGTCATGTATTTTTGTAAGGTATTATGTATGATGGATTGAGCTTAGAAATTGTTAGTTGGATGGAAGCGGATTAGTTCTGCCCTTTCACCTATGTGTCAAATGTGACAAGGAATCATGAAGTAATGGGCAGAGGAAGTAGCCGAGCATTTTCCTGTGGTATCTATTCTATCTATCTATCTATCTATCTATCTATCTATCTATCTATCTATCTATCTATCATGCAGTTTAGCTATTAAGCAGTAACATGCAGGTATATATGTATGGGTCAATGTGGCATGTTGTAGTGGGTGTATGTTTTGAGTTGAGTGAGGAGTCTTTGGCCGGACAAGTGTGAGTGATCCTCAAGTGTGGTTGTGTTTTTGATATATAGATTGTGAAATGTATATGTCACACAAGTGTGTGGGTGTGGTGGCAGCATCATGATCATATATTTGATGACATAACATACAAGAGTGGATAAGGTTTTTTTGGTATGTATGATTTCGCATGGTGTAGGTCATGGGTCTTCAACCTTTGGCCCTCCAGATGTTGTGAAACTACATGTTCCAACATGCATTGCCACATTTGTTCCTTTTAGAGCATGCCAAAAAACCTCAGGGCATGCTGGGACATGTAGTTCCACAACATCTGGAGGGCCACAGGTTGAAGACCTGTGGTGTAGGTACTTAGGATTGACTGTACAAGGTGTACGTGAGTAGCATAATTAATGTTGTACCCCCTTTCTCATGCACACAGATTACCAGGAGCCACCCCAGGGAGTGAGAGGGGCTCTCATGAGCTTGAGAGAGGACCTGAGGCGGATGACGGCCCATGTGGAGGACCTCTGTGTCCTGCTGCTGGACCAGTGATAGTGGTCCTTTTGTTATGGTTATGAATAAAAGTTTGCACTTGTTTAAGAAGTTGTCTGTGTGTTATTTTAGTCTTTAACATTAAAAGTATAAAAAGCATTTAACACACAAACATGTGGATGTTTAGATATGTACACAGCAAAAGGGTAGATAACATTTTTATCCCCATAGGGAATGTTAGGGTTAATGTCTAGTGCTTGTAAGTGTTTAAGGATCAATTAGCTAAATAACAGATGCCCAGGAGCAACAATCTGTTCTCAAAGTGGTTTGCTAATTGCATAAGTGTGTCATGTGATCTATGTGGGAACTCTGATAACAGTAGTCTTGTTGTATGCGGAAGTACACCGCATCTGTGCGAAGTGGCCGGTTCGCGTCCGTTCTGACGCGGGAAGGCCGTGCATACGCGGTCAGACCGTGCAGAATCGGAGTGTTTCCCCCGCACACGCATGGTTTATATGTCGTCCGTACACACGCCCTGTTCTTACAGAGTGAGTCCGTCCGAATGCGGAGGACACGTGGGCGTTTCTACGGACGATGGCCGCACGCTGCCGCACAGCGATGCGTGCGGGCCGCACCGAAAGAATTCGGGAATATCCGCACCGATCAGAATAAGGGCCCTAGTGATGAGGGACCCCCTCAAAGACGCCCCCGTAGAGCAGCTGAGACCCCCCCCCCAATGATTGATCTCGTATGGACCCCACCACCAGACAATTTTGAGCCCCAGGTTCCTGAGTTTTTGGCCAACCCAGGAATCCAATTTGATAGTACAGGCCTCAAAGAAATTGACTTTTTCAAAGTCTTTTTCTCTGATTTTATAAATTTAATGGTGGACCAAAGTAATTTATATGCCCAGCAGTTTATTGCCCAAAACCCCACGTCATCATTTGCTAGGTGGACCCCTGTAGATGCAGTAGAGATGATGACGTTTTGCGGTCTGGTGTTACATATGGGCATAGTTAAAAAGCCAGAAATTAGGCAATATTGGAGTACAGATGTTCTGTACAGCACCCCACTTCATCGTATGGCCATGACCCGGACTCGTTTTGAGACGATCCTTAAATTTTTGCATTACAACGATAATGCACAGTGCCCACCCAGAGATGATCCCACCTTTGACCGGCTATTCAAAGTCAGGCCATTGATCATTTCAGCGCCAAATTTGCTAAAGTCATGGTCATTGATCATTTCAGCGCCAAATTTGCTGAGATGTACATCCCCGAAAAATTCATTTGTGTAGACGAGTCACTTATACATTTAAAAGGAAGGGTTAAATTCCGCCAGTACCTTCCCAATAAGAGGGCAAGGTATGGCATAAAAATGTATAAGCTGTGCGAAAGTACCTCAGGGTACACCCACAGGTTTAGGGTATATGAAGGGAAGGACACAAGAATTGAACCGCCAGAATGCCCCCCCTCCCTCGTAGGTGTTAGTGGAAAGATTGTCTGGGATTTAGTGCACCCCTTCCTGGATAAGGGTTATCACCTCTATGTGGATAACTTTTACACCAGCATCCCCCTGTTTAAGGCCCTTGGTTCAAGAGGTACAGCAGCTTGCGGTACTGTGCGCAAGAACCAAAGAGGCCTCCCAAAAACGCACGTTGCCCAATTACTGAGAAAGGGTGAAAGCAGGGCACAATCCACCGAAAATATGTTGTTGGTCAAATATAAGGACAAGAGGGATGTCCTTATACTGACAACAATTCACGGAGACAGTACCACCTCCGTCCCTGTACGAGGTACCAGTACCCACACCTCAAAACCTATTTGTATCCTAGATTACAATAAGTACATGGGCGGAGTGGATCTTTCAGATCAGGTACTGAAGCCGTACAGTGCCCTGCGGAAAACAAAAATATGGTATAAGAAGCTGGCCGTGTATATCATCCAGATGGCACTGTATAACGCTTATGTACTATTCCGTTCTACCAGCCAGACGGGGACATTTATGCACTTTCAAGAGGAAGTCATAAAGGGCCTAATATTTGGGAACCAGCAGGCAGAGGGCCCCAGTACTTCTAGTACTGGCCCCAGTACTTCTAGTACTGGCCCCCGTATTTTATCAGGGCAGCATTTTCCTAACGAAATCCCCTCCACTGGAAAAAAGGGCAGGACACAAAAAAGGTGCAAAGTTTGCTATAAAAAGGGAATAAGAAAGCAAACTATTTTCCACTGTGAAACTTGCCCCGACAAACCCGGTCTATGTATGAAGGAGTGTTTTAAAATATACCACACATCTATGGATTATTAGGTTCATCATTTCACCGTGCTTCGGGGGTCTTGCTAATGCCACATAGCACCCACCATTCATTCCACCAGAATCTGTGCTGCAAAATCCAAATATCACTCCTTCCCTTCTGAGTCCTGCCATGCACCCAAATGGTATTTTTTGGTCACATATGAGGCATTGCCGTACTCGGGAGAAATTGCGGCACAGATTTTGGGGTGCTTTGTCTCCTTCATTCCTTGTGAAAATGAAAAATTTTGAGCCAGAACTGCATTTTTGTGTAAAAAAATGTAATTTTTCATTTTCACAGCCCAGTTGTACCAAAATTGGTGAAACCCCTGGGGGTTTGAAATGTACACTATGCCCCTAGATGAATTCCCTGAGGGGTTTAGTTTGCAAAATGGGGTCACTTGTGGGGGGGTTCCACTGTATTGGTGCTTCGGGGGTCTTGCTAATGCGACATAGCACCCACCATTCATTCCACCAGAATCTGTGCTGCAAAATTCAAATATCACTCCTTCCCTTCTGAGTCCTGCCATGCACCCAAATGGTATTTTTTGGTCACATATGAGGCATTGCCGTACTCGGGAGTAATTGCGGCACAGATTTTGGGGTGCTTTGTCTCCTTCATTCCTTGTGAAAATGAAAAATTTTGATCCAGAACTGCATTTTTGTGTAAAAAAATGTAATTTTTCATTTTCACAGCCCAGTTGTACCAAAATTGGTGAAACCCCTGGGGGTTTGAAATGTACACTATACCCCTAGATGAATTCCCTGAGGGGTGTAGTTTGCAAAATGGGGTCACTTGTGGGGGAGGTTCCTAACTTTTAGCATCTTATGGTGCCTAGAAACCTACATGGTGCCTAAAAAATAATCTCATAAAAAGGAGGCTCCAAAATCAAGTAGGTGCTCCTTCTATTATGAAGCCTGTGGTTTGGTCAACGTGCACACTAGGGCCACATACAGGATATTTATGAAAACAAAAGAATTGGGGGAATTAATTTTTAGTCACATTTCTCTAGTAAAATCTACTGTGTTCCTTAGAAAAATGTATTAAAATTGAAAATCTGCTAAAAAAATGAAATTTCACCTACACTTTGTTTTAATTCCTGTGAAACACCTAAAGGGTTAACAAACTTCCAAAATGCTGTTTTGAATACTGTGAGGGGTGCAGTTTTTGAAATGGCATCATTTATGGGGGTGTCTCACATACAAGTCCCTCAAAGTCACATCAGAACTGAACTGGTCCCTAAAAAAATCAGTGTTTGAAATTTTCTTGAAAATTTGAGAATTTGCTATTCATATTTTAAGCCTCCTAGTGTCCAAAAAAATTAAAAGGAGGTTGAAATAATGATGGCAACATAAAGTAGACATATGGTCTTTGTTAGTTATTAACTATTTTGAGTGGTATGATTATTTGTCTCACAAGCAGAAAATTTAACATTTTGCAAATTGCTAAATTTTCAATTTTTTTTACGACATTTTGGTATTTTTCACAAATAAACACAGACTGTATCGACCAAAATTTACCACTAACTTAAAGTACAATGTGTCACGAGAAAACAATCTCAAAATCACTGGGATAAGTAAAAGCAATAAAAAGTTATCCCCACATAAAGTGATACATGTCAGATTTGAAAAAAAGGGCTCTGTCAGGAAGGCAAAAACAGGCTGCGGCGGTAAGGGGTTAATAAGCCTTTGTCTGCATTATTCCTCATATACAATCCACCTGAGTTAAACCAATGTAATTAAACCTTTGAGTGGCAAGTAAATTTGTCAAAATTGGTGTGAAAATTGGCATGTGAATGTTTTTATTCATCATAATGATCTTTAATGTTTACCTTATATAGGAAATAGAGGGCGACATTTAATAGGATAAGATTTTTAGTGAGGTTCCGAAATCTTACCCTATCACATCTTTTAAAACCACATTTTTTTGCCTGCATTCGAATATTTAATGAGATGCAAAGTAGCGGCAAAAAATGCTATATGGTGCGATATGGTGAGGCACAATTTTATGACCTGCTAATGTGCGAATTACTGACCAATCAGAATGCGATCTCCGCATCCGCAGCTGTCGCAGGGGTACCGCGATGCAAGCACTCCCGCCACTGCCGCCGCTGCTCCCGTTCCCTGTTGTCACCAGTGGTTTTTGGTCTCTGAATGTCTCTCTGCCATCTCATCTTGGATGTCTTCTCGCCAACTCAAACTTAATATTTCCAAAACGGAATTACTTATGTTCCCGCCAACTAAGAACAGTTACCATCCTGATATCTCCATCGCTGTTGACAACTCTACAATCTACCCTACCCTACATAGGTGTGCGCAGCCCATTTTTTTAGGGGGTGCACCATTGTAGTGGCATGTCCATCACCACCTACTGGGCTTGTCCATCACCACCTATTGGGCATAAATGCAAACTTATTCCACAACCCTAAATTACAAACAAGGACAGTGCCCGAGGAAGGAGCGCTGCAGAAATGTAAACTGTAATGCTCATTACACAAAATGCCACACACAGTATTGCCCATTACACATCATGCCATGCACAGCATTGCCCATTACACATAATGCCACACACCATAATGCCCATCACACATAATGTTACACACAGTAATGCCCATTTCACATAATGCCACACACCATAATGCCCATTACACATTATGCCATTGACACATTTTTGTAAAATACAGACAATAGGGACGGGCATGCACCAAAAATGTACACCGTAATGCCTAGTACACATCACACAGCCATTGCATAGTATACCACATGCTCTAATGCCCATTACACATTATACCACAAACTATAATGCCCATTACACGTTGCACCTCCCACTGTGATGCCTATTACACCTCACACCGTAATGCCAAATACATATTAGGCCACATACCGTAAAGCCAATTACCCATTACGCCCGACACTGTAATACCAATTACCTTTTACGCCACACACCGTAATGCCAATTACATATTACGCCCCACACCGAATTGATTATTACACATTATGACACACACTGGAATGTCCATTACACATTATTCCACACACAGCAATGCCCATTACACATTTTGCAACACACCAAAGTACCCATTACACATTATACCACACGTATATAGTTTATACATTATATATTATACCACACACCATATTGCTCATTACACATTATGCCACACACCGTAATGGCCATTACATATTATGCCATAAAAGTGTGCTTACCTACATGCTTGTTGTCAGGAATTACATGTTCGATGCCAGGGGGTTACATGCTCCTAGACACAGGGAGTTGAGTGCTCATTGCCACAGGGAATACATGCTTGTGGCCGGTGGTAGTTACATGCTCATTGCCAGGAGGGATTACATGCTTGTTGTCCAGGGGGGGTTACATGCTTGTTGCCCAGGGGATTACATGCTCATTGTCTGGGGGGTACATGCTCTTTGCCCACATATAAGGCCCCTCCATAGTTCTACATACATATTGCTCCCCATGGTGCCACACGCATAATGCCCCCCATAGTGTTACATGCATAATGACACCCATAGTGCCGCACACATAATGCCCCCCGAAGTGCCACACACATAATGTTCCCCATAGTGCCACACACATAATGCTGACCCTTTAGTGCCACACACAATGCCCCAATAGTGCCACATACATACTGCCCCCCATAGTGCCACACACATAATGCCCCTGTAGAGCCACATGCCTAATGTCATCTGTAGTTCCACACACATAGGGGGAAATTTACCAATATGAAAAACCTAGTTTTTCGTATTGGTTGTTTCCCTACGACTGCATACGACTGTTTAAGTCGTATGCAAAGTCGTGTTCCGGAGGGGGATTTACAAAGCAGTCAGATACGACTGCTTTGTAACCCTCCGATGGTGTAATGATTCGTATTAGCGGCCGTATATACGGCCGCTAATACGAATTATTTCTAGCAGTCTGCACGGATCAAGTCAGATCCGTGCAGGCTGCAAGGTGTAAAAAAAAATAGAAAAATAAATAAATTAAAAAAAAAAACGGCGTGGGGTCCCCCCCACAGCCATAACCAGCACCAGGCTGAAGGAGCCGGGGCCGGTAATTAAAAACCAGGGAACCCGACAAATAGGGGTTCCCCGATTTTTAACAACCAGCCCCAGGCTCCAGGTCCGGGGCTGGTTCCCAAAATACGGGGGACAAAATGAGTAGGGGTCCCCCGTATTTTAAGAACCAGCCCCAGGCACAACCAGCCGGCAGGGTAATGTCACAGCCGGGGGACACTTATAATATAAGGTCCCGCGGCCAAAACATTCTCCCTACCAACCAGTCAGCCTGGCCAGGGGCCCTGGGGGAGTGGGGACCCCCCCAATGAAGGGTTCCCCCCCCCTCCAGGACTTACCTGACCAGGCTGAAGCCTGGTGCTGTCCTCGATGCCCCTGGGCGGTGGGCATCGAGCTGATAAATGTTGTAAAAAATAGATAAACCATTGTTTTTTACTGTGGCACTACAAGTGCCAGCAAGCCTCCCCAGCAAGCTGGGACTTGGAGAACCACAAGTCCCAGCCTGCTGGGCATTAAAGGGCCCGCTGGCACTTGTAGTTCTACAGTTAAAAAAATAGTGCACAAAACACACTGACACACTTTTAAAATAAAACTTTATTACACACAAAGCCCACACATACTAATACTTACCTATCTTCTCTCCGTAGGTAGCCCTGATGTCCTGTGTCGGCGTCTTCTGGTCCTGTGTCGTCTTCTTCCTCCATGTCGACGTCGCTGTCGGCGATGGTGTCCCCGTCCGGATCCGAAGAAATCCATTTGGGAAGCTGTGGAAGGAAACCATACTCACCTGTCCCAGCGCGACGTAGTCCAGGTAAGGGTCTTTGCAAAAAAATAAACCGAAAACCCCGAAACCAAACCGGACACGACGGAGACGCACGGTGTGTTTACATCGTGCGGCTCCGCCTCCCGAATGCCGCTATTGGCCGCTAGGCCGCAAGGCGGCCAATAGCGGCATTCGGGAGGCGGAGCCGCACGATGTAAACAAACACACCGTGCGTCTCCGTCGTGTCCGGTTTGGTTTCGGGGTTTTCGGTTTATTTTTTTGCAAAGACCCTTACCTGGACTACGTCGCGCTGGGACAGGTGAGTATGGTTTCCTTCCACAGCTTCCCAAATGGATTTCTTCGGATCCGGACGGGGACACCATCGCCGACAGCGACGTCGACATGGAGGAAGAAGACGACACAGGACCAGAAGACGCCGACACAGGACATCAGGGCTACCTACGGAGAGAAGATAGGTAAGTATTAGTATGTGTGGGCTTTGTGTGTAATAAAGTTTTATTTTAAAAGTGTGTCAGTGTGTTTTGTGCACTATTTTTTTAACTGTAGAACTACAAGTGCCAGCGGGCCCTTTAATGCCCAGCAGGCTGGGACTTGTGGTTCTCCAAGTCCCAGCTTGCTGGGGAGGCTTGCTGGCACTTGTAGTGCCACAGTAAAAAACAATGGTTTATCTATTTTTTACAACATTTATCAGCTCGATGCCCACCGCCCAGGGGCATCGAGGACAGCACCAGGCTTCAGCCTGGTCAGGTAAGTCCTGGAGGGGGGGGACCCCTTCATTGGGGGGGTCCCCACTCCCCCAGGGCCCCTGGCCAGGCTGACTGGTCGGTAGGGAGAATGTTTTGGCCGCGGGACCTTATATTATAAGTGTCCCCCGGCTGTGACATTACCCTACCGGCTGGTTGTGCCTGGGGCTGGTTCTTAAAATACGGGGGACCCCTACTCATTTTGTCCCCCGTATTTTGGGAACCAGCCCCGGACCTGGAGCCTGGGGCTGGTTGTTAAAAATCGGGGAACCCCTATTTGTCGGGTTCCCTGGTTTTTAATTACCGGCCCCGGCTCCTTCAGCCTGGTGCTGGTTATGGCTGTGGGGGGGACCCCACGCCGTTTTTTTTTTAAAATTATTTATTTTTTCTATTTTTTTACACTGCAGCCTGCACGGATCTGACTGATCCGTGCAGGCTAAAACGCAAATAGAACAGGAAAATGGTGTTCTATTTTCCTGTCGTATTTGCGTGGGTGTTTCACACCACTAAGCAGCCGTATTGTCAGTACGGCTGCTTAGTAAATCAGAAACCACCATTCTTTTGAATGGTGATTTCTGTCGTATCCTATCGATGGTGTAGGGCATTCGTATTTGTAACTACAAATACGAATGTTCCATCTTTAGGACTACGAATTGTTGTATTTTTGGGATTGTAAATCCCGAAAATACAAATTCGTAAAAAAAAGGTGTATTTCTCCCTACGAATACACCTTTTTTCTACGAATCCATTTTGGTAAATGTCCCCCATAATGTCCTGCATTGCCACACGCATAATGCTGTCCCTTTAGTGCCACACACAATGCCCCTATAGTGCAACATACATACTGCCCCCCCCATAGTGCCACACAAATAATGCCCCTGTAGTGCCATATGCATAATGCCCCCTTTAGTGCCACACTTATAATGCCCTGTATTAGCACACATATAATGCCCCCATAAAGCTATTTACACAGGAGCTGCCTGGAGCCTGTGGAAGGAGGGGAGAGCTACTGTAACAGCCACTGCCTCGGGGTGTTGTGACAGAGCTGCCGCTGACAGGCAGTGGAGAGAAGGAGGCACTGGGCGGAGGGGGACAGAGCTCCCGCTGCCAGGCGGAGGGGAATCTGCAGCTGCGGGGCAGAGGGGGATGTAGGTGTCGGGCGGAGGGGGACGGAGCTCCGAGTCCCACTGCCAGGCAGAGGTTGGAGGGGAAGCTGCCGGGCGGAGGGGGACGGAGCTCCGAGTCCCGCTGCCAGGCAGAGGTTGGAGGGGAAGCTGCCGGGCGGAGGGGGGGTTTAGGTGCCGGACTAAGGGGCGGGGAGATGCTGCTGCCAGGCGGAGGGGGGATAGAGGTGCCGGGCAGAGGGGGAAGGAGCTAATGTCCATGCTGCTAGGCAGCCGCAGATGATGGACTAATTTGCAGCTGCCAGGCAGGCAGCATCCGGCCAGCGGGCAGCGGCTCAAAGGGGAAGGAGGCGGCAGTGTCATTAGGAGGTGCCTGTGCACCCCTGGCACCCCCTGTGCGCACACCTATGCTACCCTACAAGCTCGTTGCTTAGGGGTCATCCTCGACTCTGACCTGTCCTTTATTCACCACATTCAATCTGTCTCCAAATCATGTTACATGCATCTAAAAAACATATCCAAAATACGACCCTACCTCACACAAGACACTACTAAATCTCTTATCCATGCACTCATTTTATCCCGCATTGATTATTGCAATAGTCTCCTACAGTAACTGGTCTTCCCAAGAACAGACTCTCACCCCTGCAATTCATTGTAAATGCTGCTGCTAGGCTAATCTTACTAGCAAGACGCTCATCGTCTGCTGATCCGCTCTGCCAGTCCCTCCATTGGTTGCCTGTATCTTACCATATTCAATATAAAACCCTTCTACTTGCATATAAAGCTATTAACCATACTGCACCAGCTTATATCTCTTTACTTATCACAAAATATCTCCCATCTCGGCCTCTCCGCTCTGCACAAGATCTGCGTCTCTCTTCTGCACGGATCACTAGCTCCCATTCACTATTACAGGACTTTCATCGGGCTGCTCCCACCCTATGGAATGCCCTTCCACGCACAATAAGACTCTCCACTAGCCTCCAAACTTTCAAGCGTTCCCTCACTCACCTCTTCAGGCAAGCCTATCATATTTAAGTTCTACATGCATAACCCTCCGAGGCACTTATGTATTATATAGCTTCCCTTCTGGACTTGTAACTTGGTGGGACTGGTATGCTATTACTGGTGCCTGTCCTTGTTTTTCCCTCCTATATCCCTATAGATTGTAATCTTGCAGCAGGGCCCTCTAACCCCCAAGTCTGTCTGTTGTTACCCAGTTTATTCTATCACTATCTACTATTTTAAAGCGCAATGGAATCTGCTGCGCTATATAAGAAACTGTAAATAAATAAAATAAATCCCTGCTGCCGAAAGTACCTAGCGCCACTGCAATGATCACAGTCGCTGGTTTGGCGCATGCACAGTTCAAACATCTGTACTGCGCATGTGGCCAGCTTCTATGGGCTGCTTCAGCATCTGTATACTACAGATGAATGGCACTGGGACCAGCGCGTGCACAGTACTTATGTAGATACTGTGCATGCGCAATTGGGGATTTTGTACGGCAGCCCGCAGAAAGGCATCCCAGAGGGAGAGAATGCCTCCCAATGGGACTGCCTTGGTGACTGTTTGGTCAGACTTCCAATAGGAAGTGGTGGAATTTCCAGGGGGGGGGGGGGGGGGGGGGCTGCAGCCCTGCAGCTCATAGGTAAAAACCGCAACTGCTGATAACATCTAACAGCAAGAGAACATAATGTTCACCGGACAGCCTCCAAATATCATCTTTCATGGCTCTCTCCCTCCTGGACCGAGCCAGATTAGATCATTTACTTATGTGACTTCATAGGAAAGGCCACATTGCGTTTAGATCCACATGTATTTATTGTCGCTATTGCCCCTCGCACATGTGCAATGCTTGCAGTACACAAATGAAGTCATTCGATGATTGGTAGATTTGCATATTCTCCATTTAGCAATCCATGCCAATTTGTCCCATAATGCTGTGTAGTATGGGATTATTGTGCCTTCATTGCCTCTGCCCTTCATGTGACATTACCAAATCAAGATAGTAATATATTGTACTATACATACTGTACCTGTACGATTGGATATTTCTCCTACTGAGCATGGGACACAGTCATAGCAACAAGCATGTTTTCCTCCCACAGGAGCCTTCCTGAACCCAGTGAGACACTCTTTAGAACATCGACTTTGTGGCTTCTATTAAACAAAGGTAAAATGTAAGAGGTGACTCTGTCATATCACCCTATAACTCTTTATAACCAATTATCAAGCATTTACATATTGGGGGAAATTTAGTGGTGTAACTAGGGCTCTGCAGCCCTAGCAGTGGCAGGAGGGAGCCAGTGCCATGAGGCGCAGAGTCACAGTGCTCTCACGGGGCAGGAGTAATGAACTCTGCGTAAGCTCCAGCAGCCTCCCCGCCGCCATTCCTTACAGACCTTCTGGGCAGTTGCGAAGAGGTGTCACTGTGCGGCCTGGCAGTGGCTCAACTACCCTGGATGTAGAAGCTGCAGGTGCTATGAAGCCCAGACTGCCTCACGGACACAATAGCTGCACCCCCTGCACCCAGTCAAGTACACAATGGAGACAGAAAAGCAATGTGCAGCCCCTGGGACACTCTAAGGAGCACGGAGTGGCCCACGGACCAAATGAATCTGTTGCACCCTCTCTGTGGGCGTGGCTGTGTGTAGCCTCTCCCCGACCTTGCAAAGCTTTAAACGGGCACTGAAAACTCACCTATTCATCAAAGTGTACCCTTCCACTGCATAAACTAGTCCTGCATAAACTAGCTGGTTCTCCGATTCCTTGCCTGTTTACATCCTGCTATCTAGCCACCGCCCACTTGCTTGCACCTCTTGTAATCTGTCTGCCTCCCCTTCCTACTAGATTGTAAGCTCCTCGGAACAGGGCCCTCTTCCCTCCTGTTGTCAAAGCCCTCTTCTCTTCACATTTCACTCACAGCTCTCCCATACTCAAACACTCAGTGACCATCTTCGTCCGCATACTCATCTCCATCATTGGCCTCAAGCCTCTAGTTGTATGTTAAATGAGTCCTCACTACTTATATTTAAGCTGTAATATGTATTGAACTGTGCCACTCTTTATTTGTACTCCATTTTTGTTATTTATTCAATGTTATGCCAAGTTTTGTCTCTCTGTACTGTTCTTTTGTACGGTGCTGCAAAACACTTGTGGCGCATTATAAATAAAATTATAATAATAATAAGCCCCCAATATGTGTTATGTGGCTGACCTTATACAGTGCAGGGTGTGCACACTGGCCCTCGCCACCACATACTCTCTCACACATACACATTATACATTGTGCACTGTGAGTGCTAACTCTCATCCCCCAATATGTGGCTGACCTTATACAGCGCAGGGTGTGCACACTGACCCTCATCACCACATTCTCACACACATTATTGTAATGCTGTCTTCAATGCTGAGTATAATTATGTGGTTTTACATGCCTCCACCCCAAGGGTTGATGTTATATATATATATATATATATATATATATATATATATATATATATATATATATATATATATATATATATATATATATTGACTCTCTAGATATTTATACATTGAGAGCAGGGTGAACTAATAAATATCAATAGTTTATACTACAGTTAACAGATCCTTTACATAAATATCATATTAAATACATAAATAAATACACACAGCACGAGTAGCATAGTTATGATATGGGCATCCACCAACACCAAAGTTTTATTGAGCTGGAACTTTAAAAGTGTATTTTGTCTCAATCCGACTGATTAGATGCCTCCTTAAAGTAAAAAATAATGTATTATACAATTCTACTGTATTATTTTACAACCAATGAACATTCTTATTGTAGTCTTAATTAATCACTTTAAATTGAACACATTCAAATATCTGTACCATTTAATAACTCTCTGTTCAACCTTTTGCTGTTACATCTAAGTGATTAAATATCTATATTATTGCGCAATAATATGGAAACAAACTTACAAATCTTAAACTCTAAATAAGCGCTTTTGCACTTTTTTTTAGCCCTGACCCAATGTTCACGGTTCCGTAAAGCTGCAAGCAACTCAGAGTATGCTAAAGTACAGATGAAGGAAAGTTTTAGGCTGTTCAACAGAGCTGTCACTTAAGTTTCTATGCTCCGCTCCACACAAGGTGAAATGGTTCTCCCAAATATATCAATGCACGACTGGGTGTTATCCTAGATCCACTCTCTCTTTCTATCTGATCTGCAAGCAGCTGACATCTGTGTCTTTATTTAGTTAACTGACATTCACTGTACACAGGCTGAACTTCAAGTAAGATGTTCCTACGGCTTGAATTGCTAATATAGGTATAGCTATTTTCTCAGATTGAACTTTTTTCCTGTAACTACGATGTTGCCCGGTAACGGCTAGTCTGTCCCTGACAGAAAACCTCAGGACAGGTCCTGTATGATTACAATGCAGCATTTAACAGCTTTCCTTATGCTCAGCTTAGTCTGTATATAGCCTCCTACAAGCGTCCCCTGACCTTAGGAGCCGGATTTAGCTTTTTCACAATGCTATAATCTTTCTCTTGACTGCACTAGGGCATCCCCTGGTCCTAGGAACCGGGTTTAGCCCATTCTCAACTGCTGTAACTTCGGTACTTGTCACTTATCTGGGCGCCCGATGTTGAAATTGTATGCCAGTTCCCTAAGCATGCGATTTGATGCAATTTGACGCGATTTCCCTTGAAATTCCCTTGAAGAGAAAATCGCGTTGCATTGTATGCTATTGTATTGCATGCTATTGTATTGCATGCGATGCGATTTGATGCGATTTTAATATGTACAGGCACCCAGATGCCTGTTTCATATGTGAAATGGCCCCCCAGACCCCATTTTTATTTGTATACCCACCCTGATGGCTAAATGACCCCCATTGTTAAAGCCACCCCACTATCAACGCCAACCGGAAGCGTGGCGAGCGCAGCGAGCCCGCGAGGGGCGTCGATACGCGTCCTCCGACCTTTTCATACCCCCACTATCCACGTCGGCGTGGAGTTGATTTTATGTAGTGTGGCGAGTGCAGCGAGCCACCGAGCCCGAAGCGTGGCGAGCGCAGCGAGCCCCGTGAGGGGACGTGGATACCTTCACAGCTATACGCGTCCCCTCGCGGGCTTCACAGGTATCCGCGTGCGCTCGCCAAGCTTCGGGCACTATATAAAACCAACTCCATGCCTACGTGGATAGTGGGGGTATGAAAAGGTCGGAGGACGCATACCGCCGCCCCTCGCGGGCTACGCCACGCTTCGGGTTGGCGTTGATAGTGGGGTGGCGTTAACAATGGGGGGCATTTAGCCATCAGGGTGGGTATACAATTAAAAATGGGGTCTGGGGGGCCATTTCACATATGAAACAGGCATCTGGGTGCCTTCACATATTAAAATTGCGGCAAATCGCGTCAAATCGCATCGCATGCAATCTGATTGTATGCAATGCGATTTGATGCGATTTTTAGGTGCGATGAAGAAAATCGGGCGCCCAGATAAGTCACAAGTACCGTAACTTCTCCTGACTGCTTATAGTTCTATAACTGGGTTTAGCCCTTCTCTGTGGCTGTGACAGTGGGATGGTTACCTATTAGACAGAGAGGCCGTACTGGGTTTGCGGGGCAGGCTTAAATACTAACCACTCCCCATTTTGCCTTTTCTCTCCAGGCCTTCCCTCCAACTTTTTTGCTGTCAGAGCCGCCCAGCGATGACGCATCATCTCCGGCACAGCCCACCTCCGATCAGCCGCTTCCCCTTTCTATGGTAAGCTGACACTTTCCTCAGCTCCCCAGCTTCTCTGTGTCACACGGAGGTAGCCATGTAATATCCCCGCAGCAACAGTTAATACTTCACCCAGCAGCGGGCTGTTTCTCTCTCACCACTCTCCTCAACTACATCCCAACTTTATTTAACTCTCTCTCTGGTACAATCAGTTCGCTCTGAAATATCTCCCCCAACTGTAAAGAGATTGGTACATTCCCTTAACTCTTTCCATTGTATAGACAAATCCCCTGTAGAGAATGAAGGGGTGTTTCCCTTCCACCACCTCTTTCTCACTTATAGGTAGCCATAAAGCCTTTTCTGCAAAAAGTTCTGCTTATAATATTCTCTCTGTGAGAGGGACATACCAAATATATTCTATTTTAGTCCCCAAGAAACATATAAAGATAGTGGTCCACATACATATAAGTATATTTATCTATATCACTCCAAAACAGGGTTTACATTTTACATTGTGCACTGTGAGTGGTAACTCTCATACCCCAATATGTGTTCTGATTCCCCACTCCCCACCGATACAATATGCAGATTGAGTACTGAAACCCACCCCTGATATTTGTCCAAAGTGACCCCCCCCACACACACACACACACACACACACACACACACACACACACACACACACACACACACATATATGTATAGAGACTTCATCACTTCTTCTCTGCTGGCCACCCTAGACCCACTACAGTTTGTGTATCGTCCTAACCGATCTACTGAGGACGCCAATGCATACCTCTATCATGCAGCCCTAAGCCACCTGGACAGCAGAAGCGGGAACTATGTCAAAATGCTGTTCGTCGACTATAGTTCAGCATTTTATACTATAATCGCCCCCATACTCATCACTAAACTGGAGACCCTGGGCCTCAGCCAATCCCTGTGTTGCTGGATATCCAACTTTCTGACATACAGACTGCAGGCGGTACAGATGGACAATCACGTCTCACCCTCGATTACCCTCAGCACTGGAGGCCCCCAGGGCTGTATTCTGAGCCCTTGCTGTACTCTCTATACACTTACGACTGTGTGGCCACTTTGAGCTCCACCAATATCATTAAGTTTGCAGATGACACTGTGGTGGTGGGCCTGATCTCTAACAATGATGAGCCTACCTAGAGGAGGTTAGCAACCTGGAATCTTGGTGCCATGTCAACAATCTCTACCTGAAAGTCATCAAAACTAAGGAGCTAATAGTGGACTTCAGCACAAAGCAGGAGAAAAACTACCAGCCACTGACCATCGACTGGACCCCAGTGGAGAGAGTAGACAGTTTCAGGTACCTAGGTGTCTACATCACGCAGGACCTGACATGGTCCTGCCATGTTAAATCCCTGGCGAAGAAGGCCCGGCAATGTCTTTATCATCTTAGACGACTGAAGGGCTTTAGACTATCCTCAAGGGTACTAAAGAATTTCTATTCCTGCACCATTGAGAGCATCCTGACAAGAAATATCACGGAGTGGTTTGGAAACAGCACCAAAAAGGACAGACAAGCTTTCCAGAGTGTTGTGCAATCGGCAGAGACTACCATCCGTATCGAGCTTCCAGATCTAGACACTATATACAGCAAGCAATGCTGGACCAAAACCAGAAAGATAATGAAGGACCTCAGCCATTAAAACAATGGACTCTTCTCCCTATTGCGATCAGGGAAACGCTACCGCTCATTGAAGGCGAACACAGAGCGAATGAGAAGGAGCTTCTTCCCGCAGGCCATTAGAGCCCTCAACCAGAGACTCTCCTTCCTGCTTTCTAGACATATCCCACACAATCTCTCTCTACACTCTTCCTCAGCTGATCTACTTATTCTAATGTAAAATAGGACAGTTGTATAAGCATTTCACTACATATTGTACTATGTATGACTTTTATGTGACAAATAAAATTTGATTTGATTTGATGTGCAATTTTTTTCGAGGGGTGTGTACAGCCAAGTGCCAGAAACTTTTTTGGCTGGGGGGAGCAAAAATAGGTTCCATTCATATTCGTATTCTGGCTACACCCGTCTAGGGCTGACATTGGGTGTGTATAGTATTTGGAATACGTATGCATATTTTTTTTTTTTTTAAATTACAAATCTGTGGCATATTTTCCAACAGCATATGGGGTCGTATGGATTCATATTTTTGCGTGAGTATTTGTATTCATATTTCTGTTACCGTACATATTATAGGCTATATTATGGGTGCTTTTTTCTAAGTTTACGTCCGTATTTTCAATTACTATACGTACATATTTTTTCAAAAATCCGTATGTAATTAGAAAAATGCGTACGAAAATTTTCACAAACTTCCAGTAGGGATTGGCTGCAAGTTTCAAACCTGGGAGTGTTCTCCCAACCATATCGTAGCCCCCTACAGGACTAAGCTCTGTAGAGTTGTTTGGAGGTGCTAGTTTGAGAGGTCTGAGTGGTGTACAAGTTTGTAAGTAGTCTTTTGTTAGTGTTGTTAGAGTCTTTTACAGTTTGTCTCATTTTTTGTCTTTGTACAAATTTTATTTTGTCTTCAGTCTTTATTTGTGAGTGAGCTGTGTGTATGTGTGTGTGTGTGTGTGTGTGTGTTTGAGAGAGAGAGAGAGAGAGGTAAGGAGAGGAGGGTGTTCTGTGTTAGTCTTTTCTTTAAAGGTGTTTTGTCGGCGTTGTGTGTCACTATATCTGACAGTGATTATAGTCAGATGGGGAAGAGGACATTGAGGAGCAAGCCTTTTCTGCTGCAGAGGAGACTGCTGGTGAGGTGTCTGGGGACAGTGGTAGGAAAGCCCAGAGGTGTAGCGAGGGCGGAGCCGGTGGAGCACCAGCTCCGGGCGCTGGATGATAACATGGCGCCGAAGCCATGCCGGCACCGCCAGCTCGCCCACTCCTCTGGCTGCTCCCCCGCCCGCTCCCCCTCCCGTTCCCGACTCCCCGCTGTGTCCGAGAGATGTGCTGCTATTTTCAATCCACGTCTCCCGCAGGACCGCGCTAGCCAATAGGCGCTTGTGGTCCAGCAGCCAATCAACTGGTAGCTGCTGGACCGCGATCGCCTATTGGCTAGCAGTCCAGCGGGAGACGTGAATTGAAAATAGCAGCAAGTCTCCTGACCCAGACAGTGGACACAGCAGGGAGCGGGCGGTGCGTTCAGGGCCGGTGCAAGCCCTGTCAGCGATCCACGGGGGGAGTCTGGATCTGGATGAGGTGGACACTGGTACACTGACCGGAGCTCCACAGAATGTAGCGCTGCCGGTGACGCCAGCACCCGGCGCCCCGACAGTGCTCGCACGCTGTGTCGAAGCTTCAGTGCTGCGTGACCAGCCTCCAGTGTACTCCCAGGGTCCGGGACAGTAGGGTGAAGCCTCCTTCCGCAAGTTCCATCCAGGCTGAACACCCCCATCATCAGCATCCCATTATCAGGGTGAGGCTTCCGACTGCTTGATCCATCCAGGCTGCACACCACATCCCGGACAACCACACATCACCTGATCCTGCGGTACCCCACTCTGCAGAGGGGCAGCGGCTTTGTGGGACTGATACGCAGCGAGGGACCTGAACTTGTACTGTGAGTGACCTAGGGGTATTGTGCACTGTGGGGAGTCGGGACGCCAGCTCCCCACAACACATTACTCCTCACACCTTTTTCACCTCCCCCCTCACTCTGCTCTACAGCAATTCTAAGTTTAAAGACCTTTATGAACTGTCCCTGCTGGTCCGCCCCCACCATAAACCATATCTCTTTGTTTTATACCACTTGCATGTTTTAACACTACTTGTATGGTTGCACAAATAAATACAATTATCCTACTGGAATATTCAGTTGCGATATAATCTTGGAAACCTAGTTTTCAGTACCATTGCAATATTCTGTGCCAGTCACATTGTACGAGATCTAGCAGTGACGTGCGGTGAGGACAGTGGTTGGTGAGGCACTGGCAGCAGAAACAAAAATTGTGCACTGCGCTGGAAAATGGGCATCAGAAGTATATATAACGTTAATATTTTAATTATTATGCTCACGCTGAAAACAATGAATACAGGACACGTATTTTTAAATAAAACATTTTATTCATTGTTTTCAGCGTGAGCATAATAATTAAAATATTAACGTTATATATACTTCTGATGCCCACTTTCCAGCGCAGTGCACAATTTTTGTTTCCTTTGTAACCCTTTTTAGAGCCTAGTAGGCTCTTAGCACTTGCAGCAGCCAAAGGGGACATTTCTATATATTCTCTTATTTAAGTGCCAGGGTTCTCTAGAGTGTGGGTCACCACTCTTCTAGATACCAATCCTTCTCTGGCAGCAGAAAGCAGAATGACTTGGTGCAGGGGAGCGGCAGGCCCTACAAACATCAAGGGTGCCATAGCAGCTGCATATCCTGCACCTGCCACAGTGTTCAACCTCCATAAACACATAGTGCACCATACACTTATGCCCCACATGATTAATGCCCATATACACATAAGGCACCGTACACATATGTCCCACATGATTAATGCCCATATACACATAAGGCACCGTACACATATGCCCCACATGATTAATGCCCATATACACATAAGGCACCGTACACATATGCCCCACATGATTAATGCCCATATACACATAAGGCACCGTACACATATGCCCCACATGATTAATGCCCATATACACATAAGGCACCGTACACATATGCCCCACATGATTAATGCCCATATACACATAAGGCACCATACACTTATGGCCCACATGATTAATGCCCATATACACATAATGCACCGTACACTTATGCCCCACATGATTAATGACCATATACACAAAAGGCACCGTACACATTTGCCCCACATGATTAATGCCAATATACACATAAGGCATCGTACACATATGCCCCACATGATTAATGCCCATATACACATAAGGCCTTGTACACATATACCCCACATGATTAATTCCCATATACACATAAGGCCTTGTACACATATGCCCCACATGATTAATGCCCATATACACTTAAGCCCCAAATGATTAATGGCCACATACACATAATGCACCATACACTTACATAGGCGAATCTAGAATTATGGTAATGGGTGGTCCCAGATCCAGACATAATAGCAGGGGGACCTTTGCGCGGCGTAGCCGCGCGGCAAAAAGGGGGCGTGGCCTCATGGGAAGGAGGCGTGGCATCACAAAAAGGGGTGTGGTATTACACTTTAGACCATACACAGTAATGCCCATTACACATTTTAGCAAACTCCGTAATACCCATTACACATAAAGCCACACGCCGTAATGCCAATTACACATTGTGCCACACATCATGATGCCCATTACACATTGTGCCACACATCATGATGCCCATTACATACTATATAACAAACCAGAATGCCCATTACATATTTGCCACGTAAGTGCTGCTTACCTACGTGCTCATTGCTAGGGGGTTCTTGCTTGATGGCACCATAGTACCCATTACACATGATGCTGCGCACCATAGTACTCATTACACATGATGCCGCACACCATAGTACCCATTACACATGATGCCGCACACCATAGTACCCATTACACATGATGCCGCACACCTTAGTACCCATTACACATGATGCCGCGCACCATAGTACCCATTACACATGATGCTGCACACATAATGTCCCTTACACATGATGCTGCACACATAATGCCGCTTACACATGATGCTGCACATCGTAATGCCCCTTACACATTAAGCCACACATTATGCGTAATGCCCCCACATACCGCCACTTGTAGCATCCCTTAAGCAATGCCCCCAAAAGTGCCACTTACTGCAAATTTTTATATGAGCCTTCGCTGCTGCTGCAGGGAGAGATGGAGAGCGGTGCAGCTCCTTCTATGGGGAGAGGAGCAGAGCGCAGCGCAGAGCACGCCTCCTGGTGTCCCCTTTGAAATATTGTGCACGCTGTTGTTGTGCATGACATCGGGGGGAGCACGCCGGGCGCCGGCACCACGTGATTAAAGGGGGGGGGGGCGGGCTGAGGTGAAAACGGGGAGAAGAATTGGTGCGGAAGCTGCAGGGGTGTCAGCCATTGACAGCTGGGCAGAGAGCAGGGGGCTGCCCGGCTGTATTCAGAGCACTGCAGGTCACGGCTGTTTGAAATAATACCCCTTTCACAACAGAAAATGCAGGGATTTACCCGGGAATATGGTCCCAGGATCATGCAGGGACATTCCCAGGCTGACCCCTTATACACCAGCCTAGTCCCTGCATTTTCTGGTATATCTTCGGAACCAACTGACCCATTTACATGAGACCAGTATCATATTGAAGAACTTTTGAGTTGGCTTCGAATGATTTTGGTCCCGTGAAACTGGGCTGTTTGGTTCCAGAGAAATCTGCCCTCAAAAAACATAAACAGTCATGAAATTACATTTAAGAAATGAAAAAAAAAAAAAACGGTTTAACCTCAATATCCCTGGAACCAATTAACCCGTATGGATCCAGCCTGGTATCAGATTGAAGGACCAGCGATTTGGGTTCGACTGAGATCAACGTCGAGCTTCAGTGATACCGAAGGGGGAACTGGCAGCCGTTGAACTGGGTGTGGGTTGGAATTAGCGGGTCCCATGTTATCCTATAGGGAAAACGTTCCAGGTTTGCTTGGCCGTATCTCTGGTTCCCAGGGAGCTAGAGACACGGGGCTGGGCTCGTTGGAAAGCCCCATCCCTCAGCTACAAAATGGGCTAATGGGTGGTCCTGTGCACCCCCGGACCACCCCCTAGATTCGCCTATGTACACTTATGCTCCACACTTATGCCCCATATACACCTAAGGCCTTGTACACATTTTCCACACATGATTAAATGCCCATATGCATATAATGTACCTAACATATATCCACACAGTCTGGTCCCTGGCTCTCACTCATCAGCAGCCGGGATCAAACTTCCACACACCTGCATTCTCCAGGCCTCTGGCTTTCTTTTGTATACGTCGTCCTCCCTGCCCTGGGGCTACCAATTAGGCTCAGGCTCCGGGCATGGCGTCTACGGGGTTGGGAGCCGTCTACGCCGGGCATACGGGGGCTGGGGTGCGGAGATCCGGGCTGAGAAGGAGGTACTGTACTTGCTTGCAGACTTTCATCACGCACCAGCCGGGGACTGGGGGAGCCGGTGTGACGGTACGTGTAGCCGCCGGGTAGGGAAAGAGAGGAGGGGAGGGGGGGGGGGCGGTGTGACAGTACGTGTAGCCGCCGGGTAGGGAAAGAGAGGAGGGGAGGTGGGGACGGTGCAGACTGCAGAGGTTCTTGCACCCGCACGCAGTGTGGGGATGGGGGGGGGGGGGACTGGCTTTGGGTGCAGTGCTTCTGCTGCGCTGACAGGCAGCAGAGTGACACCAATCATAGCGGTGCCTCAGTGACAGGGGCGTGCTATAATATAGGCAGAAAGCACCCCCTGTCACTGAGGCACCGCTATAGGTGCCGCCTATGCAGGTTTTTTTAATGGGATTTTTCAGCCTGCTGCTTGGCCTCGCCCCCTGCCCGCCTCCTCCTACTGGAAACTGAACATGGATAGCCGGCGGCACTGCTCCCAGTGCCTCCGAAATCAATAATAATAAAAAAAAAACGATGGTGTAAAAATGAATAGGATGATATAAAGCATATACTTATGACACATAATATGTGTCATAAGTATTTTCTTTATATTATTTTATTATGTTTATCATTAATGACAGGGGAGGCACTGCCTCCCCTGCCTCCCCTGACTGCACGTCCCTGAGATCTAGTCACGGCTGTACACTGTCAGTTAGAAGTAAACAGCAGCTCAGATCAAACCCATTCCATAACACAGTTAGTATTACACAAGGGCAGCGCCAATCTGTTTTTCTCGTATATTAAAATCATAGGATTGGAAAGTCCTTGGTTTGGCTGCGCCAACTAGGTACAGAGGGTGAGCGCAGTAACTTCCTTCTTTCACTATATTGGATCTGGATGAGGGGCTACCTGCTGTAGTGTATGTGCCCCGCTCGGCGCCCACAGTCACAGCTGAGCCACCTGCCTCCCAGTGTCACCCAGCAGCCGGCCACCAGCAGCAGCAGGTCCTGTGCCTGTCCTCTCCCTCCTCCCTCTGTGCCCGGGTAATGCCACCAGCAGCAGAAGAGTTAGTGGGGAACGAGCTCCCACCCCCTGTAATGCCCAGTGTGACTCTGTGCCCTTGTGTTATACTGTGCCCCCATGTGTTACCATGTGCCCCCTGTATTACTCTGTGCCCCCTGTGTGACTCTGTGCCCCTGTGTTATACTGTGCCTACCTGAGCTATGTATTACTCTGCACTCTTCTGTGCCATGTGCTCCCCTATGCCCACCTTTGCTATGTGTTACTTTGTGCCCACTGTTATGTAGTACATTATGTCATGGGCATAAGGGTGTGTTATAAAGGGTGTAACTACCATAGGTCCAAGGGTTGCAGCTGCTATGTGGCCCAGAGCTGAAGGGGACCCATCTTTGCTGTTTTATATACATTTATCACCATCAGTTACTAATTAGGGGGCCCTTACAAACTTTTGCTATGGGGCCTACGAATCTCTAGGTATGCCTCTGTGTGTTATATAGTATGTAATGGGCATTACGGTTTGTTATATAGTATGCAATGGGCATCATGTGTGGCCTTTGTGTGGCACCGTGACACCTTGCTACACCACTGGGAAAGCCATCAAGGTGAAGTTCACTGGTGAGGGTACTGCTCATACACTGCCAGCAGCTCTTTGGGTCTGAGGCACAGAAGGTGTCTGTGTCACATAAAGCCGCTTTGTGGCAGAATGTGATGAGTGCAGTGAATGCAGAAGGGAGAGTTCTCCAGGTCAGTGGCATAACTATAGCTCCGCAGACCACGGGGTGGCTTGGAGGCGCTGGGTAAGTTTGGGTGCCGCGGGGTCTGCGGAAGCTATTGCTGGTAATGCGGCCGCTGCCGCCGCCAATTCTGTTGCTGGCGCAAATGCACCTAACAAAATGGCCACCCTCTCACAGCAGACTGTTATTAAGGATGCTAGAGGAGGCGACTGCCTCCTCTTGCATCCTAAATAACTGTCTGCTGTAAGGTAGTGGCCATTTTGCAAGAAGCAGTAGAACTTGTATAAAGTAATAGATTAGAGAAGCAAATTTTTTGAAAAATCACAAATCGTGACTTTTGCAGAGTCCAAGGTGTGCCATATTGCGCCATACATGGTGCAATAAAACCAAGATGTACGTGAGCACATCTGTATTTGAAAAGTAGTAGGAGAAGCACTGGGACTGCAGACAGGAGGTTCTGCTGGTCCCAGAGGGCCAGCTGTGGCAGATCATGTAGCAGTGATAAGAGGAAGGTGCAAACATTTTAGTGGCAGGGGGGTGCAAAAAAAATTAGTTCAGTCACTACTCTGGGCTCTTAAGAACTGCAGCAAATGGTTCTATGATGTCAAGCGGCTGGTGTAGAAGATGGCTGAGGAGACAAAACAGCAGCAGATTAGTGGTGGTAGTGTCCCATCCACCATTAAAGACACTTAATATGAAAGTATGATGAAGGAAATAATTCACTTCAGAGGTTATCCTTTCTCCTGGCATGGTTGTCACAGATGCACACCATGCTGGTGAGTACTAATGCTCATGTACTGTATGTTTTTGTGAAAGCATGCTTAACAATTAAATATTGTTTGTTATGTGTCATAACTATGTTAGTATAAAATATTTTTAACATTAAAGCTGAATCATATTTGACATTGTGGTATATCTTTCATGATTTTCAGTACATGATAGTATGTGAGGCCTTGCCTTATTAGGTCAGACATTAAATTGTGCTGTCACCAGAGACGGATTAAGGGCGGGATTAGGGAAGCCAATCCCGGGGCATTTTTTCAATCCCGGGATTCGGGATTGAAAAATGCTCAATCCCGGGATTCCCGGGATCCCGGGATTGGCTTTCCCAATAAAAAGACTGCCCCAAAATTACTCACATTTTGAGGGATTGCTGGGTGGGGGACGGGTCGTCAATGCCGCTGGGTGCGGGCTGGCGTGTTGGCTGGGTGGGCGGGTGGATTGGCTGGCTGGCTGGGCGGGCGGTCGAGCGGGTGGACGCGTTGGCTGTCTGGGTGGGTGCGCTGGCTGGGCGGGCGGGCGGTGCGGCATTACAATGCCGGGCGCGACCTCTTCCTGCGCAGCGTGACCTCTGATCTCACGCTGAGAGGTCACGCTGCGCAGTGCTGCCGGGAGAAGTCGGGCAGCGTCTGAGCAATGCTCAGACGCTGCCCGGCATTAGACTGCGCGCATGCGCAGTCTAATCCCGAAATCCCGGGATTGGAAACTCCAATCCCGGGATTGAAATCCCGGCGTTTTGGGGGCCAAATCCCGGGATCCCGCCGATCCCGATCCCGGGATTGGCCACCCTAGGCGGGATGTATTAATATACCCATCGACCCGACCACCGTGATGCCAGTGCATATGTACTAACATATGCATCTGGCATCGCAGTGCGGTGACGAAGGCCCCATGTGATACCTGTTATGTGGTGTGGGGGGTCTCCGTCACCTCCTGGGTGCCTCCTTCTGCCCTCACGCCGGGACAGCTAAGTGTGGCTGTCCCCAGCACCTCCTCCTCCCCCCTGCAGCTGGAAGGATGTCTGGCTGCTTTACTAGGGGGAGGAAGGGTTTACCTTCCGGGTCCAGGAGAACCTGGTGCAAGTTAAGCCAGAGGGAGGGGGAGAGGGGAGTCGGCGGAGGCATCGGGTTGGCGTCGGGCTGGCGTCAGGACCGAGTCGGGCGGCGATAGAAGCCCATAGGCTTCTATAGGGTATCGCCACCCTTTGGGTGGTGAAACCCTGCCCTGCGGCAACGTGGCGGCGGGGTTTTAGTACATACGAAAATGCAGTAAAACGGGGGTTTTACCGCATTTTCGGCTTAGCACATCCCGCCCTATGCCTTCAGGAGGCCTCGGTCACTTTTAGACAGGGCCATAGCCCAGTGACTCAGGTGCTGCCTAACCAGTGACTTTTGCTGTTTAGTATTAGAACATGATTATGGCCATATGTTTGTGTGCATTTGTGTGCACAAGATGCACAGTTGACGGTTAAACGTACTTATTATGTAGCTTTCACATCACATAAAACATTTTGAAACGTTTTGAAAAACTGTAATTTTAAATGGTATTTTAAACGGGTCTAGTGTTCATATTGCAGCAGATTACCATTTAAAAATACCGTTTAAGTACCATTCACATCACCAGTCAAGCCGTTTAACCTCTGAACACGTTTCTACCCACAGCTTATTTCCTGGTTCAGGGAAGAGACACAAGACAAGGGACAGCCTATCACAGTGCTCTAACCTTTATTTTTTACTAAATACCATTTCAGTGCCATTCAGACAGCACAAAAAACGGCTCTGAATTGGCTTTAAAATGGGTAGGACTCTGCTTTTTAAACGTGTTGAAATACCAGTTAACTTTAAATGGTATTTCAACTATGACACTTTCACACTGCAGCCTTAAACGTTTTAAAAGGCAAAAAAACGGCAATATACCGTTTTAAAAGTGTGATGTGAAAGCTACATTATTCTGGGCCTTGGTGTTGCATGCTACTTGTTTATAGGGTAGTGTTATTGACCTTTACTATTCATTTTGATTTCTAGTGTTGTTTTTATTTATGTTTTTGGCAATAGGATTACCGTATTGCTTTTCACTTATGAAAATGAATAGTGTGCATACATAATTTATTTATTAACAGCTTCATATATGGCGCATACATGTTCCGCAGCGCTTTACAGAGAATATTTGAACATTCACATCGGTCCCTGCCCCACTGGAGCTTACAATCTATATTCCCTACCACATGCACACGCACACACAGACATAATTTCTTGGGAGCCAATTAGCCTACTAGTATATTTTTGGATTGTGGGAGGAAACCGGAGTACCCGGAGGAAACCTATGCAAGTACGGGGAGAATATACAAACTACGCACAGTAAGGGCCATGGTGGGAACCAAACCCATGACCTCAGCGCTGTAAGGCAGTAATGCTAACCATTACATCATTCGTACTGCCCCACATAATAATTGTCAATGTATTGTAGATATACTGTATGTGTGTTACAGGCCAGGTTGTCAGAGCAACCCAAAGGCAGCATGACATAGGGGGGCGTGGCTCTAGCAAGGGAGAGGACGCCGCCCCGGAGCACCATGGCAACTGGGCGGGGCACACTCCCTGATGTCTGCAGCAGAACTCCCTTTATAAGGCTCATTAAGAGAGCAGGTGGTTGCTGCTGAATTTGTATGCCAGAGCTCTGCTGTGTATGGTACCTGTTAGCCTGTGTTAGAATTGTATTGCCATTGCTACAATATAGGTGATTGAGTCAGTGATGGGTTTCCCCCACTGGATTGCAACACCTAGTAGCAATATTGTAAGTTCAGTCTCTGTTTATTCCTAGCTTCTCTTTTCTGTGCTGGTTTTTCCATCTGACCAGTACAGGAGAGTGGAGCAGGATTTGGAAAGGATTGTCATCTTCCTCCAGAGACTGAACTCTGTCACTTCTGTGTATTGGTTTCTGGTCTGGTTCTGGATGCTGCACTCTGCTATCTTCATCTTCAGAGCCAGTGTTTCAGTTCAGATTCCACATCCAGAGTTTTAGCTCTAATACCATCTGAGAGCAGGTGTCTGAATTATCTTGGGCACTGGGCTCTGCTGTTCCCTCCTGCAGAGTAAGTGCTTCCAATCCAGACTCCATTCTGTGATTTACCTCCAGCCTGCCTGCGGTTCAAGTGTGTCAGTTTTATCTCACTTTTACACTTGAACGCAGAGGGAATTCTTTCTGGCTAGGAAGTTCATGGTTTTGTTATTATTAACTCCTTCCTGAGCATTGTTGCTCCTAGTGAAAGCACATTACATCTTGCTAGTTCACTTTATCTGTGTGTCTGTTTGTTCCCCATTTGTCCCCAGTGTTTGTCTGTCAGTGACACTCATAACATATTCAGCAGCCTTACCTGTGTTGTAATTCTGTGGCTATGGAGCAGAATCCACAGAATACTTTGCAACACCTGGTGGACCAGGTCCACACATTAACCCTCCAGTTTCAGAAGTTGTCTATCCGGGTTAACACTCCAGTGGTGCCCAATGAGGCAGCCCCCAGTGCTGGGAACACAGGGTCTGTAGTCAGGGAGCCTAAAGTTAACCTTCCTGACCGCTTTTCGGGAGATAGGTCCTAATTTTTTAACTTCAGGGAGACCTGTAAGTTATACTTTAAACTCAGACCGCAATCTTCTGGTACTGAGAAACAGAGGGTTGGTATTGTGATCTCTCTATTGCAAGGGGATCCCCAGACATGGGCATTTGGTCTAGACCAGGGGTGGCCAAAACGGCGATTGCGATCTACCGGTAGCTCGCGGACCTCTTGCCAGTAGATTGCGACCAACTCTTCTAGCTGCAGCCTAATTAATTAGTCTCTGAAGCAAGAGAGAGTGAGAGACTTCTCTCCGTTCCAAGTGATGCAGTGCGTGGGTGACGTCATGACATTACCCGCGTACTGCATGTGAGGAGCCTGTTGGATTCAGGTTCCATTCAGCAAAAGAGTGGGGACAGGTCAGCAGCTGCGGCGGAGCAGGAAGCCATGCCGGCTGGCCCATTATGCAGGCTGTGCAGCTATGGCGCCGTTACGGTAAGGGTGCTTACTTGATATTGCCTCCCGTCATCTGTCCGCCCATGCCTTCGGTCGTCCGCCCGCCTTTGCCTCCTATCTGCTGCTGTGGCACTGAGCATGGACAGTGACAGCCAGAGATGGAGCAGCTGCAGAGACAATTAGCAAGGTGAGGGGGGCAGGGTAGCTGGGCAGGAGGAACAGCATTTTTGTATATACCTGTACAGTGGAGGGGAAAGTATTGTGAGGGCTGTCTATGGGAGAGCCAAAACACTGCAATAATATACACAGAGCCCTACACAGTGCACCCCTGTGTAGGGCTCTGCTGCGGGGATATCACTGGCAGCGTGGACTGGAGCTGCAGCGGCGCCATATAGAAGCTGCCACCATCTTTACCGCATGACTTCCCAGACCTCACCACATCCACATTTACCTTCTTCGGAAGGGGCACACTGCATTGCACTGTGCTGCTGGTGGCATAATTGTATGACCAACATTACCATTATTAAATCCTGTCTATTATTACTGTGGATGATTCTGGTGCATGGGGAGGGGGAGGGAGGGTATTCTGCACAGGAGGAGGGGTGTTATGCACTGTGAGGGGAATATTTTACATGGGGTAAATGCTGGTAGATCACCAGTCAGTAAGTTTAGAAAAAGTAGATCCCGGGTTACAAAAGTCGGGCCACCCCTGGTCTAGACCCTGCTAGTCCTTCCCTACAGTCCGTAGATGCCGCCTTCTCTGCCTTAGGCATCTTATATGATGACCCTGATAATAGACCAGCTGAGGTGTACTGTACCAAATACCGCAGACTGGCTAATGATACGCAGTGGAATGATCCGGCGTTACGCAGTCAGTTCTGGGTAGGACTTTCTGATATGATTAAGGATCTGTTGGTACAGTACCCAGCAACTACCAGTTTGGATCAGTTAATGAAGCTGTCTATCCGCATGGATAGAAGGATACGGGAGCGTAAACAGGAGAGAGGGCAAACTGCCATGGTTCCATTTAATAATATTCCTGAGACATCTGAAGAAATTGATGAGCCAATGCAGATTGGGGCATGCAGGCTCTCCACTCATGAGAGGGCTCGCAGGAGGGCCCAGGGATTATGCTTATATTGCGGAGGCAAGGGTCATCTGTTGGCATCATGCCCTGTTAAGCAGGGAAACTTCAGGGCCTGAGGGTGTTGGGGAATATCCTGTCAGGCCAAAATTCTGAGATCCCCAGTAAAACCTTTTTAATTCCTGCCGCAGTCTGTATTAATGGGGTGGTTCACCATGTGAAAGCTTTTGTGAATAGTGGGGCGGATGGGATATTTATGGACTCTCAGTATGTTCATGCTCATAATATCCCCACCAAACCTTTACCTTTTGAAATCAGGGTATGTGGTCTAGATGGCAAACCCTTGTCTCAGGGTAGGATTGTTTCTGGGACTATGCCCATTTCCATGTCTATAGGGGCAATGCACACTGAAAAATTGTCCTTCCTGGTAGTTGCCTGTTCCTTTGCCTCTCTGGTACTGGGATTACCATGGTTAAAAAAACATAACCTGGTATTTGATTGGGGCTCTGGGGACATTCTGAAGTGGGGTGAGGAATGTTCTAAGGGGTGTTTCATACAGCCAGTTCGGCTGGCTCAAACTCAAATGTCAGCTTTGCCCAATCAATATACAGATTTTGCCGATGTTTTTTCTAAAAGGTCGCTGAGGTATTGCCCCCACATCGACCTTATGATTGCGCCATTGAATTATTGCCAGGCGCCAAGCTCCCTAAGAGCAGACTGTACTCTCTGTCGCTTCCTGAGTCCCAGGTGATGAATGAGTATATTAAGGATAGTCTTGCCAAAGGCTTTATTTGTCCTGCTCAGTTGCCTGTGGGCTCAGGATTTTTCTTTGTAGAGAAAAAGGACGGTTCGTTGCGTCCATGCATTGACTTTAGGGAGCTTAATAGTATTACCATCAAAAACTCATACCCTCTTCCTCTCATCTCTGTACTCTTTGATCAGCTCCGTTCTGCCACCATTTTTTCTAAAATCGATTTGAGAGGGGCATATAATCTCATCCGCATGAGAGAGGGTGATAAGTGGAAAACAGCGTTCAATACGCACTTGGAGCATTATGAGTATTTGGTAATGCCCTTTGGTCTATCTAATGCCCCGGCTGTATTCCAGGACTTTATTAACGATGTCCTTAGAGAATTTCTTGACAGATTCTTGGTAGTCTATCTTGATAATATTTTAATTTATTCTAAGTCTGTGAAGGAACATCAGCAGCACGTGTGGGCCGTCCTGCAGAAGCTCAGGAAGCATCACCTTTGTGCTAAACTCGAGAAATGCGAGTTCGAGGTAAATAAGGTCACCTTTTTGGGGTATGTCATCTCCCCTGAGGGATTTTGTATGGAAGATTCCAAGGTGCGTGCTGTGTTGGAATGGGTACAGCCTAGCAGTCTTAAGGCAGTCCAGCGGTGTTTAGTTTTTGCCAACTTTTACAGGAGGTTTATCCCGGGGTTTTCCTCTGTTGTGGCACCTATTGTGGCATTAACCAAGAAAGGTGCGGACACTGTTCATTGGCCATAAGAGGCTACACGGGCATTTGCACGCCTTAAACAGGCATTTGTCTCGGCCAAGGTATTGCGTCATCCTGATCCTGAGCGTCCTTTTGTTGTTGAGGTGGATGCTTCTGAGGTGGGAATTGGGGCAGTTTTGTCCCAAGAGGATGATAAGGATGGTCACTTGCATCCGTGTGCCTATTTCTCCCGTAAATTTTCTTCTGCGGAAGCTAATTATGATGTGGGTAATAGGGAGTTGTTGGCCATTAAGGGTGCACTTGAGGAGTGGAGACACTGGCTTGAAGGGGATACATTTATGGTCACAATCCTCACTGACCACAAGAATTTGGCCTATTTGGAGTCTGCTAAGAGACTTAATGCCAGGCAGGCTCCCTGGGCGTTGTTATTCACCAGGTTTAATTTTCTGATTTCTTACCGTCCTGGTTCGAAAAATGTCAAGGCGGATGCGCTGTCTCTGAGTTTTACTCCTCTTCAGGAGACTGGTGAGAAAAGCTTGCCTATTATTCCCTCCTCCCGTATTAGAGTGGGAATCACTCAGGATCTCTTGTCCTTGGTCCTTAGGGCACAGGGATCGGCTCCCCCTGGTCTTCCTGATGGTCTCTTGTTTGTACCTGAGAGACTTAGGAAGCGGGTGTTTGCGGAATTTCATGCCAAGAGATCCGCGGGTCACCCTGGCATTGCCAGATCTCTGGAGTTGTTGTCTAGGGCAGTGTGGTGGCCGTCTATTTCTATAGATGTCGACCAGTGGGTTCGTTCCTGCGAGGTGTGTGCTCATAATAAGACCCCTCGTGGGATTGTAGTTGGACCCCTGCATTTTTTGTCTATTCCATCCAGACCCTGGTCTCATATCTCGATGGACTTAGTGGTGGACTTGCCCAGGTCCTCGGGGATGAGTGCCATCTGGGTGGTGGTTGACGATTTTCAAAAATGGCGCATTTTGTCCCTCTTTTAGGGTTGCCATCAGCGTCTGAATTATTTTTACAACATGTCGTGCGCCTTCATGGCTTGCCTGTGGATGTTGTTTCAGACAGGGGATCCCAGTTTGTGGCAAGGTTCTGGAGGTGATTTTGTTCAGCCTTGCAGATTTCTGTGAGTTTGTCCTCAGGCTATCATCCGCAGTCTAATGGGCAGACCGAGCGGGTTAACCAATCTTTGGAACAATTTCTTAGGTGCTATGTCACTAAGTGCCATAATGATTGGGTTGACCATTTGCCCTTAGTAGAGTTTGCCTACAACAATGCAGCTCACTCGGCCACTGGGGTGTCTCCATTCTTCTGTGTTTTCGGCTTTCATCCTAAAGCCAATTCTTTTGATCCTGTGGACTCTGGAGTTGGGAATTCTTCTGCAGCTTCCTTTCTCAGAAGGGTCTGGAAGAAAGTCAAGAAAGCCCTCGTTTCTGTATCAACTGGAACCAAGAGGCATTTTGATAAGGGTAGAAGGCCTTTTTGCTTTAAGTTAGGGGACTGGGTCTGGCTGTCCACAAAAAAATTGAGACTTAGACAGCCCTCTCATAAATTGGGGCCCAGATTCATTGGGCCTTTCCGGATTATCCAGGTCATCAATCCGGTGGCTTTTCGTTTGAGGCTGCCTAGATCCTTGGGGGTTAACCGGACCTTTCATTGTTCTCTTCTTAAGCCGGCCAATTGTAATCGGTCCACCCTTAGGAGACCACCACCTGTCTCAGTCGATGGACAGAAAGAATTAATAGTGGAGAGAATTCTTGACTCCAAGATTGTACATGGCAAATTGTCGTACCTTATCCATTGGAAAGGTTATGGTCCTGAGGAGCGTTCTTGGGTCCGGGCCAGGAATGTTCATGCCCCTGGACTTATTCGTGCCTTTTTTCGTGAAGGGGGGGGGGGAGTACTGTTACAGGCCAGGTTGTCAGAGCAACCCAAAGGCAGCATGACACAGGGGGTTGTGGCTCTAGCAAGGGAGAGGACGCCGCCCCGGAGCACCATGGCAACTGGGCGGGGCACACTCCCTGATGTCTGCAGCAGAACTTCCTTTATAAGGCTCATTAAGAGAGCAGGTGGTTGCTGCTGAATTTGTATGCCAGAGCTCTGCTGTGTATGGTACCTGTTAGCCTGTGTTAGAATTGTATTGCCATTGCTACAATATAGGTGATTGAGTCAGTGAAGGGTTTCCCCCACTGGATTGCAACACCTAGTAGCAATATTGTAAGTTCAGTCTCTGTTTATTCCTAGCTTCTCTTTTCTGTGCTGGTTTTTCCATCTTGCCAGCACAGGAGATTGGAGCAGGATTTGGAAAGGATTGTCATCTTCCTCCAGAGACTGAACTCTGTCACTTCTGTGTATTGGTTTCTGATCTGGTTCTGGACGCTGCACTCTGCTATCTTCATCTTCAGAGCCAGTGTTTCAGCTCAGATTCCACATCCAGAGTTTTAGCTCTAATACCATCTGAGAGCAGGTGTCTGGATTTATCTTGGGCACTGGGCTCTGCTGTTCCCTCCTGCAGAGTAAGTGCTTCCAATCCAGACTCCATTCCGTGATTTACTTCCAGCATGCCTGCGGTTCAAGTGTGTCAGTTTTATCTCACTTTTACACTTGAACGCAGAGGGAATTCTTCCTGGCTAGGAAGTTCATGGTTTTGTTATTATTAACTCCTTCCTGAGCATTGTTGCTCCTAGTGAAAGCACATTACATCTTGCTAGTTCACTTTATCTGTGTGTCTGTTTGTTCCCCATTTGTCCCCAGTGTTTGTCTGTCAGTAACACTCATAACTATATGTTCATTTCTTTATTGTTGGATGTGAGGCTTTTCGGTCATACAATTACTGTATTACATCAATCCATGTTTTTGGTTGTCCATAGCAACAGTAGCTGGAGGTGTGCTTTCCATATTGGTTTCTGGTATTATTTTGATGATAAATGTGTATAGAAGTAGAATTGTAGTGTGTTGTTCCATACCAATTTGTGGGTGCTAATTGACCTTTTTTGTCTAATTTGTTTCATTACAAAAATAGGAATTGATTTTTTTCCTGTTTTATCAGTGTTATATTTTTCGGGTTTTAACCCCTTCCCGACATTGCCTTTTATGCTAATTTTTTTTTTTTTTTTCCTCCTTGCGTTCAAATAAGCGTAACTTTTTTAATTTTCCGGCTATATAGACACATGAGGGCTTTTTTTTGCGGGACAAGTTGTACTTTGTAATGGTACCATTTACTATACCGTATAATATTCTGGGGAATCAGGAAATAATTCAATGTGGGGTAAAAAAAAAAAAAAACGCCATTCCACAATTTTGCGCTGGTTACGTTTTTTTTGGAGTTCATAGTTCGTTTAAAATGATGGGTTATCTTTATTCTATGGGTCGTTATGATTCTGGTGATACCAAACTTATATAGTTTTCGTTATGTTTTACTACTAAAAAAAAAAATCGCAACTTTTACGGTTTTTCTAATTTGCGTTGCGTCGCCATGTTCTGCGGCTTATAACTTTTTTATTTTTCCACCTACGGACCTGGGTGAGGGCTCATTTTTTGCGGGCTGAAGTGTACTTTTTAATTAATTTAATTATGGGATATGGGCGACTTTCTGATCTCTTTTAGTTATTTTTTTTTGGGTACGCGATGCGACCAAAAAACGTAGTTTTGGCGTTTGGAATTATTTTCCGTTTACGCCTTTAACCGTGCGGGATAACTAATGTTATATTTTAATAGATCGGACTTTTAGGAACGCGGCGATACCAAATATGTTTATTTTTTTTATTTTTTATTTATTTTTATTTGTGAAATGGGGAAAGGGGGGTGATTTGAACTTTTAATATTTTTTTTTTTTTTTTTACTTTTTTTTTTTTTTTTTTTTACTTTTACTACAAGGCCCCCTAGTGTACTTGACCACTAGGGGGCGCGATCGCCTGTACTAGGTTCAGCCATAGAGCTCTATGGCTGAACGTAGTGATTTTATGCACTTCCTATTACATCCTGCCTGAGGCAGGATGTAATAGGTATGCATACACGGCCAGCACAGGGGTCTACATTAGACCCCTGGCTACCATGGCAACTGATCGGCACCCTCCGATCTCGCTGCGGGGGGCCCCGATCGGCGCCGGAGGGGGGCGCCCCCCCTCCGATCAGCTATTTAAGCACTGCGGTCGCTTTGCCCGCGGTGCTTAAAGGGTTAAACGGCCACGATCGGCGAACTCGCCGCTCGTGGCCGTGAGAGCAGGGACCTGGCTGTAATATACAGCCATTACCTGCTCTCTTTCAAGCCAGCTCACTCCGTGAGCTGGCTTGATTCCCCCTCAACCGACATATGACGTAAATGTACGTCATATGTCGGGAAGGGGTTAAAATCAACTTGTTTTAGTTTTTTTTTTGAAATTCCATATAAACACATTACACCTGTCATCTTGTTTCGGTTGACAATACATAGAAACATAGAATTTGACGGCAGATAAGAACCACTTGGTCCATCTAGTCTGCCCCTTTTTTAAACATGTTACCTCAAACCATATTTGATCCTTATTTTTTTGTAAGGATATCAATATGCCTATCCCAAGTATGTTTACATTGTACTACTGTATTTGTGTCTACCACCTCTGATGGTAGGCTATTCCACTTATCTACTACTCTTTCTGTGAAGTAATTCTTCCTCAGATTTCCCCTTAACCCCTTCCTGACACAGCCAGTTTTTGCCTTCCTGACAGAGCACTTTTTTTCAAATCTGACATGTATCACTTAAGTGGGGATAACTTTTTTTTGCTTTTACTTATCCCAGTGATTTTGAGATTGTTTTCTCGTGACACATTGTACTTCAAGTTAGTGGTAAATTTGGGTCGATACAGTCTGTGTTTTTTTGTGAAAAATACCAAAATGTCGCAAAAAATTGAAAATTTAGCAATTTGCAAAATGTTAAATTTTCTGCTTGTGAGACAAATAATCATACCACTCAAAATAGTTAATAACTAACATAGACCATATGTCTACTTTATGTTGCCATCATTATTTCAACTTCCTTTTAAATTTTTTGGACACTAGGAGGCTTAAAATATGAATAGCAAATTCTCAAATTTTCAAGAAAATTTCAAACACTGATTATTTTAGGGACCAGTTCAGTTCTGATGAGACTTTGAGGGACTTGTATGTGAGACACCCCCATAAATGATGCCATTTCAAAAACTGCACCCCTCACAGTATTCAAAACAGCATTTTGGAAGTTTGTTAACCCTTTAGGTGTTTCACAGGAATTAAAACAAAGTGTAGGTGAAATTTCAAAATTTCATTTTTTTTGCAGATTTGCAATTTTAATACATTTTTCTAAGGAACACAGTACATTTTACTAGAGAAATGTGACTAAAAATTGATTCCCCCAATTCTTTTGTTTTCATAAATATCCTATATGTGGCCCTAGTGTGCACGTTGACCAAACCACAGGCTTCATAATAGAAGGAGCACCTACTTGATTTTGGAGCCTCCTTTTTATGAGATTATATTTTAGGCACCATGTAGGTTTCTAGGCACCATAAGATGCTAAAAGTTAGGAACCTCCCCCACAAGTGACCCCATTTTGCAAACTACACCCTTCAGGGAATTCATTTAGGGGTATAGTGTACATTTCAAACCCCCAGGGGTTTCACCAATTTTGATACAACTGGGCTGTGAAAATGAAAAAAAAATAATTTTTCATTTTCACAGCTCAGTTGTATCAAAATTGGTGAAACCCCTGGGGGTTTGAAATGTACACTATACCCCCTGATGAATTCCCTGAAGGGTGTAGTTTGCAAAATGGGGTCACTTGTGGGGGGGTTCCACTGTATGGGTGCTTCAGGGGTCATTCAACCAGAATCTGTGCTGCAAAATCCAAATATCACTCCTTCCCTTCTGAGTCCTGCCATGCACCCAACTGGTATTTTTTGGTCACATGTGAGGCATTGCCATACTCGGGAGAAATTGGGGCACAGATTTTGGGGTGCTTTGTCTCCTTCATTCCTTGCAAAAATGAAAAATTTTGAGCCAGAAAAATTTTGAGCCAGATCTGCATTTTTGTGTAAAAAAATGTATTTTTTTACACAAAAATGCAGTTCTGGCTCAAAATTTTTCATTTTCAGAAGGTATGAAGGAGAAAAAGCACCCCAAAATCTGTGCCCCAATTTCTCCCGAGTACGGCAATGCCTCACATGTGACCAAAAAATACCAGTTGGGTGCATGGCAGGACTCAGAAGGGAAGGAGTGATTTTTGGATTTTGCAGCTCAGATTCTGGTGGAATTTTGGTGGGTGCTATGTCGCATTAGCAAGACCCCCAAAGCACCAATACAGTGGAACCCCCCCCACAAGTGACCCCATTTTGCAAACTACACCCCTCAGGGAATTCATCTAGGGGTATAGTGTACATTTCAAACCCCCAGGGGTTTCACCAATTTTGATACAAGTGGGCAGTGAACATGAAAAATTACATTTTTTTACACAAAAATGCAGTTCTGGCTCAAAATTTTTCATTTTCAGAAGGTATGAAGGAGAAAAAGCACCCCAAAATCTGTGCCCCAATTTCTCCCGAGTACGGCAATGCCTCATATGTGACCAAAAAATACCATTTGGGTGCATGGCAGGACTCAGAAGGGAAGGAGTGATATTTGGTGGTGGAATGAATGGTGGGTGCTATGTCGCATTAGCAAGACCCCCGAAGCACCAATACAGTGGAACCCCCCCACATGTGACCCCATTTTGCTCACCAGCTTTGGGTGGGGGGCTGGCGCTGCGGCTGGTGGGGGGGTGGGAGGGGTGCTGGCGCTGCGGCAGCCGGGTGGGTGGGAGGGGGGGCTGCCGGGTGGGAGGGGGGGGCCTGGCGATCGGTGGTGATCGGTGCTGTACTTAACAGCACCGATCACTGTATATATATATATATATATATATATATATATATGTGTGTGTGTGTATATATATATATATATATATATATATATATGTGTATATATATATATATATATATATGTGTATATATATATATATATATACACACACACATATATATATATATGTTCATTTTATCCCATATAAATTTCTATTATATCTGCTGCTGTGCTGCGGCTGGCGGGGGGGGTGGGAGGGGGGCTGGCGCTGCGGCTGCTGGCTGGGTGGGAGGGAGGCGGCCGGGTGGGTGGGAGGGTGGTTCTGCCGGGTGGGCTGCCGATCGGTGCTGTACTTAACAGCACCGATCTCTGTGTTACCGAGCGGCTTAGCCGCCGGTAACACAGAAAACGCTGCGATTGGCTGTTCACTTTTGAACAGCCAATCGCAGCGATCGCCGACCGGGGGGGGCATCCCTGCCCCCCCTGGGCGGCGAGGGGGGATGTCTGCTGTCAGGGACAGCAGACATCTCCAAACTGTCACCGCGTCTATAGACGCGGTGACAGTTTAATGGCATGACGTACATTTATGCCATGTGTCGGGAAGTACTTCCCGGCCATGACGTAAATGTACGTCAAATGTCGGGAAGGGGTTAATCTTCCTCCCTCTAGTGTCAGTGCATGTCCTCGTGTTCTGCTGCTCCTCTTCCTGTGAAGAATGTCTCCCACCTGTACCTTGCCCCTGTACCCTTGATATATTTGAAAATTTCTATCATGTCCCCCCTTTCCCTTCTCTGCTCTAAAGTATACATATTAAGATCTTTTAGTCTTTCCTGATATGTTTTGTGATGTAGGCCATGCACCATTTTAGTTGCCCTTCTTTGTACAGTCTCAAAAAAATGTATATCCTTCTGGAGATATGGCCTCCAGAAATAAACACAATACACTAAGGGCTTTATTCTAGTTCATTCTTTCTGCCAAAATCCTTCTTAGATGGACAAAACCATGTGCACTGCAGGTGGGGCAGATGTAAAATGTGCAGAGAGAATTCGATTTGGGTGAGTTATTTTGTTTTCTGTGCAGGGAAAATACTGACTGCTTTATTTTTACACTGCAATATAGATCTCACTTTGAAGTAAAACCCCACCCAAATATAATTCTCTCTGCACAAGTTACATCTGCCCCACCTGCAGTGCACATGGTTTTGTCCATCTAAGAAGGATTTTGGCAGAAAGAGTGAACTAGAATAAGGCCCTAAATGAGGTCGTACCAATGACCTATACAGTGGCATTGGGGCAGATTTATTAAGCTTGGAGAAGAGATGAACTGGAGATAAAGCGGAGAAAAGGTAAAAGGAGATAAAGCACCAGCCAATCAGCTGTGTTTGAAAAAGACAGTTGGGAGATGATTGGCTGGTGCATTATCTCCTTTTACCTTTTCTCCGCTTTATCTCCAGTTTATCTCTTCTCCAAGCTTAATAAATCTGCCCCATTATTACTTCTTTCTACTGCTGATACCTCCCTCTATGCAACCAAGCATCTGACTTGCCTTCTTCATTGCTTTGTTACATTGCCTACCTGCTTTTAAGTTCCATGAAATAGTGACACCTAGATCCCTCTCTTCCTCAGTAGTTTCCATTATAGTGGCATTTATACTATATTTAGGGGGGTATTCAATCTGGAGGTCCCGTCGTGACCCTGTCCCGTTCTCAGTCAGCTCGACCGAGAACATGCAGGCGGGATTCAATGTCCCAACTGCAGCAGGTCAAGAAGAAGGCATGGCCACGAGTTGCGGCTGGAAGGGGGGGTGCAGCCGGCAACTCGTCACTTCCCGGCCGTTCTCGGCAGAATGAGCCCAACAGCTTGTGAAATCGGGCTCGTTCTGCCGAGATACTCTGCTCAATGCTGTCAAGGAAGACAGCATGGAATAGGGCCCGCTGGCCATCTCCCCCGTGGGGAGATGGTCGCCGTTGATTGGATACCCCCCTAAGTCTTTGGATTTTTGAGACCCAAGTGCATGATTTTTCATTTTCTGGCATTAAACTGTTGTTGCAATGCTCTTGACCATTCCTCTAATCTACCTGGATCATCAATCATTTATTTTACCCCTTCTAGTGTGTTTACCCTGTTGCATCATCATCAAAAAGGCACATTTTACCCTCAATTCCAATTGCAATATCACCAATAAAGATATTAAAAAGCACTGGTCCAAGTACATATCCACTTGTAACCTTTCCCTCCTTTCACTCTACAACTCTCTGTTTTCTGTCTGCACCCAAGATCTTATCCATTCAACCATCTTAGAATCCAATCCCAAGCTTTCAAGTTTATTTAATAGTCTGCGATGTGGGACAATGTCAAAAGCCTTACTAAAGTTTAGATAAGCTACATCTACAGCCCCACCTTGACCTATTACTTTAGTCACCCAGTCAAAAAAGTTGTTTGACATGATCTTCCCCCAGTAAACATATGCTGTTTCGGATCATGTAAATTGCTGGTTTTGAGATATTCTACAAGTCTTTATTTCAAGAGTGTTTCCATCAATTTCCCTACTACTGATGTAAAGCTTATTGGTCGATAGTTGCGTACCTCTTCCTTGCTTCCATTTTTGTGCAATAGGACTACATTCACTGTTTTTCTGTCCTCTGGGATTACTCCAGTAGCTAGTGACTGGCTGAATAATTCTGTTAATTGTTTTACAACATCATGTTAAAGCAAAACAACATCACTTGTGCAATAATGGTAATGTGTTGCTAGAAAGGAAGATGCTATCTAAAAAGGACATGCCAGGTTGGTATGGGCAACCAACATGATTGTCATGTATCATCTACCACTATATAGAAGGGTGACTGTGAATGTTGAACAATAGCAACATTGTGTAATACATGTCATCATTGGCCACAAAAATAGAAATGGGAGTTATGTTTAATGAGTAATCAATCATAATAAGTAGCATATAACAATGGATCAACCACATCTCATCACGTGCTATACTACAGTATGTAATAATTGCTGTTTGTTTTATTTCAGGTGGCATGATTTCAAATGTAACCTGAAAAAAAAACTTACAGCACGGTGGACGCACAGCCAGACCACTGGGGCTGGCAGGATGCCCAGAAATCTTTAACTGTCCTCCCTGGAACTACTTGCTGAGCCTTGTGTGGCTATCGAGGATATCCGGGGAGTCAGTAATATGGACAGTGAGGCCCCAGTGGAAGTGTTTGCGGCTGAACTGGAAGGTAAATTGTGTGCATGACATTACAAGGTATTTTTACTTGTCCTTGAATGTGATTTAATTGCTATTTTGTTTTTTTAGAAGAAAATGCATGTCCACCATGTGAGACTTCGGCACTAGCAGAGGAGCCATCATCCAGGTCACCGGTGCAGCATTCACAAAGCCACTATCCTGATGCTGTAGGGGGACGCTGCTGAATACCATACTGCAGCAGGGAGAGGCAGCAGCAGAGCGGCAGACTAGGACCGAGGAGGTCCTTAAAGCTATTGTCAACAGTCAGCAGGCAATAGCTGCCAGTCAGCAGGTCATAGCTGAGCAAGCTGTTCGGCAAAATGCCCTGTTGGCCAGGCAGAATGACCTCCTCCTCCGCCACAATGAGCTTGTGGCGGAGCTAATATCCAGTAATAGGGCCCTAATGTCTGTGGCTTCTGCTGCTAACAAAACTTCAGCACTCCCTGCTGCCGGAAGGGAAAGAGCAAGACCCCTGTCCACAGCAGATGATCCCCCCAACCCACCAGCACAACGTGCCAGAAGAGCTGCTGCAGGTGGCAAGGCCCCTACCAAGGGCAAACGTGGCCGAAAATAATGCACTTGTGGCATCCGTATTATTCTCCGCCATTATGTTGTCCCAATTTTGTTCTTTTGTTGTGTGTGTCAGCTTCGGGTTTTTATTTTTTTCACCCATTTATCCAGCACTGACTTACTGCTTCCAATTGAACCTGAGGAATGTGTTTAATTAATCACAAATGACCAGAGGACTGGCTTGTATTGTGCTCAGCTGGGAGTATTTTAGGTGCGGGCATACTAATTGGGCGATCCGAATGCCTAGCGCATGAACCTTTGCCTTCCAAGTTGTGAAAGCTGCTTGTTTTCACAGAATATTTCTGCTGTGTTGGTTCGCTTACGCTCGGTGTCTGGTCCAAATGCACACTTATCACTGTTCTTGCACTCCCAAGTGTACGCCCAGATTTACGCCCAGTTTCGCCCCCCTTTGAAACCGCGCCCTTATACACGCCCACATGACGCCCATATTTCCCGAGAGTGTTCGGTGGACATTTATAGACTGTATTGTTGAGAACGAGTGTGGAGACACAGTGTTGCACATGCGCATTGCGTTGCTTACGCATGTGCAGTAAGCTAAAAGTCGCCTTCCGAAAGACCGGACCGAAAGACCGGACCGACTCAACCAGAATAACCCCCTAAGTGTCATAAAATTGTGTTTACTTCAAGGTCCAGGTAATACCCACGCCATACATTATTAAAATTTTTCCCTGAATACACAACCCCTGCCGTGTGACTCTCGCTCACTCAATAAGCGATTGAGCTCTTAGCACTATCTTTCTAAGGTATTGGTTCTGCCTCTCTTTGCAATCTTGATAAAATTGCACATACGTCACTGTCTGATGTTTATGTCACCACCCACATGCGGTAATCTATATCTTTATATAATCTATAGGCACTTGAATCCACATCCGCTATTAGTATACAGGACAAGGGGTTGTAGTTATCTTTGCATTTGATTTATAAACATGGAGAGAAAGAAGACTCATTGTGGGGGCAGTCTTATGAAATGTATACATATACCTGTATTTTACCCAAGTGTGGAGAAAAATATGTTGAAAAGGTGGTAATAATTTAAAATGTAACTTTTAATAATCACGTTTTAATATAAGTGGTATATAACAAAAATGGGTACTTGTGTATTTTGGCGGCGCCCATCGCATCGCATACCATAACGCATACGATGGTATGCGATGCGATATCGTTCGATAGTGTACGATGGCATACAATTTTCAAATTGTATGCCATTGTACATGGCATACAATGCCATACGATGCGATGCGATTAAACATTGTATAAGCACCCTAATGGGTGCTTATACAATGTTAAGCACCCTAATGGGTGCTTACAATGTTAAATGCACCCCCACGCCACCCCCCCACTATAAACGTGAACCCGAAGCATGGCGAGCGCAGCGAGCCCGCGAGGGGCGGTGGTACGCGTCCTACGACCTTTTCATACCCCCACTATCCACGTCGGCGTGGAGTTGAGAATAGAATAGTGTGGCGAGCGCAGCGAGCCACCGAGCCCGAAGTGTGGCGAGCGCACGCGGATACCAGTGAAGCCCGCGAAGGGACGCGTTTACCTGTGAAGGTATCCGCGTGCGCTCGCCACACTATTCTATTCTCAACTCCACGCCGACGTGGATAGTGGGGGTATAAAAAGGTCGTAGGACGTGTACCGCCGCCCCTCGCGCGCTCGCCACGCTTCGGGTTCACGTTTATAGTGGGGGGGTGGCGTGGGGGTGCATTTAACATTGTAAGCACCCATTAGGGTGCTCAAAAGCGTATAGGGGGTCAAAATCGCATCGCATGCCATCGGGTACATGGCATGCGATGCGATGCGATACGTTCATCGTATGATGCACATCGGGGGCGCCGCTATAATACACAAGTACCCAAAAATGAATCAATAATTTTTTAGATTAAAAAGTAAAAAGTAAAACCGCACTGCAGAAGGATGTCACACCCCTGTCTGTGATCATTTGTTCACTTTCCAATAATTATTTTCCTTTTTAAATAATTGGGCTCGTAGTTTATATGATAAAGTTATCAAATATTAGAGAAGGAGCTCGTACAAGTTTGAACCGCTGCACTGTGATTAATAAGGCATAATTGCCAGTAAGTTCGATATGTCATAACTTAGTATATTTATTCACAGTAGCAATTATGCTGTGTACTTAACAGATACATATAGCAAAGGATGGCAATCAGAGAAAAAACCCAAAGTGAGGTTTACACAGCATTAAATCTCTAGGCTGGCACAGTTATGAAACGTAACAATTGTTGCATATTCCATGAGAAACATAGCAGATAGAACTTTAGGTATGTGAACATAACACTTTGGAGGTTATTCTGGTTGGTGCAGTAATGTCCGCCGATGTTTTGTGTCTGTGCATGTGCAGAGGCGTCTCTGCGCATGTGCGAAAGGAACGCCCGTCCAAATTCCGCATGAAATGTGTACACTACGAAAAGAGGGTGGAGAGGGGCGTGAAGGGCAGTTTGGGCTCATTACCATATGTTTACACCCCTCGTTTCATGGGCGTTCCCATGCAAACGCTAGGCGTACGTATGGTAATGCGGCCGTGATGCACGTGTAGGGGGCGGACATATGACATTGCCGGATGTCAGCTGCCCGCCAAGATCCCTGCTTTTGCACGGAGACATGCCCGTGTGGTCTGAGGTTGCGGAAGCTGCCTGACCACTCGGTCCTGCATTCGATGGTCTGCGACCATCGTATGATGGGGGAGGTTCCCTGAGATGGAGGAGGTGTATTCATGAGAAACACACTTGCGGTCCGTTCGGACAGCTTCTTACCGCATTCGGACGGAGTGAGTGATGAGTATGGAAGGCGGGGTTTAGGACGCACGGTCCTGGCCGCATATTCGGATCCGGCCGCACCGACCAGAATAAGGCCCATTGTCTTAATAGCTTAAGTATCTCTTAATAGTGCATATAAATTAGACATAAATTATGCAACAGTGTCAACAGGGCCGGCCTTAGGCATAGGCACACTAGGCAATTGCCTAGGGCATTTGGAATTACTAGGGGCATCAGCAGCTTCTGCTGATTAAAATGATATGCAGCATGCCTATATTCTGTGTGAGTGAGGCTGTATCTGCATATGAAATAGTGTATTCATGGAAATCACTGTAACATAGCATTCCGTATGCAGGTACAGCCACAGTCGCACACAAAATATAGGCATGCCGCATATCATTTTAATCATCGGAAGCTCCTTGTGTGTGCTGGTCATAACAATGCAAATAAGACGAATTTTCAGCAAAAAAGGCACCCAACGTTAGCAGAAGGGCCAGGAGCTGCATGGCCTATTGAGACAATATGTATGAGGAAACATCTGAATCCAAGCAGAGGCAGAGGTCACAGTATTAGCGGCTGTGCGAGTGCGGTCTGCGGGTGGGTTGGTTGTGCAATAGTGTTCGGTATATTCGTAAGGTGGCATTATGTGTGTCATGTATAAATGCATTAATAATGTGCGACATATGTGTAACAAGCATTATGTGTGTCATGTGTATAAGGGCATTAATAATGTGCGACATGTGTAATGGGCATTTTGTGTGTCATGTGTATAAGGGCATTAATAATGTGAAACATATGTGTAAGGGGCATTATGTGTGTCATGTGTATGAAGGGCATTAATAAAGGTTGGCATAATGTGTAAGGGGCATGACGGTTATAAGGACATAAATAATGTGTGTCATGTGTAAGGGGCATTACTGTGTGGTATTATCAGGGGTGCCGAGAGAAAGGGGTAGGGGGTACAAATTACCCAGGCCAAAGCCTGATGGGAGGGCCCAGTGGGGGCCCTGGGCCCCCTCCCCTTAAGTGACAGCAGCAGCTGCAGCTCTTCTCCTCTGCCCAGCACACACTGCTTTGTGCTGGGTTGCAGTGTGGCCATGGAGGTGGTTAAAATACAATATTTTCTCAGGATTTTTTTCTAAGGGTATAATTTGAAAAGTAATGTATATAAGGTAAAGTGGTACTACAATGTGATGTAACATGAATAATGTGAATAAAGTTGCACTACTGTGTGGCATAATTTGAATTTGGGGTAAAATTGTGTGGCCATGCCCCTTCCCAGCAAGAACGCACCCCTATTTGGGCTGCGCACCAAATGTGTGCACTGTTTCTATTTAAAATATTGCAGGTAGGAGCACCAAAATGATGACTGCTATGATGAGGGTTGATGGTGCTGGGAAAGGGGAGCAGTGTCAGAGGCGGAACTAGTGGCGGTGCTAGGGGGCACCAGCCAAAATCTTGCCTAGGGCATCATTTAGGCTAGGGCCGGCTCTGAGTGTCAACCAATTCGATAGTTATTTGTAGATAAAACAGCCTAGATAAGTAGTTATGCAACTGGAAATATATTGTTTCTAGATCATATTTGCATATAATATCAAAAAAACGAAACAATTGTCTTATATTACACTCTCTAAAGCCCCTTTCACCCATAGAAAGCCATACAATGTAATTTGAAATGTTTTTTTTCCTGCTTGTGGGCGGGGATCATGTGTGGTTATCATTTGGGTACTTGTGTATTTTGGCGGCGACGTGGATAGTGGGGGTATGAAAAGGTCGTAGGACGCTTACCGCCGCCCCTCACGGGCTTGCTGCGCTCGCCACGCTTCGGGTTCACGTTTATAGTGGGGGGGTGGCGTGGGGGTGCATTTAACATTGTAAGCACCCATTTGGGTGCTTAACATTGTATAAGCACCCATTAGGGTGCTTATACAATGTTTAATCGCATCGCATCGCATCGTATGGCATTGTATGCCATGTACAATGGCATACAATTTCAAAATTGTATGCCATCGTGCACTATCGTACGATATCGCGTCGCATCGCATACCATCGTATGCGTTATGGTATGCGATGCGATGGGCGCCACCAAAATACACAAGTACCATCATTTGTAGCAAATACCGTTTCTGAGCTGTTCAGAGTGCAGGGAAAACGGCTCAGAAATGTGTAGGATCCTGCTTTTAACACGTTTCAAAATACCGGTATTCTGTAACCGGTTAATTGACAATGGAGCTTTCACACTGCAGCTGTTCCCGTTTTAAAATGGTTAAAAAACGGCAATATGCAGTACCGTGTTAAAGCTGCAATGTGAAGCTGGCTATAGATTCTTTTGCAGTTAATTTAGAGACTAATGTGCCTGGTGATGTTTTCAGATAGATTATTTTGCATAGGAGGGCAATTCCTCAGTCAGACAAATTAGAGTAGGTCAGTTAGCCCAGAAAGAGGAAAAAGATAAAGGGAGAGATAAGATGTAACAAGGGCCGCATATGCTCGAGTGTAATTAAGAGCCTGTGAATTTGCAGAGATAAATAAAGTTGTAAACATTAAGATAAGGCCGGAGGCAAATAGTGAGTGGCAGTTAGATCTGCCCTATCAGGTAGCTGGGGGGCGGCAGCTTAGAGAGGGGTACTTATAGGCAAGCAGTCAGGAAAGGACTTCCTCTTTGAGTCTGGATTCCCACCCTCCCTTCCCTTCTACGTGCTACCTGGCTTTCGAGCCTTCACTAAATTTGATTTTAGATTCTATTACAATCGGCGGTTGAGCGCTCTCGACCAGCACTCAGGGGTGGTGTCAGGTGGTCTCCGTGGGGTATGGCCCGCCCCTCTGCCAAGAAGGTAGGCGAGTCCCGACTCAACGCGGTGGGGCGCTAGACACTTCCTGGAAGTGCCCGCGTCTGGCCCTAGGAGGGGCGTGGCATGCCTCTGCGGAGCGGGCTGTACACACAGTTGTTGAGTGATGTCAGCGAGTGGGGCGACCTGGTCGCCGCCATGAGTGACATCCGCGTGAGGGTGCTGGTCTCAAGTGCTTCTTCTTGCCATCCCTAAAACAATTAGGGTCATACCATCTTTCAATAAATATTCTAGATGACCTTTAAACTTACGCAGTTGGTGTCCGTGTCTTATTTATAGTTAAGGTGTCAGTGTGAGTTATTTCTAGGCTTAAGTGTTAGAAAAAGGTATAGGATAAAACAGCATAATTCTCTAGGCGCCTTAAGTAGACTGTTGGTGTCTATATCTCCCCCAATTTCTACTTTCCAGCCATCATAAATTAGAGGATGGCGGATGAGAGAATCGGGGAGAGACGCCTCAGTGAAAATAGAAGAGTGGACGAATAGTACCTTCTGCTGCTTCTTATGTCGGGTTATGTAGTCACTGTTGTTCAATTGAGCATTGTAGTGAGAACACACCCACCTTCAGGAGTGAGAGGATTAGGTGCCAACTAGGGAAGACGTGAAAATTGAAAATTAAGAAAGAGGATATAGAAAGAAGAAGGAGATAAAAGGAGAGATAAAGTAGACTGCTCGTTTCTATATCTCACCCAATTTCTACTTTCCAGCCATCATAAAATAGAGGATCGTGGATGAGAGAATCAGGGAGAGACGCCTCAGTAAAGATAGGAGAGTGGCCAATAGTACCTTCTGCTGCTCCTTATGTCAGGTTGTGTAGTCACTGTTGCTCAGTTGAGCTTTGCAGTGAGAGCACACCCACCTTCAGGAGTGAGAGAAGGATTAGGTGACTACTAGTGAGGGCATGCACTTCAGGGTTAAAGAAGTGAATGCAATAGTAACAATATAAATGCTGCTGGATTGTGGCTGCAATAAAGACAGCTAATGTTTAATCACTTATAAGTAATCAGTTTTATTTTGTCCTGCGAGATTTTCTAAGAAGCCAGGTATATAATATAAGACACAGTTTAAGTGTCGCTTGGCTGCGGCTGCAATATGAATGGCTGTTACTACGAAATTCACAGTTTCAAAGAGGGCAGGCACAGATCTCTACCATGTGCCGCTGGGCTGCAGCTACAATAAAATTTGAGTGGCGCTCGGTTGTGGCCGCAAAGTAGGTGGCTGCAACTTTACCAATCCAAGTTTCACTGGTGTTCAGTTCTTATGCTAAGCACAGTATGCACAGTTTTATAAAGGTAGATATAGATTTAGACTAGGTGCCGATGGACTGCGGCTACAATATAGACGGCTGCTGCCAGCATAAATCAATTTAGATAGAATAACTCCATTCTGTAGCTGTGTCTAGTGATGGCGATTGTCAGCTTGTGCAGGGGGTGAGTTGCTAGTGCATATAGAGCAGGTAGGAAGACGCGTTTCGCCCCTCCCAAGGGGCTTGTTCACATCATGTCTGGGCTATCATGATATCTAGTATTTAGATGCTCTAAAATTGGACTGATTAAACAATTTGTTAAGCAATGATAGCACATTGTCGTAAAGGATCCCAGATATACACCATATATAAGTCACCCGAGAGCCTACCGTGAGTTTCATAATTAGTAAATAAACAACATTGAGTAGTAGACGAACATAAATTGTTGAGTACGCATCAATATTAAAAGGAAAACTATACTGACAATGATAATTAGTAACAATTAATTGCTGATTCAGAAGGTTGAATGTTCCTATAAAATATTCAGGAGTAGGTTAGTTATTTAGAGATTGCGTATGGTCAATTTGACGATAATAATTTATTTATTTATTAAGGATATTTTACAGGAAAGTGATCATAGCAGTAGTTATGTAGAAATGATTTCATCATTTATTGTCGTAAGTATAGTGTTGTAAATTCATGGATCAATAATTAAATGATTGACATATACAACGTTAAGGGGTGATTATGTAATAAAAAGATAATTGTATTGGATCTCTAGTTAGATATTGAGGATATGATATAATAATCACTGGGACCTTATGTGACGATAGAGTGGAAACATGACGTATAAAGATTACTAGGGAGGATACATAATGGTCACCAGGTGGAGACTTGATGCGGATTCTCTTTTGTTTAGATTCTTGTGGTTGTTTGGGTTTTGATTATCTATTATATTGTTTTTGTTTATATCATAGAAATAGAAGATCAAGGATTTATAAAAAAAAGAGCTATCATTGATATGCTCGTTTAGGCCATTTGGTGACATAGGGCGGTATTCAATGAGCCTGATTCGCCATGTTTTTATGGCGAATTTGTGCTGTTTGGCGAATTTGTGACTAAAACGGTGAATCACCCTATTCAATGACCACATGGCGAATACATTTCAAGGTTTTTTTCACCATGATTCACCGAGTAGCAATCGCTATCTTTTTATGGTGAAGTGGAATGTGAACTTTTAAAATAAAGTGTTTTGTTTTTTACATTTGGTGTCAAAAAATCAGGAATTTTATTCTGAGGAGGGGCATGCTATTTTTATTCATGTGCTGTAAGCACATGAATATATATTTAATTTAAAAAAAATATATATATATATATATATATATTTTTTTTACACAGCAGCCAGCAGGGGGCGCCGGAGCCAAGCCGCTCATTACATATTCATATATTCACTGCACCCGATCGTTACGATCGGGTATAGTGAATATACGCTCCCCTGCTGGCACCCCCGGGGGGCAGCCTGTGCTGCCTGGCACCCAGGGAGCCCACCTACCCCCCACAAAGTTCTGGGGCAGGCAGAGAGACTACCATCTCTCTGCCTGGCCCCATCCTCAGGCTCCCTGCGGCAATCGCCGCAGGAGCTCATATTCGCCAGTCAGGGGCAGCGAGCCCCTGACACGTTGAATACCGGAGCCCGCCGGCTCCGGAACGTGGCGAATGTGCAGCGAATTCTAAAAAGGATTCGCTGCACCTCGCAGGTATTCTCATTGAATACCGCCCATAGTGTTTAGCGTGAAAGTCCAGAAACTTTCTTTTTTGAGGAGCTCATTAGTAAGATCACCTCCCCTGATGCCTAGATGGATGGCCTCAATTCCAAATGCTTTAAAGAAGCTCAGGTCCCCCTTGTGATTGTAATGGAAATGTCGGGCCACCGAGGTGAGTTGTTTTGACCGTGCTATGTCTGTAGCGGCATTACAGATTGTGCCAACATGTTCCAAGATACACTGTTTCATCATCCGGCTTGTCATTCCCACATACATGGCTCCACAGTTGCAGGTCACATACTGTAGAAGATCACTCCCTTCGTGCGGCAATTGGTATAGTCACAAATTTTATGACGATTACCATATCTGTCAATAATTTCTTTGTGTCTAACCATGTATTGACATGCCTTACAGACACCACAAGGGAATGAGCCAGTAAGTGTTGGAATTCTCGGTTTTGTCCTGGTGTAATGACTAGTAACCAGAAGGTCTCTCGGATTTGGTGACCTTCTCCAACTGATTGAAACCTTATCACCAATAATGTGGGCTCTCCTACTTCACTGCGGTGTCTCTCCCCGATTCTCTCATCCGCCATCCTCTAATTTGTGATGGCTGGAAGGTAGAAATTGGGTGAGATGTAGACACCAGCAGTCTACTTTATCTTTTTCCTCTTTCTAGGCTAACTGACCTACTCTAATTTGCCTGACTGACGAATTGCCCTCCTATGCAAAAGAATCTATAGCCAGCTTCACATTGCAGCTTTAACACGGTACTGTATATTGCCGTTTTTTTACCATTTTAAAACGGTACCAGCTGCAGTGTTAAAGCTCCATTGTCAATTTACCGGTTACAGAATACCGGTATTTTGAAACGTGTTAAAAGCAGGATCCTACACATTTCTGAGCCGTTTTCCCTGCACTCTGAACAGCTCAGAAACGATATTTGCTACAAATGATAACCACACATGATCCCCGCCCACAAGCAGGAAAAAAAAAACATTTCAAATTACATTGTATGGCTTTCTATGGGTGAAAGGGGCTTTAGAGAGTGTAATATAAGACAATTGTGTCGTTTTTAAGATATTACACGCAGATATGATCTAGAAACAATATATTTCAAGTTGCATAACTACTTATCTAGGCTGTTTTATCTACAAATAACTATCGAATTGGTTGACACTGTTGCATAATTTATGTCTAATTTATATGCACTATTAAGAGATACTTAAGCTATTAAGACAAAGTGTTATGTTCACAAAGCTAAAGTTCTATCTGCTATGTTTCTTATGGAATATGCTACAATTGTTATGTTTCATTACTGTGCCAGCCTAGAGATTTAATGCTGTGTAAACCTCACTTTGGGTTTTTTCTCTGATTGCCATCTTTTGCTATATGTATCTGTTAAGTGCACAGCATAATTGCTACTGTGAACAAATATACTAAGTTATGACATATCGAACTTACTGGCAATTATGCCTTATTAATCACAGTTCAGCGGTTCAAACTTGTACGATCTCCTTCTCTAATATTTGATAACTTTATCATATAAAATACAAACCCAATTATTTGAAAAGGAAAAAAAATATTGGAAAGTGAACAATTGATCACAGACAGGGGTGTGACATCCTTCTGCAGTGCGGTTTTACTTTTTAGTCTAATAAATTCTTGATTAATTTTTGTTATACACCACTTATATTAAAACGTGATTATTAAAAGTTAAGTTTTAAATTATTACCACCTTTTCAACATATTTTTCTCCACACTTGGGGTAAAATACAGGTATATGTATACATTTCGTAAGTGTGCCCCCACAATGATTGGACATCTCCTTGATAAAGATCCATGACGCTGGATCAAAACATCGGAGGCGGTATTTATTTGGTCCTTAAGCATCACTTGGTATGTTCTTCTCTTTTTTTCTATGTTTTTTAATAAAACACAACAGATTGTTTATATATATATATATATATATATATATATATATATATATATATATATATATATATATATATATATATATATATATATATATATATAGTAGAGAAGGACCACGGCACTTAAAGGAACTTTTTCTAAACAGTGTGTATTGTAAGAAGATATCAACCAATGTTTTGGAGCAATTAAGCTCCTTTATTCAAGTTAAATTAGTGAACCTTGAATTAAATTAATTAACCTTGACAAAGGAGCTTAATTGCTCCGAAACGTTGGTTGATATTTTTTTGACAATACAGACTGTTTAGAAAAAGTTCCTCTGAGTGCCGTGGTCCTTCTCTATTCTACAACATTGTTTACCAGGGGTAACGGGGTCAGTGAGCAGTTGGGAGAGTGCCAGGCTGCCATCAAGTGTGTGTGTGTATATATTTATATATATATATATATATATATATATATATATATATATATATATATATATATATATATATATGTATGTATTGGTTAATATGGGCAACACCTCTGTTTGTAATCTTTGAAAGGTTTGATTACTCTCCCCTTACATGTTAAAATTAATTTCACATTGACAATTTTATCTATTGTCAATGTGAGTTTAGAACATACCCTTCCATGTCTCCAGATTATGGCCGCTTCGTTAATATGTATTTTCTCATCTTCCAATGTTCCTGTTTTTCTTAATAATAACCTAAAATAACTTTCATTTTTTTTCAGAAAACTTAGCCAATTTTTAATAGTGATAGAAAGCGGAAAGTCTCCTTTTTCAGTAAAACTTATTGTGTCACCAGAATGATCCTTATAAATGACTTTCTTTAAGTAGCTGTGAAGCTTCTGAAAAAAAAAAGGGGTAGAAAATATTAGAGATGAGAACAAGTAAATATAGAACATTATAAAGGTGAGATGCTGTAATACAGTAGACTGATGTTGATAACAGACAGCAATGACCGGTCATGTCTCATGAGGCATACACACCGGAACATCTATAATGGGTACAAGGTGTACATGCCCCTGGCTCCAGAGGGGATCACACCCCACACCCATTTATTCCTACTCACCTCTCCATTGCTTCAGCGCTGGCTGTACAGCTACATAAATCACTGGGAAAATGACCCACAGCCATTTTCAATGGATTTGCACATGCGCAGTAGAGGTGTCCCCTGTAACGCAGCACAGGAGCCATGTTCCCGGAGACCTGTATATGCCAAAGTCTTTTGTACCAAAAGAGTGAGAGGGGCCCAATTGAATGTCGTTTACCTGTTTTGAAATCTTGCAGCCCAGCGATCAGGTCTGAATTGGGCCCTAAGTGTGAGGTTTAAGACATTACACGAGACACTAAGGGGTTTATTTACTAAGATAGGCGTAATATTAAAGATGGGGTGTTGCTTTGGGCACCCAATCAGATTCTGTATATTATAGAACAGTGGTTCTCAAACTCATTCCTCAGGACCTCACACAGGTCACGTTTTCCAGGTCACCCGAAAGTTGCACTATTACTCATTGACAAATTTTAAAAGATCCACAGATGGAACTAATTATTTCACTTGTTTCTGTGAGTAGACCTGCAAAACATACACTGCAAAAAAATCTCCAATAAGACAGTCTTTCTATAGGTGGATAGATATAGTTACCACAGTTCGACCACTTGGGGAATTATTCCAATTCGGAATGCATAACAGTAGTATCCTCCATATTGGTGGTGTTAATGAGAGTTAAAGAGATGTGGAGCAACAGTAGGTATGTCTGGAAAAGGTCTCTATTGGGTGGGTGGCTGGTCCAGATCCTAATAGAGCACAGTGGGATGCTCAGTAGGTGTCTAGAGTCCCTATTCCTGATGCGTTTCACTGTAGCCAGGTACAGATTTATCAAATGTTTCTCATATCAAGGGTTTTTACAAGGTACAGATGTAGTGCCCCTCATTCAGGCAAGGGCTGGCAAAACTATAGCCAGCCACCGCCAGCCACCAGCTCCCGCCACGGGGCGCACACACACACGAGAATCTCATGCGCCCCGTGGCGACAGAGCTACCACGGGTCCCCCGCTGCCTCGCCGCCCCGTCTAGTCCTAACCCTCCCAAATACTGCCTAACCCCTGTACCTCACCACCTAAACCTAACTCTCCCTGCCCAGCATATGTCCCTCTCTCACTGCCCATTATCTGTCCCCCATCCCTCTCTGCCCAGCATCTGTCCCCCTCTCACTGCCCATTATCTGTCCACCAATCCCCCTCTGTCCAGGACCTGTCCCCGCCTTCCCAGCATCTGTCTCCTCCCCACCCTCTGCCCATATCTGCACCACTCTCTCTCCACACATATGTACCACCCTCTCGCTGCCCAGCATCTATCATCCTCTCCCTGCCCAGCATCTATCCCCCTCTCCCTGCACACCATCTGTTCCCCTCTCCTTGCTCTTCATCTCTCCCCCCTCTCTGACCATATTTCCCCCCCTCTCTCTGTCAGGGGAGCTCAGTTGGCACAGTGCCTGCAGCCCATGGCAATGAGCATGGAAACCCCCACCAACGAGCATATGGGTAAAAAATGTAATTAATATATTGCAGGGGAGGGGGCAGAAACTTTTTTGGCAGGGGGGCGCAAAATTTATAGTTACTCCACTGCCATAGAGGGTGCTCTTGCGGGCCCCGGGCAAAGGGTGCTCCATCTGTACAGGAGGGAAACATTCTTCAGAGGAAGAGGAGCAGCAGAACACGAGGACATGCACTGACACTAGAGGGAGGAAGGTACAGGTGGGAGACATTCTTCACAGGAAGAGAAGCAGCAGAACACGAGGACATGCACTGACACTAGAGGGAGGAAGGTACAGGTGGGAGACATTCTTCACAGGAAGAGGAGCAGCAGAACACGGGGACATGCACTGACACTAGAGGGAGGAAGGTGCAGGTGGGAGACATTCTTCACAGAAAGAGGAGCAGCAGAACACGAGGGCATGCACTGACACTAGAGGGAGGAAGGTACAGGTGGGAGACATTCTTCACAGGAAGAGGAGCAGCAGAACATGAGGACATGCACTGACACTAGGGGGAGGAAGGTACAGGTGGGAGACATTCTTCACAGGAAGAGGAGCAGCAGAACACGAGGACATGCACTGACACTAGAGGGAGGAAGGTACAGGTGGGAGACATTCTTCACAGGAAGAGGAGCAGCAGAACACGGGGACATGCACTGACACTAGAGGGCGGAAGGTACAGGTGGGAGACATTCTTCACAGGAAGAGGAGCAGCAGAACACGGGGACATGCACTGACACTAGAGGGCGGAAGGTACAGGTGGGAGACATTCTTCACAGGAAGAGGAGCAGCAGAACACGGGGACATGCACTGACACTAGAGGGAGGAAGGTACAGGTGGGAGACATTCTTCACAGGAAGAGGAGCAGCAGAACACGAGGACATGCACTGACACTAGAGGGAGGAAGGTACAGGTGGGAGACATTCTTCACAGGAAGAGGAGCAGCAGAACACGAGGACATGCAATGACACTAGGGGGAGGAAGGTGCAGGTGGGAGACATTCTTCACAGGAAGAGGAGCAGCAGAACACGAGGACATGCACTGACACTAGAGGGTGGAAGGTACAGGTGGGAGACATTCTTCACAGGAAGAGAAGCAGCATAATACAAGGATATGCACTGACACTAGAGGAAGAAAGGTACAGGTGGGAGACATTCTTCACAGGAAGAGAAGCAGCATAATACGAGGATATGCACTGACACTAGAGGAAGAAAGGTACAGGTGGGAGACATTCTTCACAGGAAGGGGAGCAGCAGAACACGAGGACAGGTACTGACACTAGAGGGAGGAAGGTACAGGTGGGAGACATTCTTCACAGGAAGAGGAGCAGCAGAACACGAGGACATGCACTGACACTAGGGGGAGGAAGGTACAGGTGGGAGACATTCTTCACAGGAAGAGGAGCAGCAGAACACGAGGACATGCACTGACACTAGAGGGAGGAAGGTACAGGTGGGAGACATTCTTCACAGGAAGAGGAGCAGCAGAACACGAGGACATGCACTGACACAAGAGGGAGGAAGGTACAGGTGGGAGACATTCTTCACAGGAAGAGGAGCAGCAGAACACGAGGATAGGTACTGACACTAGAGGGAGGAAGGTACAGGTGGGAGACATTCTTCACAGGAAGAGGAACAGCAGAACACGAGGATAAGCACTGACACTAGAGGGAGGAAGGTACAGGTGGGAGACATTCTTCACAGGAAGAGGAGCAGCAGAACACGGGGACATGCACTGACACTAGAGGGAGGAAGGTACAGGTGGGAGACATTCTTCACAGGAAGAGGAGCAGCAGAACAAGAGGACATGCACTGACACTAGAGGGAGGAAGGTACAGGTGGGAGACATTCTTCACAGGAAGAGGAGCAGCAGAACACGAGGACATGCAATGACACTAGGGGGAGGAAGGTGCAGGTGGGAGACATTCTTCACAGGAAGAGGAGCAGCAGAACACGAGGACATGCACTGACACTAGAGGGAGGAAGGTACAGGTGGGAGACATTCTTCACAGGAAGAGAAGCAGCATAATACAAGGATATGCACTGACACTAGGGGAAGAAAGGTACAGGTGGGAGACATTCTTCACAGGAAGAGAAGCAGCATAATACGAGGATATGCACTGACACTAGAGGAAGAAAGGTACAGGTGGGAGACATTCTTCACAGGAAGGGGAGCAGCAGAACACGAGGACAGGTACTGACACTAGAGGGAGGAAGGTACAGGTGGGAGACATTCTTCACAGGAAGAGGAGCAGCAGAACACGAGGACATGCACTGACACTAGGGGGAGGAAGGTACAGGTGGGAGACATTCTTCACAGGAAGAGGAGCAGCAGAACACGAGGACATGCACTGACACTAGAGGGAGGAAGGTACAGGTGGGAGACATTCTTCACAGGAAGAGGAGCAGCAGAACACGAGGACATGCACTGACACAAGAGGGAGGAAGGTACAGGTGGGAGACATTCTTCACAGGAAGAGGAGCAGCAGAACACGAGGATAGGTACTGACACTAGAGGGAGGAAGGTACAGGTGGGAGACATTCTTCACAGGAAGAGGAACAGCAGAACACGAGGATAAGCACTGACACTAGAGGGAGGAAGGTACAGGTGGGAGACATTCTTCACAGGAAGAGGAGCAGCAGAACACGAGGACATGCACTGACACTAGAGGGAGGAAGGTACAGGTGGGAGACATTCTTCACAGGAAGAGGAGCAGCAGAACACGAGGACATGCACTGACACTAGAGGGAGGAAGGTACAGGTGGGAGACATTCTTCACAGAAAGAGGAGCAGCAGAACACGAGGACATGCACTGACACTAGAGGGAGGAAGGTACAGGTGGGAGACATTCTTCACAGGAAGAGGAGCAGCAGAACAAGAGGACATGCACTGACACTAGAGGGAGGAAGGTACAGGTGGGAGACAGTCACAGGACGAGGAGCAGCAGAACACGAGGACATGCACTGACACTAGAGGGAGGAAGGTAATGGTGGGAGACATTCTTCACAGGAAGAGGAGCAGCAGAACAAGAGGACATGCACTGACACTAGAGGGAGGAAGGTACAGGTGGGAGACAATAGTCACAGCAAGAGGAGCAGCAGAACACGAGGACATGCACTGACACTAGAGGGAGGAAGGTACAAGTGGGAGATATTCTTCACAGGAAGAGGAGCAGCAGAACACGAGGATATGCACTGACACTAGAGGGAGGAAGGTACAGGTGGGAGACATTCTTCACAGGATGGGGAGCAGCAGAACACGAGGACATGCACTAACACTAGGGGGAGGAAGGTACAAGTGGGAGACATTCTTCACAGGAAGAGGAGCAGCAGAACACGAGGACATGCACTGACACTAGAGGGAGGAAGGTACAGGTATGAGACATTCTTCACAGGAAGAGGAGCAGCAGAACACGAGGACATGCACTGACACTAGAGGGAGGAAGGTACAGGTGGGAGACATTCTTCACAGGAAGAGGAGCAGCAGAACACGAGGACATGCACTGACACTAGAGGGAGGAAGGTACAGGTGGGAGACATTCTTCACAGGAAGAGGAGCAGCAGAACAAGATGACATGCACTGACACTAGAGGGAGGAAGGTACAGGTGGGAGACATTCTTCACAGGAAGAGGAGCAGCAGAACACAAGGACATGCACTGACACTAGAGGGAGGAAGGTACAGGTGGGAGACATTCTTCACAGGAAGAGGAGCAGCAGAACAAGAGGACATGCACTGACACTAGAGGGAGGAAGGTACAGGTGGGAGACATTCTTCACAGGAAGAGGAGCAGCAGAACACGAGGACATGCACTGACACTAGAGATAGGAAGGTACAGGTGGGAGACATTCTTCACAGGAAGAGGAGCAGCAGAACACGAGGACATGCACTGACACTAGAGGGAGGAAGGTACAGGTGGGAGACATTCTTCACAGGAAGGGGAGCAGCAGAACACGAGGACATGCGCTGACATTAGGGGGAGGAAGGTACAGGTGGGAGACATTCTTCACAAGAAGGGGAGCAGCAGAACACGAGGACAGGTACTGACACTAGAGGGAGGAAGGTACAGGTGGGAGACATTCTTCACTGGAAGAGGAGCAGCAGAACACGAGGACATGCACTGACACTAGGGGGAGGAAGGTACAGGTGGGAGACATTCTTCACAGGAAGAGGAGCAGCAGAACACGAGGAAATGCACTGACACTAGAGGGAGGAAGGTACAGGTGGGAGACATTCTTCACAGGAAGAGGAGCAGCAGAACACGAGGACAGGTACTGACACTAGAGGGAGGAAGGTACAGGTGGGAGACATTCTTCACAGGAAGAGGAGCAGCAGAACACGAAGACATGCACTGACACTAGAGGGAGGAAGGTACAGGTGGGAGACATTCTTCACAGGAAGAGGAGCAGCAGAACACGAGGACATGCACTGACACTAGGGGGAGGAAGATTCAGGGGAAATCTAAGGAAGAATTACTTCACAGAAAGAGTAGTAGATAAGTGGAATAGCCTCCCATCAGAGGTGGTAGAGGCAAATAGAGTAGTACAATTTAAACATGCTTGGGATAGGCATATTGATATCCTTACAAAGAAATAATAATAAAACATGATTTGATGTATCAAAATAGGGGCAGACTAGATGGGCCAAGTGTTTCTTATCTGCTGTCAAATTCTAGGTTTCTATGTAGGTTTCACAGGATCAAAGGTGATAAATAAATAAACTGTAGATTCTGATTGGTTGCCTATGGCAAAATCCCATCTTCAAATTTTAGGGTAAATGTACTAAAGCTTGTAAAATGAAAAGAAGTTCTGGAGAGGGTCAGTATAACAGTCACTAGATCACCCACTAATGGTCGACAGTGACTAGGTCGACATCTAAAAATAGTTGACATACCATTGGTCAACATGGATTGAAGGTTGACACAAGCTTAAGGTCGACATCGACACTGTATAAGTGTACCATGTCCCCTCACATATAATATTCTCACTCCATGCCCACTTATTACAGGTAGGTCTAAAAAAAAAAAAAAATTAAACTCCTGACGACCTTTTGAGTGTCAATCATGTCTATGTTGACATTAATCTGGTGTCAACCTTCTGACATAGTCAGCCTAAGGTATGTTGACCATTCTTAGGTGTCGACCTATACATAGTATACCCAGGGACCGAACACCCAGGAGAGACACTGGTGGAATGACTTGATGTAGGAGGGAGGTGGGAAGAATCTTGATATTAAGGATAGTAATATTAGGGCCTTGTAAGTTATCTTCCTTTTAAAACTGAGCTATGAATCTGCAGTACACCTGTCAATATACTCATTCTCTCATTGCTGGTATTGTCCAATAACTCAGCTGTACCTGTCAATAGACTCACTCATGCTCTCAGTGCTAGTATTGTCCAATAACCAAGCTGTACCTGTCAATAGACTCACTCATGCTCTCAGTGCTGGTATTGTCCAATAACCAAGCTGTACCTGTCAATAGACTCACTCATGCTCTCAGTGCTGGTATTGTCCAATAACCAAGCTGTTCTACTTAGGCCTGTAATACTCTTGTGCTGTTTGGGTCAATATAACCCAGGTCATAAAATTACACTTTTCATTATTTTTTAAACAAGAAATGTTCTTCAAACTTGTATTAGAGTAAGTAACATTCAGATGAACAAACCAAAACAAATAACAATGACAAACACAATGACTATATATATATATATATATATATATATATATATATATATATATATATATATCTTATATATTTGGCTACATCTGTCACTCAAAGTGTGTCTGGAGATATAACCCTGGGTGGAGCCTCTGACTCACATGACTGACTCACATGACAGAGAACCAGCCCAGTGAGCCCACAGACAGTGCCAGACACCCTCTCTGCCTCTCCATGTTACACAGCAAAGACACAGCTACTCACCAGACACACCAGGTGAGCGCCCCACACCTCCATACCTCCCAACATGACCCTCTCCAGGAGGGACAGAATGCTCTGTTTGTGGACTTCCATCTTAATTTATGATTGTCATCACCTGTCATTTCAAACAGGGTAATTGATAAGAAAGGTGTTTAAGCACAGGTGATGGTAATCCATAAATTAAGAAGAAAGTCCAGAAACAGAGCAATGTGTCCCTCCTGGAGACGGTCATGTTGGGTATGCACCTCCCTCCCTCCTCCCCCCCCCCCCATTCACGGCATCACCACGATTAAATGGCACAGGCAAAACACTGACATGGCTATGGTCGACAATGAAAACGGTTGACAAGATTTATTTTTCACTTTTTCAATGTTTTCATATTCATTCTCATGTGTCGACATGGACACCAATGAAGTGCCACACTTATGTCAACATAATTCATAACCCCCCAATTCGTAACCCCCCCTAGCGTGAGTCACACCCCCTCCCGCGCTTTGCGGACCCCCGCCCTCTCCCGCGATTTGCGGACACCTGCGCCCCCTCCCTCCCTTGATTCACGGCACCCCCCCCCCGCCCCTCCCGCAATTCACGGCACCTCTAAGCCCCTCTTTAGTCCCCCGTATACTCACACACCCCTATCACTACCCAGCTTCCTGCTCTCCTGAACCGTAACTTCCACCACTGGGGAGTCGCTGACGCTGTGTTGCCCACATACCCCTATCATGCCTCATAGCCCAGCCTCCTGCTCTCATGCACCCGAACTCCCACCCAGTAGGAGAAGACACTGACTCAGGGCCACCATCCTGTACTCCTGTACTGCCACACTGGACCCTCACCCTCTGGCAGAAGCTGCACTGTGTCTCCCACCCTCTTCTTTAGTCCCCCTTATGCCCACACACCCCTATCACTACCCAGCCTCCTGTTTTCCTGTGTCGTGACCTCCGCCAGTGGGGAGCTGCTGACTCAAAAACACCCTACTATACTATTGCACACACACACACCTAAACAACATGCACACACAGCCCCCCCCCCACACCCACAAATGTCACTGTACCCTCCACACTATCAATGTACATCTTACTCTGTAACCGCTTTTTAATTAAACAAAACAATACACACCCCCTTCCACATCATATGCTCTCTATTTAACACATTTCACCTATAACACAAGTTGCAATACAGGCCATCTTTCATACAATTCTAACCATCTTTCTCATATACAAATGTTCACAAATTAAGGGGGTGCAGCCCCTTACGACGGTGTGAAGAGCGCCCGTAGGGCGCGATGAATCACCTAGTATATATATATATATAGTAGAGAACGGTGGTGCGGCACTCACGACCAATAATTCAGTAAGCACGATAGGCCAGTTTGTTCGGTCAACGTTTCAAAATTTTTAATTTTGTCATCAGGATAAAAAACATATGATAACACCAACCTTATAAAGACGTACACCACGTGCAATTCTCTCCGGAGTGAGAGACGAATTGCTTTCTGGCATTAAATCCAAGAAAACACTTGAGAATGTCATCCCCCTAGTGACACGCTTCAATGTGACATCCAACTCCACCATGGCCACTGTTAGAAGGAACTGGCCGATCCTGGAAAGTGACAAAAACCTGCCTTTCGCAGGACAGAAAGCCATGCCCTGTTTCACTAGAGGTCAAAACCTTAAACAATTATTGGTCAAAAACAATATTAGCTACCACCCCATGCCACCCAAAAAGACCTGGCTGGGTGAACAACGCATCGGTAATTTTAAATGCACATGCGTGACCTGTCAATTTTTATTGACGGGCAATACTTTTAATCACCCCCATACAGGGAAAGTGTTTAACATCAATTATCACTTCACTTGTAACTCCTCCTTCATTGTGTACGTCATTATATGCCCATGTAGTTTATACTACGTGGGAAAAACTGAGAGGAAAATGAAGGAACGATTAGCCATGCATCGGTGCTCCATCCGCAGTGCTCTAGAGACCGGCAAAAGTGAGCAGCCTGTCGCGAGGCACTTTGCCGTTAAAAAACATCCCCTGTCTAGCCTGCGATACCGTGCTATTGACTGCATCCCCCCATCTAAGAGGGGTGGAGACAGGGCACGAGCCTTGTTACAAAAAGAACTATGGTGGATACAGTACATCAGCTAGACACAATCTACCCACGGGGTCTTAATGAGCAGTTCCCATTGGGAGTATTTAGACGCTGAATGTTATTTATCAGTATGTCGATCGTCATGAAGTGATGTTAAACTGCTCTTTTCATTGTGTTTACATGCAGATTATGATCCGTTTCCTGTGCATCTTTGTGTTTCCTTGGTGATGGGTTATGTCATTGATGGCGCGTCTCGAGGAGATTACGTCATCTGTACTCTCTGGACGGAGGGGCGGGTGTAAGGTCCCGCTCACTCCAGAGAGAATTGCACGTGGTGTACGTCTTCATAAGGTTGGTGTTATCATATGTTTTTTATCCTCATGACAAAATTAAAAATTTTGAAACGTTGACCGAACAAACTGGCCTATCGTGCTTACTGAATTATTGGTCGTGAGTGGCGCACCACCGTTCTCTACTGTGTTGCTTACTAAGCTGTGAAGGCACCGACACAGTTACCCCTGGTTCCTGGGAGTGCCGGACCCTCGTCGCTCTGCATGAGGCTGACTGCATCTGCCTAAGTGCTGTCACCCTGTCCTATTGGCACCCAGCCGAATACAGCAAGATTGTCACACCACTGCAGGTTAAATAACCCTATTGAAGTGGACTTTCAGTTATTATTATTTTTTCTTCTTTGTGTTTCACTTATTGGTGAAAGGAAACGGACATTCCCTGCCAGATTGTATCCCCATCTGCAGTCCAAGCATGACAGAGGAGGAATTACCGGGAGCTTTCCACTACTCTGCTGGCGACACATATACCTTCTCAGATATAGAGGTAAATGCTATTGTATTGGAAAAAGGACTAGTGGATGAAGCCGAGTCCATGACAGCGGAGACGGTATATAGGGATCTATTGCGCCTCAAAAAGAAGGAGGTAGACTACCATCTACACGCGGTCTCCCTGAGCGATTATTTTAAGATAAAGATGATCCCTCTGGGTTTCCGCGTCAAGAATTGCCCTACCATCGGCCGTTTTGACCCTGTATTCTGTAAAAAATGGGTGGGGATACTCAATCGCTGTTCTCTGGACCTCATGGTCCTTGTGATTGATCAATCTTCCAAGGAATTGTTACTTATTAAAGAAAAAATCTCCAAATTTGAGGACTCACATTTGGCCACCTTGTCGACCTACCTTGATACTAATTGGCTGGATAAATTGAAATCACAAATAACATCATACAAACAAGAATTGATCCGGTTCAAGAAAGAGAAACTATCTAAGGTCCAAGGTGACTATGAGAGACACACCGTATATAGGTGGCTCTCTGGCAACCCCTCTGATGGTCCAAGGCGTCCCTTTTTTCGGAGACAACCACGCAACATGAATACCTACAACCACTTCGATACTGAATCTTCACAAGAAGGTCCGAGCTCCAGCGAAGGTGAAAGACAGACGGTCCCTTTAGACAGAGAACCCAGACGGGGTCGCATGAGAGGAGGCCGCGGCCGCGGCGCTACACCCGGAGGGGACAGCAATACAGGAGGCAGAAGACAGGGTCGACCCCCGACAAGACCCTGATCTTCAATTTATCATCTTATGATTTATCACCTAGCGAGGAAAAATGACTATGTCACGGACTTTCATTCATTCCCACAGTACCCTACAATGATCTACAGTGGAAGATTGAACAGCATGAGTTTATACAAAAGCTCAAGCTAAAAGAACATTTTGCGAACAAACCACCTAACCTTAATGCGGCTTCAGAAATTGTTCCAATTCCAGCTGCCATCAAAAAATTCAGTCCCCCTTCCACTTTTGAGCCGTATTCATTGAATCCCACCATTAAAACTTTTGCCCAAGTTCTGAGCCAGCAAGTCAACACGGATGTGAAGACACGGAGAACTACACATCCAAATCTCTCAGCTGATGAGCGATATGCACTTAAAAGTCTAATGGCTTATGATCAATTAATTATACGTGCAGCTGATAAGGGGTGTGCAGTGGTGCTCCAGGATATTGGGGACTACGACGCAGAAATTCAGCGCCACCTATCAGATGTGTCGACTTATAAGAAACTGAACGTTAACCCTATGCAAGTGTGTAAGAACCAACTACGTGAACAGCTACAACTTGGTGTGGACCAATCTATTATTACGGAGTCCATCAGATCCATATTACTACCAGAAGTGCCCAAAGTACCTATATTTTACACGCTGCCGAAAGTCCATAAGGGCATTAGCCCTCCGCCTGGACGTCCCATCGTTGCGGCTCAAGGGTCACTTCTGCAACCTCTTGCCACTCTGATTGATGACTGGCTACAACCATTGATTAAAGGACAGCCGTCTTTTCTATTGGATACAACAGCCTTTCTAAAAGACTTACAACCATTTTTACAGTCTGACGACGATGTACACTTGGCAACCATTGACGTCACGAATCTCTATACCGTGATCCCACACTCTACAGGACTTATCGCTCTCAGTAAGTTTCTTACCCAGCAAAGTAATTTTGAACCCAACAAAATCGAATTTATTGTTTTATGTATGGATTTTTTGTTACAGAACAATTTTTTCTTATATAACAATGATTATTATTTACAGTTGCGCGGATGCGCAATGGGATCTTCTGTCGCTCCGTCATATGCAAATATTTTTATGTTTTCTATTGAATCAGATGTATTTTTTTCTCAACCGATTTTTTCCAGTCATTGTTTATTATTTAAGAGATTCATTGATGATTTATTTGTGTTATGGCAAGGTGACCCCGCATTACTTAAACTACTGATAGACACTCATAACACCTCAGACAGTCCCATCAAATTTACCTTTGAAATTAATTCTGAAAAAGCTCACTTCTTGGATGTCATTAATTAATTAATCGACACGAAAATAGGCTGGTCACTAGTGTTTATATAAAAAGCACAGACCGCAACACTATTTTACAAACTCAGAGTTGCCATCCCAAGAAATTGATTAAAAGCCTTCCATACTCCCAGATGGTTAGGTACAGAAGAATTAATAGTGACATTGGGGTTTGTGATCGTCAACTTAATGAATTTATAGAGAAATTGTGCCGGCGTGGGTACAACAAACAGGAATTGTTGACCTGTAAAGAAAAGGTACTCCGTTTAGATAGAGACGAATTGCTTTCTGGCATTAAATCCAAAAAAACACTTGAAAATGTCATCCCCCTAGTGACACGCTTCAATGTGACATCCAACTCCACCATGGCCACTGTTAGAAGGAACTGGCCGATCCTGGAAAGTGACAAAAACCTGCCTTTCGCAGGACAGAGAGCCATGCCCTGTTTCACTAGAGGTCAAAACCTTAAACAATTATTGGTCAAAACCAATATTAGCTACCACCCCATGCCACCCAAAAAGACCTGGCTGGGTGAACAACGCACCGGTAATTTTAAATGCACATGCGTGACCTGTCAGTTTTTATTGACGGGCAATACTTTTAATCACCCCCATACAGAGAAAGTGTTTAACATCAATTATCACTTCACTTGTAACTCCTCCTTCATTGTGTACGTCATTATATGCCCATGTAGTTTATACTACGTGGGAAAAACTGAGAGGAAAATGAAGGAACGATTAGCCATGCATCGGTGCTCCATCCGCAGTGCTTTGGAGACCGGCAAAAGTGAGCAGCCTGTCGCGAGGCACTTTGCCGTTAAAAAACATCCCCTGTCTAGCCTGCGATACCGTGCTATTGACTGCATCCCCCCATCTAAGAGGGGTGGAGACAGGGCACGAGCCTTGTTACAAAAAGAACTATGGTGGATACATCAGTTAGACACAATCTACCCGCGGGGTCTCAATGAGCAGTTCCCATTGGGAATATTTAGACGCTGAATGTTATTTATCAGTATGTCGATCGTCATGAAGTGATGTTAAACTGCTCTTTTCATTGTGTTTACATGCAGATTATGATCCGTTTCCTGTGCATCTTTGTGTTTCCTTGGTGATGGGTTATGTCATTGATGGCGCGTCACGAGGAGATGACGTCATCTGTACTCTCTGGACGGAGGGGCGGGTGTAAGGTCCCGCTCACTCCGGAGAGAATTGCACGTGGTGTACGTCTTTATAAGGTTGGTGTTATCATATGTTTTTTATCCTCATGACTAAATAAAAAAAAAAATTGAAACGTTGACCGAACAAACTGGCCTATCGTGCTTACTGAATTATTGGTCGTGAGTGCCGCACCACCGTTCTCTACTGTGTTGCTTACTAAGCTGTGAAGGCATATGAAGGGAAAGGGGAGTGGGATGGAGATCGCACCAGTCTTATTGAGCACTATATTGTAATGATTATTAATTGTGGTCTAATTCGTATATTTTGGGACTACTGACTACATGAGTACTAACTCAGAATCGGTCACCACGCCCTTAGATATATTCTTGGTTTCAATGTGACAGTCAGTGGTGCACCCCGAGTTTTAGAATTGGTCAAATGTGACTGTTAGTTCAAGAGAGAACAAGAGAAAGAAAGAAAACTCTATTTGGGGGCACCCTTGCGTCCCAAAATATTATGTGTACTATGACTATTCTTTAATATTTAACTTTTATTTTGATCATCATTAAAATTATGGACCACCTCTTACTTGTTATTGCACACCGCGAAATTATAAGTAATTTAAACTATCCATATTTAAAGTATTCGGATTCAGTTTTTTTAAGAAGATTATGCAAAAATGCGGATCTTGTAAATTATTATGCATGAAAAAAATCTATGAAAAAGATTTTTTTAGAAAGCTGTCTATGAAAAATATTTGTAAACGATTTTTTGTGAAAAAATGTATGAAAAAATGTGAAAAAATGTGAAAAAATGACCGTCATATGTCCAGCCACTTCTTACCCATTGACTCGGGTTGGTTGTGTGGTCAAATCATTGGTCATTATTATCATACCATCTCAGTAGGTATAAGCCTTATTCCTCTACGTGATGTATTCTCAAGATTTTAAGCAAAAGATGGAATAATAGATAGTCAGCCCTATTGGACCTATATCACTTCTGCTGTTCACCCTTCATGCCAAGGGGGCAGAGGAAAGGGAATGAGAGAGTGTATTGTCCCAGGGTTATGACTGAGGTAGATGAGATAGCCAACTATCATACCAATGTGGTTGCCCCTGGCAACCCTGTTGCCATATTAGGCATTGCAAGGTAATACCAGTGGATCACAATCGGTTTTTTAGTTCGCTATGAAATGTTGACATATAGGAGAAAGGGAGGATTTTTTACTATACAGATAGCAGTGGTCACCCCTGCCAGCGAGACTCCACATCCTGCTTTTCTCCGTCTTGTAACAAACAGTGGAGGGAAAATGAGAGAGTGGGGTCCACCCGGGTTTTAACCTATGGATAGTCAGATGACCGATTCCAGTGCCGGCAGTTCTTGCAAGGTGCTCCTGATACTATGTAAGCATTGCAGGATACATTTCTTGCTAATGGTCGGCTCTCATACCGGTCATGAAAAGAGAAAAGGATTCAATACAATTTTTAGAGCATATGAGGAATATAAATCCTATCCACTCAATGCAAGAAAAGAATGGTAGACTGCGCTCATTGATGACAGAGTGAGGAATTAAAAACAATATTTTAATTATACAAATAGCATGCTATAATAAACATAAAAAACAATGTACACAGTAATAAGGTACACAATATAAAAGATGGGGAAGGGGGAATGGCAAGGATGTATGAAAATAGCTGCGTCCACTTGTTAAAGTGATATCACCTGGTATTAAGTCCACAGTCCAATGGATAACCGTTTAAATTGAGGAGCAGATGGATTGTCTAAAACTGGCCTTGAAAAAGCTGCTCTGTGCAGTGAAACGCGTTGGCCCAGGCTCCTAACTGCCCACCACGAAACGCTGCCCTCCACTGCCACCTATTTCCACTGAGAACCGTTTGGAGATTTCTACTTGTTCACCATCATCGGCCATACCAACCTGGAGTGAGGCACTCACCTCTTGAAGGCAAGCCGCCTATCTAATACCCACCCAGGGTCCTTCTGCGGACACTCAACTACTATTTCCTATCCAAATTGGGAGGATCGCTACCCCCTACTACAATTGGAAGAAGAAAAACTACATTTGAGTACCGCCACGGCCAGTTTTAGACAATCCATCTGCTCCTCAATTTAAACGGTTATCCATTGGACTGTGGACTTAATACCAGGTGATATCACTTTAACAAGTGGACGCAGCTATTTTCATACATCCTTGCCATTCCCCCTTCCCCATCTTTTATATTGTGTACCTTATTACTGTGTACATTGTTTTTTATGTTTATTATAGCATGCTATTTGTATAATTAAAATATTGTTTTTAATTCCTCACTCTGTCATCAATGAGCGCAGTCTACCATTCTTTTCTTGCATTTTCTATAGGGATTGACACCCCCTTTTTTTGACAGCTGCTAGCGAAAGCCACTCATACAGGCGCCCCTACAGTTACCTAGGTAACTGACCCCCAATTTTTTTCTCCCTATCCACTCAATGCCTTTTTATATGTTGTTCTCTTTCACACATTATACAACAAATTCTCTATCTGTAATGCCTCTATTCTTCTGATCATATCTAATTGTCAATTAGAAAAGGTCAACAACTCTTAGCTACCAAATTAAATCTTGTTCCTTTATAGGTAGGGTGGAATTAGCTAAGATATACATTACTACTGTCAATGCTTGAGAATGTACCCCCGCATAATTATCACAAAACAATCCCTGAAAAAAAATTGCCCGCATTAATTTACTTCCAAACAATATTTATTTTTGATTGGAAAAATTACCAGCGTCAACTTAATTTCAGACAGTATCAATTAATTTCTGATAAAAATTACCAGCATTAATTTGCTTCCAAAAGGTATTAGTCAATTAGTGAATAGAAAGTCACTCGCATTAATTCAATTCCAAACAATGTTAGTTAATTCTCTGAATAGAAAAATTACCAGCGTTAGTTTATTTCCAGACAATATCAATTAATTTCTGATTAGAAAATTACCAGCATTAATTTGCTTCCAGACAGTATTAATTAATTCGCTTCCCCAAATGAAATAATTATTTTCCTACCAAACATAGCCATGTACTTGTTTAGTATTTAAGGCGCAGTTCACGAGACGATATGCAGAAAGATGTTTCCTTTAAATTACATATAGGTTCTAAATCACTGATTTACCACACTAAAGGTGATACATTACATAGTATACAAACAATTGCAATTCCCTTGTCCATACACCAAGCATGTGATGTGGTTACAATGTTTGTCTATCCGATAATCATGTAGCAATTAGATAACCTAAATGACACATTCCCCCAACACCATGATTCAAATATTAAGTGTTGTCAGTGATATCTCGTAGGATTGATTTTTGGGGATCCCGCCTGATGTCAGGTAATCTATCCTTGTTTGGGCATGTTATCATGGACGAAACCCCATGCGCCCGCACGTTTAGCCGCAAATAGTGCGTGACCGCTGGGTGTCCCGATGTCGCCCGTTAATCTACTGCTCACCCCTAAGGGACATGTGTCTGTGCCTCCGGCTCTTTGCGGCGGGCTGCCAGTGTTTGCTCGCAGTAACGCAAGGTACTCCTGGCGTCCCCCCTGTTACCTCTCCCGCCGGCAGAAGCTGTCTCTTCCGCTACGTCTCAATGCTGCGTCTGGTTCAATGGGGAGCTTCCCTGGACTGGTTTGGATTCCAAATCCTGCGGTCACGTGTGTGCGCCACGTGACCCGCCACTCTTCTGACGTACGTTTCGCCTCAGCTTTCTCAAAGTTGATTGTGTGTGTCCTGTCTAGTCCCCCTGACTGCACTTTTATCGGCGCTTTTATCCAATCAGGGAACTGACTACATCTAGTTAGTGCAGATTCGGCTTTTCACACTGCTTACACAGTTATAATTCTTCCTCTAATTCCCTCAAGATAATGTCGTTATTAGCCTCTGGAAACTAGTGTTTTTAAGTATAAATTCATTGCCAATAAAAGGATGAGAAAAATTAATAAAAATAGAATTATTTAAAGGGATTTTTTTGAGAGAATTCTTCTCCTATTAGCCCCTTGAAAATTATTGTTTGTTATATACATATCTTGTTCACAGGGGTTGCTATCAATAACTCTACCATTGGCTGCATATGTATCGTTCGATTTTCTTAATACATGTACCTCCATTACATTTTTAATTTTTAATTGATAATTTAGTCGCATTGGTTTAATTTTTTAATTTTTTAGTTTTTCAGAGGATTTTTAAATCGCTATTTATGTGCTGTGCAAAAAATAATTTATTCCGAAATTTATTGTTTTTTATTGTTTTAATTAGCCTCCTATTCTTCTTCAAACTCTCTAATATTATTTTATTATTGTTGTGCCAAGTGATTGATTGTGCTAATATTTGTGATCAAATTATTTTCTTCCTTCCTAGAAGTAGTGGGTGTTAAAAATTCTAATGGATATAGATAGGATTTATATAATTATTACTTCAACAATTATATAAAATAAGCAAAGGTAATGAATCAAAACTATAAGTGTAAATATACTAAATTCATGAATTGTATCTCCGTTTCCTATATGTGTATATACACATCGGACCCCTAGGCCCTGCATATGTTCACATTTACATGTGTGTGCTTATATGCTCTTTACAAAAATATACAAATACATGTGAAAAACAGTGTATCAAAAAAATCCAAAATCGTGATCTTGTGAAAACTTAAACTATGTAAGGGCTATTTATATTGACTTGTGTGTTCATGATAATGGATAGACATATGTTGTAATGTCTGCTATCGGGACCATTGTTCATCCAGAAAAAGGTTTTGCTGTATTTTTTATTTATATCTCAATTATGATGTTTAATTGAGGAAGGCACCATAATTTATGTACTCGTTTAGTCCATGTGGATTCATGGCATTTAGGCAGAAGGTCCATTCACTTTCCTTCTTTAGAAGGGCATTCGTCAGGTCACCTCCTCTGATTCCTAAGGTGATCTTCTCGAGACCTCACACCTTTAATTCCTGCCACCTGCTATTATGGTACTTGTGGAAGTGACGTGCCACTGACGTCAGTTTTTTTCATTTTTCCCAAGTCAGATGTTGCATTGCGTATTGTTCCTACATGCTCCAAAACACGTTGTTTCAATTGTCTTGTGGTCATACCAACATATCTTTTTTGGCATTTGCATGTAAGGCAATATACTACCCCCTTCGTATTGTAGTTAAAGAATCCTTGGATTTTGCGTGTTTTTCCAAAACGGTCTTCTATTGTCTTGGTCGTTGTCATATGTTCACACGCTTTACAGCCTCCACAGGGATATGTTCCTGTTATCCCTGCTTCCTTTCTTGTTGTTCTGACGTAATGGCTGGAGACTAAACAATCCTTAAGATTTTTCTCCCTCCTCCAGCTCATTGATACTTTATCGTCAAGGTTTCCTGCTAATACTGGGTCTAGGTGTAGGACTGACCAGTGCTTCTGCACTGCTTGTCGGACCTCCCTCCACTCCTGGCAATAGTTGCCAACAAATCTGATTTTTTTTTTTTTTTTTTTTTTAAATACCAAATATCAGATGTTCCCTGTCCTTGGACTCAGCAGTTCTAGCTGCCTTCTTAATAGCTGTATTGCTATATCCTCTTTCCTTCAGTCTGCACGACAGATCTTTCCTCATATTTTTAAACTCCTGATCATCCGAGCAATTTCGTCTTAGGCGAAGAAATTCGCCCTTAGGAATATTTTCCACAGTTGGAGGAAAATGTGAGCTTGTTTGATGGAGGAGTGTGTTAGTCGCAGTTTCCTTCCGGTAGAGTTTCGTCGCTATCCTTCCTTCCTCAGTTCGATGTATCAGGAGATCCAAAAATGGAATCTCTTTTTGACTGATTGTATATGTAAGACGCAAGTTGAGGTCATTGGAATTAAGAATCTTTATGAAGGAGAGAAGTTCCTCTTTCTCCCCCTCCCATATCATAAAAATATCGTCGATATAACGATTCCACATAATTAAATTTTTTGTTCAGATATGCATTCTGTTCATTAAAAACTAGTTCACGCTCCCACCAGCCTAAATAGATGTTCGCATAGGTGGGGGCACAAGCCGCCCCCATAGCTGTGCCCCTCACCTGTAAATAGAACCGGTCATTGAACGTGAAAAAGTTATGATAAAGCACAAATTTCAATAAATCCATGAGAAAATCATGAAATTCTTCATAGCCACTAGTTCGAAGAAAGTACTGTACTGCTTGTAATCCTCTTTCATGCCCAATTGAGGTGTACAGCATCTCGACATCCAAGGACACCATGTACTGGTTATCCTCCAAGGTGATATCATGCAATTTTCTGAGAATATCTGCTGTATCTTGGGTGAAGGAGGGTAATTCCAAGACATACTTTCTCAGATGTAAATCAAGAAAATTACTCGCCCTCTCTGTCGGGCTTCCTATCCCCGAGACTATCGGGCGTCCCGGGGGATTGGTCAGATTTTTATGCACTTTTGGTAGTGCATAAAAAGTGGCTATTTTTGGATTCTCAGTTTTCAAATATCCGTATTCATTTTTTGTAATTGTGCCATTCTTGAATGCTGTGTCAATAATCCGATCATATAACCTTTTGTAGTTCTCCAATGGATTAAGCAAAATGCATTGATAGCATTTGGAATCGTTAAGTTGACGATTAACCTCTTTGAGATATTTTTCCTCTGACCAGAGGACGACATTGCCCCCCTTATCAGATGATTTGATGATGACCTCCTTCCACTCCTGCATTTCTTTCAGGGCTTCTCATTGTTTCTGGGTTAAGTTGGATGATTTCAAACTTTTGAACCCTCGTGTGTAGATTTTATCAAACTCCTGAGATACCAATTTGGAGAAAATCTGTACCTCTGGTGAGGTGTGTTCCAAGGGGAAAAAAGTTGATTTCTTTTTAACCTGAGGTCTCACTGCCTCCCTTTCTTCTTCTGTTGTGTCCCCTGCCAGTTCACATAATGCTTCCAGTGCCTCTTGCTCCAGGGTGTCCAAATCACTCTCGGGGGTTAATTCCTGTTGTTGACTCATAGGAGGTTCACTTCTCTCTCCATACATTTTGGTCAGCAGAATTTTTCTACAGAAAAGTTTCAGGTCTCGTTCCCACTCAAATCGATTAAAATGTTGGGTTGGTGAATAAGTAAGGCCTTTTTGCAGAACTGATATTTGTTCATTAGTTAATATCTGTTCTGTTAGGTTTATAATTTGAAGAGGTGCAGTTCGTGATGTTCTACCTTGCATCTCCTCTTCTTGGGGTGCTATTGTCTGCGTGTGGATCTTTGCGGATACCGAGGAGTCTGTGGTAAGTCCCACCGCGGAGGGCTTCTTGTGTTTCTGGCCCCCCCTCCTCATCTTCTTCCTCTTGCCTTGTTCCACCCTCTGCTTTTCCTGATATCCCCTAAAAAAGGGGCCGATGCAGAGTTAGAGTCCAATAGACGATCACCTCTCGGATTTTGATTATTCAGATGGCTACCCATATGTTCCACCTCCTCGTCAACACCCGATGTTTTTGCCTCCGAGGATGTATACTGTTCTGAATATTTCCGGGGCGCCCATTGTTGGTATTGATTTCCGCCATTTGAAGATTCTCCCGGTTGCAAAATCTTTCTTGTCCCGTGCAAATTTGTTCTTTTTGCGATCTATGATCATCTTTTCATACTTCTTCAGTTCTTCCTTGTTCTTCTCGAAGCATTTCTGGAACTGTTGGTCTTTTTCCCATGTTTCCAGCTTTTTACCTATTTCCACTAGATCCTTCTCACATTCATCCAGTGTCAAGGTATTGTGTTTGACAAGAATTTGCATAAGTTCCGTTGAGCACTTTAAAAGGGCATCTTCCCAGTCTTTTTTCAGGGTTTCATTCGCTTACTCAAATGTCGGAAAGACCCTTGGGCGTAGTCCCCTTGGTGAGATCTTATTCTTTAGGTAGTTCTCTGTTGTAATCAAGTCCCAATTCACCCTTGCCTGTTTCTGTAACAGTTGTTTTAATTTAAAAAATTCCACTTCCCAATTGTTGTGTGGGTCATCATTGATGATATCACTAGGGAAAATATCTTCCAATTCATCCCTATTCTTGCGTCTTGTCGACAGTTCTTGTAGTAAGTTAAAACTCATTTTCGGTATATGATGTTACCAATTCGTTGTTATTCTAAGCTTAATGTGAATCAACAGTTCTGCACTGATTTGGAGGAGATCTATAATCTTATGTTCTTAGTACCCTTTTGCTGTGCGTATCACCTTAGAAAGCTGTTACCAGCCAAAGTTAAATGTATATGAAGGGAAAGGGGAGTGGGATGGAGATCGCACCAGTCTTATTGAGCACTATATTGTAATGATTATTAATTGTGGTCTAATTCGTATATTTTGGGACTACTGACTACATGAGTACTAACTCAGAATCGGTCACCACGCCCTTAGATATATTCTTGGGTTCAATGTGACAGTCAGTGGTGCACCCCGAGTTTTAGAATTGGTCAAATGTGACTGTTAGTTCAAGAGAGAACAAGAGAAAGAAAGAAAACTCTATTTGGGGGCACCCTTGCGTCCCAAAATATTATGTGTACTATGACTATTCTTTAATATTTAACTTTTATTTTGATCATCATTAAAATTATGGACCACCTCTTACTTGTTATTGCACACCGCGAAATTATAAGTAATTTAAACTATCCATATTTAAAGTATTCGGATTCAGTTTTTTTAAGAACATTATGCAAAAATGCGGATCTTGTAAATTATTATGCATGAAAAAAATCTATGAAAAAGATTTTTTAGAAAGATGTCTATGAAAAATATTTGTAAACGATTTTTTGTGAAAAAAATGTATGAAAAAATGTGAAAAAATGTCTGTCATATGTCCAGCCACTTCTTACCCATTGACTCGGGTTCGTTGTGCGGTGAAAACATTGGTCATTATTATCATACCATCTCAGTAGGTATAAGCCTTATTCCTCTACGTGATGTATTCTCAAGATTTTAAGCAAAAGATGGAATAATAGATAGTCAGCCCTATTGGACCTATATCACTTCTGCTGTTCACCCTTCATGCCAAGGGGGCAGAGGAAAGGGAATGAGAGAGTGTATTGTCCCAGGGTTATGACTGAGGTAGATGAGATAGCCAACTATCATACCAATGTGGTTGCCCCTGGCAACCCTGTTGCCATATTAGGCATTGCAAGGTAATACCAGTGGATCACAATCGGTTTTTAAGTTCGCTATGAAATGTTGACATATAGGAGAAAGGGAGGATTTTTTACTATACAGATAGCAGTGGTCACCCCTGCCAGCGAGACTCCACTTCTGCTTTTCTCCCTCTTGTAACAAACAGTGGAGGGAAAATGAGAGAGTGGGGTCCACCCGGGTTTTGACCTATGGATAGTCAGATGACCGATTCCAGTGCCGGCAGTTCTTGCAAGGTGCTCCTGATACTATGTAAGCATTGCAGGATACATTTCTTGCTAATGGTCGGCTCTCATACCGGTCATGAAAAGAGAAAAGGATTCAATACAATTTTTAGAGCATATGAGGAATATAAATCCTATCCACTCAATGCCTTTTTATATGTTGTTCTCTTTCACACATTATACAACAAATTCTCTATCTGTAATGCCTCTATTCTTCTGATCATATCTAATTGTCAATTAGAAAAGATCAACAACTCTTAGCTACCAAATTAAATCTTGTTCCTTTATAGGTAGGGTGGAATTAGCTAAGATATACATTACTACTGTCAATGCTTGAGAATGTACCCCCGCATAATTATCACAAAACAATCCCTGAATAGAAAATTGCCCGCATTAATTTACTTCCAAACAATATTGATTTTTGATTGGAAAAATTACCAGCGTCAACTTAATTTCAGACCGTATCAATTAATTTCTGATAAAAATTACCAGCATTAATTTGCTTCCAAACGGTATTAGTCAATTAGTGAATAGAAAGTCACTCGCATTAATTCAATTCCAAACAATGTTAGTTAATTCTCTGAATAGAAAAATTACCAGCGTTAGTTTATTTCCAGATAATATCAATTAATTTCTGATTAGAAAATTACCAGCATTCATTTGCTTCCAGACAGTATTAATTAATTTGCTTCCCCAAATGAAATAATTATTTTCCTACCAAACAGAGCCATGTACTTGTTTAGTATTTAAGGCGCAGTTCACGAGACGATATGCAGAAAGATGTTTCCTTTAAATTACATACAGTATAGGTTCTAAATCACTGATTTACCACACTAAAGGTGATACATTACATAGTATACAAACAATTGCAATTCCCTTGTCCATACACCAAGCATGTGATGTGGTTACAATGTTTGTCTATCCGATAATCATGTAGCAATTAGATAACCTAAATGACACATTCCCCCAACACCATGATTCAAATATTAAGTGTTGTCAGTGATATCTCGTAGGATTGATTTTTGGGGATCCCGCCTGATGTCAGGTAATCTATCCTTGTTTGGGCATGTTATCATGGACGAAACCCCATGCGCCCGCACGTTTAGCCGCAAATAGTGCGTGACCGCTGGGTGTCCCAATGTCGCCCGTTAATCTACCGCTCACCCCTAAGGGACATGTGTCTGTGCCTCCGGCTCTTTGCGGCGGGCCGCCAGTATTTGCTCGCAGTAACGCGAGGTACTCCTGGCGTCCCCCCTGTTACCTCTCCCGCCGGCAGAAGCTGTCTCTTCCGCTACGTCTCACTGCTGCGCCTGGTTTAATGGGGAGCTTCCCTGGACTGGTTTGGATTCCAAATCCTGCGGTCACTTGTGTGCACCACGTGACCCGCCACTCTTCTGACGTACGTTTCGCCTCAGCTTTCTCAAAGTTGATTGTGTGTGCCCTGTCTAGTCCCCCTGACTGCACTTTTATCTGCGCTTTTATCCAATCAGGGAACTGACTACATCTAGTTAGTGCAGATTCGGCTTTTCACACTGCTTACACAGTTATAATTCTTCCTCTAATTCCCTCAAGATAATGTCGTTATTAGCCTCTGGAAACTAGTGTTTTTAAGTATAAATTCATTGCCAATAAAAGGATGAGAAAAATTTATAAAAATAGAATTATTTAAAGGGATTTTTTTGAGAGAATTCTTCTCCTATTAGCCCCTTGAAAATTATTGTTTGTTATATACATATCTTGTTCACAGGGGTTGCTATCAATAACTCTACCATTGGCTGCATATGTATCGTTCGATTTTCTTAATACGTGTACCTCCATTACATTTTTAATTGATAATTTAGTCGCATTGGTTTAATTTTTTAGTTTTTTAGAGGATTTTTAAATCGCTATTTATGTGCTGTGCAAAAAATAATTTATTCCGAAATTTATTGTTTTTTATTGTTTTAATTAGCCTCCTATTCTTCTTCAAACTCTCTAATATTATTTTATTATTGTTGTGCCAAGTGATTGATTGTGCTAATATTTGTGATCAAATTATTTTCTTCCTTCCTAGAAGTAGTGGGTGTTGAAAATTCTAATGGATATAGGATTTATATAATTATTACTTCAACAATTATATAAAATAAGTGAAGGTAATGAATCAAAACTATAAGTGTAAATATACTAAATTCATGAATTGTGTCTCCGTTTCCTATATGTGTATATACACATCGGACCCCTAGGCCCTGCATATGTACACATTTACATGTGTGTGATTATATGCTCTTTACAAAAATATACAAAAAAATGAGAAAAACAGTGTATCAAAAAAATCCAAAATCGTGATCTTGTGAAAACTTAAACTATGTAAGGGCTATTTATATTGACTTGTGTGTTCATGATAATGGATAGACATATGTTGTAATGTCTGCTATCGGGACCATTGTTCATCCAGAAAAAGGTTTTGCTGTATTTTTTATTTATATCTCAATTATGATGTTTAATTGAGGAAGGCACCATAATTTATGTACTCGTTTAGTCCATGTGGATTCATGGCATTTAGGCAGAAGGTCCATTCACTTTCCTTCTTTAGAAGGGCATTCGTCAGGTCACCTCCTCTGATTCCGAAGGTGATCTTCTCGAGACCACACACCTTTAATTCCTGCCACCTGCTATTATGGTACTTGTGGAAGTGACGTGCCACTGACGTCAGTTTTTTCATTTTTCCCAAGTCAGATGTTGCATTGCGTATTGTTCCTACATGCTCCAAAACACGTTGTTTCAATTGTCTTGTGGTCATACCCACATATCTTTTTTTGGCATTTGCATGTAAGGCAATATACTACCCCTTCGTATTGCAATTAAAGAATCCTTGGATTTTGCGTGTTTTTCCAAAACGGTCTTCTATTGTCTTGGTCGTTGTCATATGTTCACATGACGGTTTCCTCAGAAGATCATCTTCTGCATCTTCTGAGGAAACCGTCAGATTTATCACAGACGGAGAAACTCGTCAAGAGTCTATCTTATTCCGACACCCGCTTCCCATCTGATACAGCCCTAATTACCATCTATTGGCTGCCCGATTCCCAATCCAGCTGGACTGATTCCACCTTGCTCCAACGGCACAGCAGCGCTAAGAGGCGTCTCTCTACCTAAGACACCCGGGTGAGAGCTACCATCCTGCCGTGTCAGCTCCCAGCGCTGGCTCCCCCAACATCGGGGCCACGCTGGTTGTTCAGCAGACCGGCCACCACTCGCTCCCAAGTGCCTGCTCCCGGTGAGAGATACCGTTCCATCTCCGTGTCAGCTCCCAGCGCCGGCTCCCTCAACATCGGGGCTACGCTGGTTGTCAGCAGACCGGCTACCATCTGCATCTGGAGTGTCTGCTCCCGGTACCGGCTCCCTTACCATTGGAGCAACACCGGTGGAAGCGGACACCAAAAAGCACTGGATCTCTGCCGCAATTTCATCACATACACCAGCCGGTAATATATACCATAAAAACATTGAATTTATACAACTAAAAACTGCTACAACAATTGTAATTTAAAGGGGAACACTCATATTGCCATTATCCAATTTGAGAACTTTCCTATTATTGGCAACATAATACCAGTATGGGCTCTAAGTGGTGCTAGTCGGAACCATTATTTTATTGTATACTGTAGGTATGTATTTTTTAGTTTTTCAATTTGTATTGTATAATAACTGTATTAAATAATATTGAGTAAAGAATAATAACAAAGATCAACACAGTGAGCTCTCTTTTATCTTGTTATATTTTGTATTGCTCCCTAAATAGAACAACAGGAGGGCACCACAGGCTGCTCCCTCTGCATAACATCAGGACACCACAGGCTGCTCCCAATGCATAAAAACAGGAGGACACTGCAGGCTTCTCCCCCTGCATAACATCAGGACACCACAGGCTGCTCCCTCTGCATAACATCAGGACACTGCAGGCTGCTCCCATTGCATAAAAACAGGAGGACACTGCTGGCTGCTCCCCCTGCATAACATCAGGACACCACAGGCTGCTCCCTCTGCATAACATCAGGACACTGCAGGCTGCTCCCAATGCATAAAAACAGGAGGACACTGCAGGCTGCTCCCCCTACATAACATCAGGACACCACAGGCTGCTCCCTCTGCATAACATCAGGACACTGCAGGCTGCACCCCTTGCATAATAACAGGACTCAGGAGTCAGGACACCACAGGCTTCTCCCTCTGCGTAACATCAGGACACTGCAGGCTGCACCCCCTGCATAATAACAGGACTCAGGAGTCAGGACACCATAGGCTTCTCCCGGAGAAGCCTGTGGTGTCCTGACTCCTCAGTCCTGTTCTCCCCATGTAAAGATGCTATTACTGTACCTAAGGCAGTGAGGCTGATCTCGCCGCCACCGCTGGATGAACACAGAGGCTGCAGGCCTGCAGCACTAGTAGGGGGAAGGTGGAACGATACACACGCACAGTCTGACCGCCGGAAGTTAGGTGCCTTGTGATCAGGGGCGGATCCAGGATAAAATGACAGGGGGGGCACCATGATAAAAGAGGGTTTAGGTGGGGGAGGGGCGGTGTTAGTGGTGCCAGTGTACATGCTAAGAGAGCGGCAGAGAGAGGGTGGGAATGGGATTAAAAATAGGCCCTGGCATTTAAAGTACGCAGGCCCACCATGGCGACAAAAGTGAAGGATGTAGTTGTGCGCGCGCCGAAGGCGCGCTCTGGAAAAGGGGGTGTGGTCACTCAACAGGGGGCATGTCCTTGAGTGTAGTGTACAACACCATATACAACTTCTACACATTATGCAACAAAATACTAGACCCCATTATACTTGCCCCGTACACATGATGCCAAATGGAATGAGCCAAAATTCACATAATGCCACACGGATTGTGTCAAAATGCCACACGGATTGAGCCAAAATTTACATAAAAACACACGGATTGAGCCAAAATTCACATAATGCCAAATAGATTGAGCCAAAATTCACATAATGCCACATGGATTGTGTAAAAATTCACATAATGCCACATGGATTGTGTCAAAATTCACATAATGCCACACGGATTGAGCCAAAATTCACATAATGCCACATGGATTGTGTCAAAATTCACATAATGCCACATGGATTGTGTCAAAATTCACATAATGCCACATGGATTGTGTCAAAATTCACATAATGCCACACGGATTGAGCCAAAATTCACATAATGCCAAATGGATTGAGCCAAAATTCACATAATGCCAAATGGATTGTCTCAAAATTCACATAATGCCACATCGATTGTGTCAAAATTCACATAATGCCAAATGGATTAAGCCAAAATTGACATAATGCCTCACGGATTGAGCCAAATTCATAAGATGCCATATGGATTGAGCCAAAATTCACATAATGCCACATGGATTGAGCCAAAATTCACATAATGCCACACAGATTGAGCCAAAATTCACATAATGCCACACGGATTGAGACAAAATTCACATAATGCCACACGGATTAAGACAAAATTCACAATACGCTTCATAAACAGGGACATTGTCCACCAAAGGCGCGCATTAAACATTTACACCATAATGTCCATTGCACGTTAAGTTACACGGCATGATGTCCATTATGTATTATGCCAAACACCATAATGCCTATTAATAATTATGTTACATAAATGCTGATTATCTACATGCTCATTGCCAAGGGTTCCATGCTCATTGCCAGAGGTTCCATGCTCATTGCCATGTGGGATTACATGCTCATTGCCAAGGGGGAATACATGCTCGCGGTAAATGGGGGACAGCCGCCGCCAGGCAGAAGTGATAGCCACTGACAGTGGCAGAGCCTGGCTGTATTCCGAGCACTGCAGGTCCCAGCTATTTGAAATAATACCCATTTCACACCAGAAAATGCATTCCCAGGTTGGCCCCTTTTACACCAGCCTAGTCCCTGCATTTTCTGGTGTGAGGGGGAGAGAAAACCACCCCTCCCCCCCCTTTAACCAGTTATCTCATTTAACCGGTTATATCTTCGGAACCAACTGACCCATTTACATGAGACAAGTATCATATTGAAGAACTTTTGAGTGGGCTTTGAATGATTTTGGTCCAGTAAAACTGGAACGTTTGGTTCCAGAGTAATCTGCCCTCAAAGAACATGAACAGCCATGAAATTACATTTCAAAAATAAAAAAATAATTTACACGCTATATCTCTGGAACCGATTGACCGATATGGACTATCCTGGTATCATATTGAAGGACCAGCGATTTGGAATTGAATAACATCAATCACAAGCTCCTGTGATGCCAGGGGGGGAACTGGCAGCTATCGGAACCGGGTGGGGGTCGTAATTGACGGGTCCCATATTATCCTATGGGGAAAAAATGTTACAGCTTTGCCAGGCGATATCTCCGGTTCCCGGGAGGCTAGAGACATGGGGCTGGGCTCGTTGGAAAGCTCTGGTCCTCATCTACCAAATAAATGACAGGGGGGGCACGTGCCCGGGTGCCCCCCCCCCCCCCTGAATCCGCCACTGCTTGTGATGATTGTCAGAGGCATGATTCCTGGGGTGAAATGTAATAGGGTGAGAGACTCAGAAAGTGAGAGATTTGGTAAGAAATCTCCAGTTTTTTTAAAGCGGCAATCATTTACACTGCAAAATCAAACTGGATTTCTTACCAAATCTCTCACTTTCTGAATCTCTCACCCTATTACATTTCACCCCTGGTGTCTGCTCTGGCCCTTCATGCTGCTTACATCCCACCTACAGCCCTGCCCAGTGCCCCCTGTAGCTTCCTTCTGCACCGTCTCTATACATGTCCTCAGTGCAGGAGGTTGGCGGCCATGTTATTAGAGCAGTGGCCAGCACTCCTGACAGCAAAAGAGTTAGCCAATAGTTACTCATTGGACCACCAGGGGGCCCGCACTGCCCCGCAGCACTAATTGATAAAGCGGCCCGGGGGCACATGGTACCCTGCCCCCCAGCCCAGCCCCCCTCTGATAAGACCATTGACTTCAAGCCAATTAACAAGCAATTCTCTGCAAATAAATTTAGCAAATGTTTGTGCTGAACACTTTTTTCTTAATAATTACAGTACATATTGTGCCATCTCTATCTTAATTGTTTCTCTATCTCTAGCTTTGTGTTTTTTACCCAGCTTGCTGCTGTAATGAACCAACCCCCTCCCCAAGTATCTGTAACTTAGGGGTTTAGAGCATCCTGACTTATCTCTAGCACCTGGAACCACTGATACCTCATCAGGCCCACACGCTGGCAGCTGAGTACTACCTGCTATGGTGTACAGTATTTGTCGACATGCTGCTGACACACCCCCAACTGGTGTCGGATGGTTCCACACTGGTCATGGTCCAGACCTCTGCAATGGTAGCTGGCAAAGGGCAGAATTCGGAGAACCCTGGATCCTTTACCCAGTATAGCCAGAAAGAGGGCTGGCACTACCCCCTCAGCAGAACCTGCAGTGCAGGAAGGCACCAGGCTAATAGGAGCTCTCCCTGCTCTTCGCAAGGGAGGACTTACATCGGAGAAAGCAGCTGCAGGGGAAGTCCCACATCTTCACTGCAGTGCCCAGCCCCTCCCCCCTGTCTCACAATCAGGGTCAGGACAGCATGTGCCGAGCTGTGATAGGAGGAGCTCGGCACATGCTGATTAGATGAGCCCCTGATTGGAGGAGCTGGTCACATGCCCCTCTGACCCCTGCAACACTGAGGATCCCACAGCATGGCTCTGTATGTGACTACAGTATGTATCCAGTATCCTGCCTCCTATGGCTATGTAGCTTCTGCTCCTGTCTCTGAGCAGCCTCTCTCTCTCTCTCCTCTACATGTTTTATTTTTCTTCTTTTTATTCTGTGCACAGTTTCTCTGCCACTTCTTCTACCCCTCTCTCTCTCTGCCCAGCATCTGTCCCCACTCTCCTTACCCAGCATCTGTCCCCCACTCTTTACTCAGTATCTACAACCGGAATCGGTACATCTGTCAGAACAGACTTAGGTCTACAGTCATTAGGTCGACCCCGGAAGGTCGACTGGCCCCAAGGTCGACAGGGTTACAGGTCGACATGGGTCAATGTCGACATGACTTAAGGTAGACATGGGCCAAGGTCGACATGGTTTTAGGTTGACAGTCAGTAGGTCGACATGAGTTTGTCACTGTTTTTTGAACCGAATGTCGACACAGTCGACATGGACACAGTTGGGGTTGAACCGCAGTCCCTCGCATCGCTCGATTCACTCGCCATGCTTCGGGCACGGTGCCTAGCTACGCTTGGCACACTTTTTTATTCTCCCACCACGCCCTAGTGGATGGTAGGGCATGAAATACCGCCTGTCGGCACATGTTGGCTGAAAAAACAGTGAAAAACTCATGTCGACCTAATAACTGTCGACCTAAAACCATGCCAACCTTGGCCCATGTCGACCTTAAGTCATGTCGACATTGACCCATGTCGACATTTAACCCTGTCGACCTTGGGGCCAGTCGACCTTCTGGGGTTGACCTAATGACAGTCGACCTAAGTATAGTCTGATAGATGACGTTTCCCCTACAACCCCCCCCCCCCCCCTCTGCCAAGTATCTGTCCCCCCTCTTTGCAGTACAAGGGTAGGGTATTAAGAAAACATAGTCCTGTAATTTGACAGGGGGAAATTCTCACTGATCAGTCTAATATAAGTAGTTGATTAGTTCAATGCAATCAGACAATTAATAGCTTAATGCAAGCTTGCAAAATATTCGGACACAGGGCCTGATTCAGCAAGACCTGACAGTGTGTAACCACAGCTTTGTGGACCGATGTCTCTCTGCCCAGCTCTACCACCCCTCTCTCTGCTAAGCATCTATCTCCAGCATCTGTCCCCCCTCTCTTTGCACAGCATCTGCCCTCTTCTCCCTTAAGTGGCACTACTATGGACATTATGTATAAGTGGCAATACTACTGTGTGCATTACATTTTTATGTGGCACCATTGTGGACGTTATGTTTAAGGGGCACAACCTCTGTGGGCATTATGTGTATAAAGGGCACGTCTTTGGGCTTTGTGAATAAGGGCCACTATTGTGTTATAAGGGACACTACTATGTGATGTGATGTAATGTGAATCAGGGGCACTATATGCGGTGTAATATTGTCCTACTATATGACAGGGGCACTATATGCGGTGTAAACGGTGCGGTGCGGTATAAACATTGTCCTACTGTTTGGTGTAATTGAATTGATGGTACTATTATGTGGCTATGCCCTTTGCTTATAATAACATGCCCTATCTAGGTGCCTTTTTTTGAAAATCGAAGGGTGCAAATTTATAGTTTGCAGGGGGGCGCCGAAAACCCTAGCACCGGCCCTGGCCAGAGAATGGGAATATTGCAGTAATCCTGCTAGTCACAAGATGAAAAGGGATGCAGTTAAAATCCCGGCGTTCAGAATCTCGACCACCGAAATCCCGACACTTTCTCCCTCCGTGGGTGTCCACGACACCCCTGGAGGGAGAATAAATTAGCGTGCCGAGCGTAGCGAGGCACCGGGCCCGCTGCATGGCGAGCGCAGCGAGCCCGCAAGGGGGGGCGATCCACGTCCCCACCTTGTCGGGATTTCGGCGGTCGGGATTCCGGCGTCGGGATTTCGAACGCCGGGATCCCGACCGCCGGGATTTCATACTGAATCCGATGAAAACTGTCATCTTGAGGCAAAAGGTGTGTATTTGCTCAAAGTTCTGAAAATAACTCTTCCCTATTGCTATAGGGGTCAGCATGCAGATATTACAACAGTCGGATACAGAAGAAGTACAACTTGACAAGCCAAACTTGTTCCTTTTTATCCCCAGTTCCACACACAATACCGCAGGGGGTAATTTAACCCTGTTCTCTCCATGCAAGCAGGCCCTCCCCCTATACCTTAAGGGTCCGCATATCAATCAGACCATCTTACTTGCAATGCATAATTAAATCAAGATTACATGCAAAAAGGATGAATCCAATTTCCTTAGCATCTTCAACTTCCAGATGGAAGAAAGATGGAGATCATTTGATTATGTCCTGGACACTTCACATAAAGAATCACAGAGGTCTCTTCAGAGATCCCTTCAGTCATGTACATAATAAATGCATTTTAACTTTAAGAATGCATTCCTCAATACTCTTAATTATATATAAATTGAAAATATATGGTGTAGCCCCAGCTCAGTGCTAAACATACATTTCATAAATACATATACTTGTGCCCAGTAGCAGGCTTCTCATATCCCGGCACTACAGCAATACATATAAAATGTTAAAACACCCTTTAAACATGTCAAGTGCCCACTTTCATGTAAAAATGGCTCCACAGCACAGTTATTAACCCCGCATGTGCCCATATGTCCATTTTGTCAATGTGGGAGGGTTCTCTGGCCACACTCACCCCCATTCACATGAGAAACCAGGGGTCCATGTCCCAATGACTTGGCTCCTGGTGCCGCAGTCTCTTGGGGCTATAGGGGACTACCTAGGGGGCTTTGGCTCCAACCTAGACAGTTCCTCCAAATTGAAGTGGGCTTTTTTTGGTTGAGGTCCAAGGCTCCACCACAACAGTCTGCAGATACTGACAAACATTCAACAGGTGGGACTAGTTTCAAAAACAGTGCCAAAGCTGGTCCGATGCACATGTTGGTTCCAAATTGTGGCATTCCCACCTCCCAGCTCTCAACATAGCACTATCCTGCTCACACAAGCCACAGGTTGCTCCTGCCCCTATGCTCATCCTGACTCAATACTGCTCCCAGTCTGTGCAATGATGCAAAAATTCGTAACACAATGTCCTGATCATTAATTTGTGCTGTCAGCACTTAAGCTGGTACCAGAGACTCCTCCAGTGACAGGAATGCCAACTCACGAGAAAGTGCAAAGTCCAATGTCTTGGGAAGACCCTTGCTAACCACTCCTGCAAGAGACGTCACTACCGAACTAGAGTCAGGGACACCTGGTCCATTGGGCCTTACAGTTTCTAAGGTCAGTACCTGTCTGGTCACCTATACCTTAACTGATCTAGGCCTACAATGAACAACGAAACAGTACGGTCTCTCACTCCCCCTACGCGTGTCTCTGGGTATGTGTGATGGGATGCAGTTAAGATCCCGGCGGTCGGGATCCCGGCGTTCAGAATCCCGACGCCGGAATCCCGACTGCCGAAATGCCGACACTTTCTCCCTCCTGGGGTGTCCACGACACCCCTGGAGGGAGAATAAAATAGCGTGCCGAGCGTAGCGAGGCACCAGGCCCGCTGCGTGGCGAGCACAGCGAGCCCGCAAGGGGGGGCGATCCACGTCCCCCCCTTGTCGGCATTTCGGCTGTCGGGATTCCGGCGTCGGGATTCTGAACGCCGGGATCCCGACCGCCGGGATTTAATACTGAATCCTGTGTGATGTATTTAGACACACATCCCTTTGACACACAGAAAAAGGGAGATAGAAGCCAAAATCAGGGTCACAAGGAAAACTTTTTATCTGAACAAATATCAGTTTTATATTTCAAAGTGTCACTTGCAGCTCTCAATGAGGACCTCTGTATCACTCAAAAAATACCAAAATTATACAATTGACATTACTGTTCAGAGAGCGCACATATGACACTTAAAAATGACTTTCAATTAAACACAATTAAATTTTGTTAAGCAATTAATATGTAACAGTCATAAAAATAAGAATTAATACTTATAACATATAGAATCAATGTAAAACAGTGGACAGAACTCCAACACCAATTAGTCCAATAATATGGTTTGTATTTAATTGGGAAATATCCTGGTGTGTCCTTGTTGTAAGATGCACTTAACTACTGTAGACTGTGTCCTTGAAAAAACTGCAGGAGCAGCGAAACGCGTTGGTTATTGGTACACCCCAAACTGCTGCCATCATACACTCTCCTCAGTGTGAGTATATAGGTGTTTCAATTGCGGAGCAGGAACAAAACCTGACTGTGCTACAGTGGATTGGAGGATTGTCATAGAGCAGGGGTTCCCAATCTTTTTCTAATCACGGCACCCTAGAGTATCATAATTTTTCCAAGGCACCCCTAGGCCCCAAAAAATATATATCAAATTAAGTCACGGTTGCCGACCCTCCCAGAATATGCGGGAGTCTCCCGAAAATCGGGTCCCCCCTCCCGGCCCCCGGAAGGGTGGGCAACCCTCCCGGAATCAGGGGAACCCCCACTGAGCCCCCCCGTTCGCGGCATTTAAATGCCGCAATCCGCGGGTCTCAGAGGAGGGGGCGGAGCTAAAATGACACAATCGTGTCATTTTAGCCCCGCCCCTCCATGGAGATCAGTTATTTCGGCTATTTGCCGTAATGGGGGCGGGGCTTAATGACATCACCATTAAGCCCCGCCCCCTAACTCGTAATGAAAGATTCCTCTCCGGGCTTCTCCTGTATAAATCCTTTTGGAAAAAGCACAGCGAACATACACCTAGAAATCCCATGTATACACCTGACAAACAGGACTCACAAACACCTTTTGGGCCCAAAAAGGAACAGGACATACCTGAATATAAGGTGACCTTTTCAAAAAATTCCAATAATACATGTATGACTGCAGCAATTTTTCATGAATTTTTCCATAATAAGTTTTTCAGGACTTTTTACATAAGCTTCTTTTAAGCTAATTTCATTATGTTTTAAATATATTATTGTGCAATAAATGTTCTTTTAAATTTCAAATTGTATACCTGCATTTTGTGTGTAGCGCAACCATCCCTTGCTTGCATTCTGTATACTTAACTACTGTAGTTAAGTGCATCTTACAACAAGGTCATGTGTCTAGGTCGACATGAGTCTAAGTCGACATGGGTTAGGTCGACATAGGTTAGGTCGACAGTCAAAAGGTCGAAATGGTGTTTTTCACTGTTTTTTGACCCGAATGTCAGCACAGTCGACATGGACGCAGGCTTCTCCTCTGATGTACAGTTTTTAAGTGGATCAATGAAATGTTTAAAATGGTAATTTTTTAATTTATTTTTAGAACTGCATCCATAATGAGTTATCCAGATGTCCTCCAATAATGGGTCAAATGAGTGATGAAATGGATGGTAATTATCTAGATATTCGGCACATGTCGGCTCGAAAAACAGTGAAAAAGCACATGTCGACGTTTTGACTTTCGATCTAACCCATGTCGACCTAATGACCCTGTTGACCTAATGACCCTGTCACCTTAAACCATGTCAACCTAGACTCATGTCAAGCTTCCTGCATGTCGACCTAGACACATGTCGACCTAATGGTGTCGACCTAATGACTGTCTAACAACTTGCTGTTGACACAATGGCCGTATCCATCAGCTTTTTGGGCCGTATAATGAGAGAGAAAAAGTGCAAATTTATGATTAGCATTTTTTTCCGCAGTTATTATTTGTGGGCAGTGACATTTGAAAAACCGTCTCTTAGCAAGCACCTAGGACCTAAGGAGAGGCTACCCTCTAAGTTTCAATATTATAGGCCTTGTGGTTTAAGAGATTGTATGATAAACCAATCCATGAGTCCATCTTGGATTTTGCTATAATGTGTATATACAGTATATATGATGGTGCCTTGTATGGAAGATCCCTATATTATGTTACTAATACAGATGCAGGAGCCACTCACCTTGTGTACATGTGTTTTAAAAACTGTTTTTGTTCCCTTTTTGTTAAAAAATAAAAACATATCATGCAATGCTTGTGCCATAACAGAGACAGCGAGATGTACTCTGTAGGGTAGTGCATCTTTACTAGACTCCGTTGAAAACGCAGGCTTCTCCTCTGATGTACAGTTTTGAAGTGGATTAATTAAATGTTTAAAATAGTGATTTTTTAATTTATTTTTAGAACTGCATCCATAATGAGTTATCCAGATGTCCTCCAATAATGGGTCAGATGAGTGATGAAATGGATGGTAATTATCTAGATATTCCTGTGCCCCAGGGATGTCATGGGCAGGAAGTGAGAGAACAAGACTGCAGTTAGATGGGACTCCATAACCGCCATCCAATGCAATCTCCGGGACATCTGACCACGAAGAGGTAAGAATAAAAGTCTTATTAGCAAACTCTTTTGCCAGTGTGTTGATAAAAAATACAAAGTACAATGATTTTGTGCCACAGATAATTATAGTCTCAGTAGTAGAATGCTGTATAAGTTTACTAATGGCTGACAGTTTAGGATCAGCTCCAGCAACTACCTGAACCATGAATTCAATGCATATGGCATGAGCAGATAACTGCCTGCTGAGTTGTTGGAACTCCCGCTCCCCGCTCTCATCGTTTGATGTTATGATTCCGACCCAGTTCCACCCAAATAAATTCAACATCAGAGCAATTGCCTCAGTTTCCTTGATATTGTTGTGAATTGTTCGAAAAAAATTAGGATATATCCTTCTGTCACTGAGCTCAGGGTCCTTTGCTCCATAACTGATCTAGAAATGGCATCAACATATAAAAACATGACAGAAGTATTATTTAAAACTAAGTATTTTATTTTATATTACTATTTGGAGAACTGCAATACAACTATCTGTATTTCAGATAGATGGTTACTTGTGAGCCGTTTGCAACTTCTCACCATTTTCTGGATCCAAATCGAGCTCGGACATAATCTTCCCGCTGTCAGATTCTCGCGAGACAAAAGTCCCAGCGATTGTGGATTTATAACATGGCAATGGATATTGTTTTATGTGTTCCAGAGCAATTTATTTACTCATGGCATATGGAAAAGTTCAATAGAGTTCTGTCTTGTTGAATAGTCCATGGGTTGTGACAGGTGTATGTATATATATATATATATATATATATATATATATATATATATATATATATATAAATATACACTGTATATATATATATATATATATATACAGCAATGCGGTCCGGCACTAACTCCTCTGGAACAGCTGCCCCGGTGCCCATCAGATAAGGGTAATGTAAAAAGAAACAGGCTGGCACTCGAGGGTCTTTGTAAAAAACCAGTGTATTCACAGCAAGTTAAATCCAACGTTTCGGGGCTGCGCCCCGAAACGTTGGATTTCACTTGCTGTGAATACACTGTTTTTTTACAAAGACCCTTGAGTGCCGGCCTGTTTCTTTATATATATATATATATATATATATATATATATATATATATATATATATATATATATATATATATATATATATATATATATATATATTTATATATATATATATATATATATATTATAAGTAACACTACCAAAGCATTTATAGCAATAAGAAGCAGTCTGATACTATTTACAGTTATAGGGTGAAATTTACTAAGATGTGAAATACACTTCACAGGTCATGTTGCTATGGCCAACCAATCACAATCTGCACCACAATACACCATACAGATACTGTCTGAAGTTCGGTATGTTAATAACTAGCCAGCTTGCTGCAGACCTTGGCCTAAATTGAATGAAGACCACATTGTGAACTGTAAAGTTGTCAAAATTGTCTGGAAAGGGCCTGAAATTAATGTTATTGAGGTTAATGGTGCTCTATGAACAAAAAAAAATGCAAAGATAATGTGATCTGGGTGTTTTTAGACCATCTCTGAATCCAAGTCCAACTCCAAAGCCGTTCACCGCTACTTGACAAAGCCAAATCCAAATCCCGGAGACAAATACAAATCCAAATATTAGGCCCGGCGCCAATCTCTAGTCATTATCACTGATGTATCGGCCCTCCTGTTATTGTCATTATGAATTATATAAAAAAATATTGTAAGTATAAGACACCAGCAACACAACACCCCTCTGCACAACACCTCTCTGCACAACACCCGTCTGCCCAACACCCTCTGCACAACACCCCTCTCCTGCACAACACCCCTCTGCTGCACAACACCCCTCTGCACAATACCCCTCTGCTGCACAACACTCCTCTGCTGCAAAACACCCCTCTGTTGCACAATACCCCTCTGCTGCACAACACCCCTCAGACCCCTGCCAGTAACTACAGGGGTAGTTACTGGACAAAACTGCACAATTGTGCGCAGCTTCTGGAAGCATGTGACAAAAATGGCAATGAATTATGAGGATGCAACACCCCTCTGCCAGTAACACCGCAGGCTACACTGCAGAGCTGTGCGTGTCGCAAAAATGGCAGTGAACTCACGAGAATCCTTGTTTGGCCACACTCGGGTATCCGAACAAAGCCAGAAACTTGCGAGCGTGGCTCGCGGCTAACTCAGGGGCGTTGTTTGGAGCAGTTTGGATTCCACGGAATCCGAACCGCTCATCTCTAATAATGACAATAGAGAGAGGGCAGATACATAAGTGAAAATGACAATAGAGAGAGGACAGATACATCAGTGATAATGACAATAGAGAGAGGGCAGATACATAAGTGAAAATGACAATAGAGAGAGGACAGATACATCAGTGATAATGACAATTGAGAGAGAACAGATACATCAGTGATAATGACAATAGAGAGAGAGCAGATACATCAGTGATAATGACAATAGAGAGACGGCAGATACATCAGGATAATGACAATAGAGAGAGGGCAGATACATCAGTGATAATGACAATAGAGAGATGGCAGATACATCAGTGATAATGACAATAGAGAGAGGACAGATACATCAGTGATAATGACAATAGAGAGAGAGAGCAGATACATCAGTAATAATGACAATAGAGAGAGGTCATATATATCAGTGAAAATGACAATAGAAAGAAAGCAGATACATCAGTGATAATGACAATAGAGAGAGAGCAGATACATCAGTGATAATGACAATAGAGAGAGGGCAGATACATCAGTGATAATGACAATAGAGAGAGGGCAGATACATCAGTGATAATGACAATAGAGAGAGGGCAGATACATCAGTGAAAATGACAATAGAGAGAGAGAGAGCAGATACATCAGTGATAATGACAATAGAGAGAGGTCATATACATCAGTGAAAATGACAATAGAAAGAGAGCAGATACATCAGTGATAATGACAATAGAGAGAGAGCAGATACATCAGTGATAATGACAATAGAGTGAGAGCAGATACATAAGGATAATAACAATAGAGAGAGGGCAGATACATCAGTGAAAATGACAATAGAGAGAGAGCAGATACATCAGTGATAATGACAATAGAGAGAGGGCAGACACATCAGTGATAATGACAATAGAGAGAGGGCAGACACATCGGTGATAATGACAATAGAGAGACACCAGATACATCAGGATAATGACAATAGAAAGAGAGCAGATACATCAGTGAAAATGACAATAGAGAGAGGGCATATACATCAGTGATAATGACAATAGAAAGAGGGCAGATACATTAGTGATAATGACAATAGAGAGAGGGCAGATACATCAGTGATAATGACAATAGAGAGATGGCAGATACATCAGTGATAATGACAATAGAGAGAGGACAGATACATCAGTGATAATGACAATAGAGAGAGAGAGCAGATACATCAGTAATAATGACAATAGAGAGAGGTCATATATATCAGTGAAAATGACAATAGAAAGAAAGCAGATACATCAGTGATAATGACAATAGAGAGAGAGCAGATACATCAGTGATAATGACAATAGAGAGAGGGCAGATACATCAGTGATAATGACAATAGAGAGAGGGTAGATACATCAGTGATAATGACAATAGAGAGAGGGCAGATACATCAGTGAAAATGACAATAGAGAAAGAGAGAGCAGATACATCAGTGATAATGACAATAGAGAGAGGTCATATATATCAGTGAAAATGACAATAGAAAGAAAGCAGATACATCAGTGATAATGACAATAGAGAGAGAGCAGATACATCAGTGATAATGACAATAGAGAGAGGGCAGATACATCAGTGATAATGACAATAGAGAGAGGGTAGATACATCAGTGATAATGACAATAGAGAGAGGGCAGATACATCAGTGAAAATGACAATAGAGAAAGAGAGAGCAGATACATCAGTGATAATGACAATAGAGAGAGGTCATATACATCAGTGAAAATGACAATAGAAAGAGAGCAGATACATCAGTGATAATGACAATAGAGAGAGAGCAGATACATCAGTGATAATGACAATAGAGAGAGGGCAGACACATCGGTGATAATGACAATAGAGAGACACCAGATACATCAGGATAATGACAATAGAAAGAGAGCAGATACATCAGTGATAATGACAATAGAGAGAGGGCAGACACATCAGTGATAATGACAATAGAGAGAGGGCAGACACATCGGTGATAATGACAATAGAGAGACACCAGATACATCAGGATAATGACAATAGAAAGAGAGCAGATACATCAGTGAAAATGACAATAGAGAGAGGGCATATACATCAGTGATAATGACAATAGAGAGAGGGCAGATACATTAGTGATAATGACAATAGAGAGAGCAGATACATCAGGATAATAACAATAGAGAGAGGGCAGATACATCAGTGATAATGACAATAGAGAGAGAGCAGATACATCAGTGATAATGACAATAGAGAGAGGGCAGGCACATCGGTGATAATGAAAATAGAGAGAGAGCAGATACATTAGGATAATGACAATAGAGGGAGGTCTGATACATAAGTGAAAAAGACAATAGAGAGAGAGCATATACATCAGTGATAATGACAATAGAGAGAGGGCAGATACATCAGTGATAATGACAATAGAGAGAGGGCAGACACATCAGTGATAATGACAATAGAGAGAGAGCAGATACATCAGTGATAATGACAATAGAGAGAGGGCAGACACATCAGTGATAATGACAATAGAGAGAGGGCAGACACATCAGTGATAATGACAATAGAGAGAGAGAGCAGACACATTAGGATAATGACAATAGAGAGAGGGCAGATACATCAGTGAAAATGACAATAGAGAGAGAGCAGATACATCAGTGATAATGACAATAGAGAGAGGGCAGATACATCGGTGATAATGACAATAGAGAGAGAGCAGATACATCAGTGATAATGACAATAGAGAGAGAGCAGATACATCAGTGATAATGACAATAGAGAGAGAGCAGATACATCAGGATAATGACAATAGAGAGAGGGCAGACACATCGGTGATAATGACAATAGAGAGAGGATAGATACATCAGTGATAATGACAATAGAGAGAGGGCAGATACATCAGTGATAATGACAATAGAGAGAGGGCAGATACATCAGTGATAATGACAATAGAGAGAGAGCAGATACATCAGTGATAATGACAATAGAGAGAGAGCAGATACATCAGTGATAATGACAATAGAGAGAGGGCAGACACATCGGTGATAATGACAATAGAGAGAGAGCAGATACATCAGGATAATGACAATAGAAAGAGGGCAGACACATCAGTGAAAATGACAATAGAGAGAGAGCAGATACATCAATGATAATGACAATAGAGAGAGCAGATACATCAGTGAAAATGACAATAGAGAGAGAGCAGATACATCAGTGATAATGACAATAGAGAGAGGGCAGATACATCAGTGATAATGACAATAGAGAGAGGGCAGATACATCAGTGATAATGACAATAGAGAGAGGTCAGATACATCAGTGAAAATGACAATAGAGAGAGGGCAGACACATCAGTGATAATGACAATAGAGAGAGGGCAGATACATCAGTGATAATGACAATAGAGAGAGAGCAGATACATCAGTGATAATGACAATAGAGAGAGGGCAGATACATCAGTGATAATGACAATAGAGAGAGGTCAGATACATCAGTGAAAATGACAATAGAGAGAGAGGGCAGATACATCAGTGATAATGACAATAGAGAGAGGTCAGATACATCAGTGAAAATGACAATAGAGAGAGGGCAGATACATCAGTGATAATGACATTAGAGAGAGGGCAGACACATCAGTGATAAAGACATTAGAGAGAGGGCAGACACATCGGTGATAATGACAATAGAGAGAGGGCAGATACATCATTGATAATGACAACAGAGAGAGGGCAGATACATCAGTGATAATGACAATAGAGAGAGGGCAGATACATCAGTGATAATGACAAAAGAGAGAGGGCAGATACATAAGTGATAATGACCATAGAGAGAGGGCAGATACATCAGTGATAATGACCATAGAGAGAGGGCAGATACATCAGTGATAATGACCATAGAGAGATGGCAGATATCTTATAATCTAATTTCTGTTACACAATAACAGCACTTACCAGAGAATAACCAAATACATTCAGCAGTTGTGCCATAGTAATGGTGGTAAATGAATTGAGATCTCCAATAAATCCTGCTATTTCTCCATGTTCCCCACATGAATAATTAGGAATGTTCATTTTAAATTTAGATATTATTTGTAATACTTGATCTACAGCTAAATTTTTCCAGGCACAAGAATCATGCAGATGATATCCCAGAGTGATATTTGGCAGAATATCTGGGTTCTCATTAATTTCATTAATTGTAAACATAAAAGCCCGGACGTGTCTGTATTCTGCTTGATGTACACTGATTAAACAGAAAAACAGAAATTTTTTTTTGTAGAAATAATATTATTTTAATATTTTTATATTCGGTACTTGTTTCCTAGCATGGCGCCCACTCAGCAATTTGCTTAGTGTGCTATTTTGAGTAGGAAAATCGCATTGCGCCCCGTGTATAGTAGTGTGCGATGTGATGCGATGTCCATATAAAGTGCACAGGAGTGCTTCTACAATGAAATATCGCATGCGATCTCAGTACACCAAATGCGATGCGATATTTCATTGTATAAGCACAGATGCCATGAGATGTGATGGGTGCTTACAATGAAGCATCTACTGTATGCCATTATTTAGTGTCACCCCCAGTATCAACACCACCCCGAAGCGTGGCGAGCATAGCGAGCCCCATGAGGGTCAGTGGAACGCGTCCTCCAACCTTTTCATACCCCCACTATCCACCTTGGCGAGGAGCCGATTTTATATAGTGTCTCGAGCCACCGAGCCCGAAGCGTGGCGAGTGGACGAGGATTACTTACCATATATTCCGTGTCCCCTTGCCACTATTTGGGCTCGGTGGCTCGCTGTGCTCGCCACACTATATAAAGGGGATAGTGGGGGTATGAAAAGGTCGGGAGGACGCATTCCGCTGCGCTCGCCACGCTTTGGGCTGGCGTGGATACTGTTGGGTTTTTAGGAACAGATTCTACTCTTCGTCTATGGGAGTCATGGAATCCCAAGAGGGAGAGTAGCACCTGTAAGTTGGGATCCTGGCTTTCGGCCACAGCAGATCATCCAGCACCGGGAAGAATTGTCAGAATTATATACATTTGTAATTACAAAAACAGTCAACATTAAAATAAAAGAAACGATACATTCTGTAAAGTTAATATACAGTATATATATATTTTTGGCTGTCTTGTTTTATCGAAATACACAAGGAAAACAACTGACTCTGTGGAAGGGACTATCACAACAAGGCAAATCGGAATAAGGCAACAATTGATTATCACAGTAGAGCTTCGTAAACAACGCTGCAAACTTTCCATGGGTTCAGAAGAAGATGCAAAAATGCTGAACAGTAGTTTGTGAAGGAGAACAACAAGTACGGACATCACAACGTTCAGAAGTACCGTACTGTGACCTTGACAAACCGAAATTGTGTTAAATTGAGCAAAGAAATTTATTGTTGAACAAACAAATCAAGGAGAACAACAAGAGCATTTTTATAAGCAATTAAATTAAAAAAACAAATCCAAATTGAAAAATAAATTAATTAAAAAAAACATCATCTCTGGGGTAGGGGATTGTGTACTCAGCAAAGCTGAGTACACAAGCAAAGCTGAGTACACACCACCAGACAATGTAGAGGTGGCAGTGGCAGTGGTGGATGATATAAGGGGCCCTGGCGCATAAAAAGAAGAATGGGGAGGCAGAGGAATATCCGGCGCAATGTACATAGGGCGGTGATGTGGGTAGTTGGGCGGTGGGGGCAATGGCCTGTGGCGTATAGGACATGACGTTATGTTACACTCATCAGTCAAATTCTTGTCTGCTGCGTGTGACATACCGCAATGTACAGTACTAACCACTTAAAGATGCGGACCTGGTCTCGGTCCATCGCCCGCATCTCACAGGCAATACGGTTAGCAAAATTTTGAAAAGAATCCGGGGGATTTTTTGGAGCTTCCTCCGCATGCCTACAAAAATGCTCTTGGCCGATTGGAACAGAGCTGGTCATCTTGAAGGGCTGCTTCATCCTTGGCTTCCTTGGTGGCGGTCTGGAAACACTTTCCTCCGGAGGAGCCACTGCTTCCGTGACAGGACCAGTCTCTGCTCAGGGGTAACTTCCTAGGGGAAAAAAATTATAATATTATTTAATTTTACAGTTTGTTACATACAGAACATGTCATATAAAAAAAAACTGACTACAGTATGTCCACACTCTCCGGATTTTCAAGTGAATCACTTGATGGAGAGTCTTCATCCATAGGAGTACCCTGTGATCTTCTCCTTGGTGCTTGTTCAACGATAAACTTCATTCGCTCGTAGTACCACAATTTCGGCTTGTAATGGTCATCAGTCCCGGCTCCTGAATGTAAAGATTCCAGGACTTGATTGTACTCCTTCACCACCACTGTTCACATATTTGCAATCTTCTTCTGAACCCTCTTAGAGTTTGCAGCACTGTCACGGTCTCTACTGTAATTAACCAATTTGTCGTATGCCTGATTCCTTTTCGCTTTATTACGATAGTCCCTGTGATCGTCCTCCAGAGGCAGTCATTTTCCCAGTATATCTCGATAAATCGAGCCCAAAACTTGTGGCCCATTGATCCTGGCATTTCTGAAAAATATAATATAAACAAAAACATATCTAAAAAATGGAAAATACAATGCACTGTAAAGGTTAATATGACGATCAATGTGCTATATAACAAAAAAAAAAAACCTTTATCAGAATGAAGTAAATGTATGAAATATCAAGTTCAGGGGGTGGCCCTTGTAAATTTTGCTAACAGCGACTATAAAAGAAAGATAAAAAAATAATAAATATATTATATGCTAGTATAATATTGAAAATCTAGTACAATATTAATTACATTGCACCACATGCTACTCCACCAGTACAATAAAATGCAACAGCAATCTGCAGTGCCATTGCATTAAAAAAACATGACACCGCAGTCTGCTCCGCCAGTACAATAACAATAACATGACACAGCAACCTGCACTGCCATTACATTAATAACAATAACATGACACAGCAATCTGCAATAACAACATGACAACAGAGTCAGCTTCACCTGTACCATAACATGACACAGCAACCTGCACATTAATAACAACATGACACAGCAGTCTGCTCCACCATTACAATAATACCAACATGACACCGCAATCTGCTACACCTGTACAACAGTATTAACATGAAACTACAGGCTGGTCTCCCTGCATAACAACTGGAAAAAGACAGGCTACTCTCCATGTATCATTACACCCCCCCCCCCCTGCGCATCATCACCCACCACCCCTGCACATGACACCCCCCCCCCCACTGGACATAATCCCCCCCCCCCACATGATCACCCCTTCCCTTGCACATCACCCCCTCCCTTGCACATCATCACCCCCCAGCACTGAAGATGAATGCACATTATCACCCCCCCACACTGCACATTATCACCCCCCACTGCACATCATCACCCCACCTTCATTATCACCCCCTCCCTTGTACATCATCACCCCCCACCACTGAACATGTGTGCACATGAACACCCCCAACCTACACATCATCACCCCCCTACACAACATCACCCCCCTGCACATCTTCACCCCCCCCCCTGCACATGATCACCTCACCCAAATCCTGCACATGATCCCCCCTGGCGCCGGATCACACCCCCCCCCTGCACATTATCACCTAACACCCCCCCTGCACATGATTACCCCCCCAGGTGCTGGATCCCAGACCTTAAAACCAAAAAAGAACCTTAAAAATACTTACTAAACAGTAGGGACACGATGCAATGCTCCACAGTGCTCCTTAGTGCTCCTTGTCACGTGCAGCTTCTGGCGCCTCTGGAGTTTTGACTGACAGGAGGGCGATGCGATTTCACTGGCGCCCTGCTAGGAAACAAGTACCTTATATTCAAATGTTTCAATACAAACTATGAGTAATATATCTATGATAATACAGGGGGTTGTTCATGATGTTATTCAACTAGTACTGGTTTACTACTGTTTCCTCCAGGGGTGAGGAGCCTAATAGGGTACAGGTCTTCACCAGAGACCAGTTATGTTTGCCCATTGCTGCTGTTGCCCCTATGTGAATGAATCTGGGTAAGGACCACTGGCAAACATCAGGGAGATTATGGAATAAAGATGGCAAGAGACTTGATATTTGAGGCGAGAGACACCATGAGCTTATGTAGTGTTATGTTAGTATAATTCAATGGGCCACAAAATCAGAGAAGGTTATATATATATATATATATATATATATATATATATATATATATATATATATATATGGTAGCTCAGCCATTTGCATGAATTACATGTACGTGAAGGACAGTGGTCTATGGGATGGTCATCAAAGTGGTTACCATCTATAGTGCCACCTATGCTTTTGCATTAACTGCATAAAACCATTGAGAGAAAACTCATTATTACATTTTCCAACTGTGGGAGATGGGCAAATTAGGGGAATGGTTAACGGACTGAATGGAGCAGATCAAACTCATTCAATGATTAAGAAACTGATGTGACTTCACGGGTTGCATCAAGCAAATGATTAGTAACCGTCCGTAGTCCGGTATATTCAAGAACACATCCTGTATTGGGCCAAGAAGTCTATGACTTCTTTTTTCTTGCTTGGACACAGAGTAATTTCCATGGGAAACTAACAAGCTGGGTTTGTCATGGATATTAAAGAGTTTTGACTGTAATTTGGTTTCCAAGGTTTTAATAAATTAACATGGTAGATTTGGCATTCTGTCTACCTTCTTGCCTATCCTTATAATTAACAGTTTACATGGCCTCTATGATCTCCTAAGGACCTCGCAACACCTGAACATACTGTAATGTACATTTTACTCTCAGCAGTTAGTATAAGAACAGTGGTGTAGCTGTCAAGCGGCAGCCACCGCGGCTGCTTGGAGGAGCCTCCTGAGGTGGGCGCCCGGCGAACTGAAAAATGTGTGCGGAGGCTGAGATGTGCGGTGCGCCTGTCACATCACAGCGTGTGACAGGCAGCAGCGCTGACTGGGATGAAAGCAGCAGCAGAAGCAGTATGGACTCACATAGGACGGCAGCAGCAGCAGGGGAAGTCCCTTTTCTTTCCACGCTGCGGTTCTGAGCCCCACCTCCTCCCTCCAGTCACTACTGAGAGCAGAGCAATGAGCAAGCATGCATTCCTGGAGCCGGAGCTGCTGCCTCTTCTCTGCCAGTGGACAATTACCCTGGCTCTGGCAAACCTGCTGCTGGTCTCTACAGTGCTGCTGCTGTCGGGCCCTCCACCCAGCGCCAGTGGTATGTTATTATTATAAAAAATATTTTGGGATATATGTATGGATGTCATTTTGGGGACATATGGACGTATGTATGTATGTATGTATGTATGTATGTATGTATGTATGTATGCATGAGGGTGCAGTGTATGGATGAACTGTATGTATGAGGGAGGCAGTGTATGTATGCATAAGGAAGTCAGTGTCTGTATGTATGTATGTATGTATACATGAAGTAGGCAGTGTATGGATGGTTGTATGTATGTATGCATGAGGTAGGCAGTGTATGGATGTACTGTATGTATGAGGGAGGCAGTGTATGGATGTACTGTATGTATAAGGGAGGCAATGTATGTATGTATGTATGTATGTATGTATGTATGTATGTATGAGGGATGCAGTGTATGCATATATGAATGTATGTATAAGGTAGTCCATCTATGTCCGCCCTCCAGTCCTTTGTTCCATCCCAGTGCCTACCCCCATTCCTTGCCCAGCATCTGTCCCCGCTCTACCTGCCCAGTATCTGCCCCCTTCTTCCAGCCTAGTATCTTCCACTGACTCCCTGGCTATCCTCTGTCTCCTCCCTCCTGCCCACCATTCATCCCCCCTCCCTCTTCCCAGCACCTGTCTTCCTCTCTCTTCCTCTCTCTGCCCAATGTCTGTCACCCCCATCCCCACAATTTGTCCCCCTCTCTCTGCTCATCCTCTTCCCCTCTCTCTGCCCAGCATCTTTCCCCCTCTTCTCTGTCCAGCATCTGTACCCACCTCCCTGCCCATCACCTGTCCCTCTCTTCCTGCCCAGCATCAGCCCCATGCGCACTTGACAGCATTTATCTCCCCTCTCTCCACATCTGTCCCCCTCTCTCTGCCCATCATATACCCATCTGCCCCCCTCTCCACAGCATCTGTCCCCACCTTTCCCCGTCCATTATCTGCCCTCTCCCCATCATCTATCACCAACTAGAACTGTATCCCATGCACCCGGCATGATGAAAATAATTTGTGGCTCCTGAGTACAGTATTTCCTTTGAGTCCATGACCCGTTTTATTAGCTCATACACACTTTTCTAGGAACCTGCATGAAACTGCCCCCCACCCCCCCATTTATTTATTGTAGTGCCCCCACTGTCATGTTTTCTGGATCCCTCTGTATGTGTGTTTGTATTATTTATATATATATATATATATATATATATATATATATTTTTTTTTCGATGAGCCGGCACTCTCCTCTCACTGTGCATCTGCCGGAGTGCTCCGTCTGGTCAAATGCATACAACAACTCCTCCTTAGACTGGCACTTCCACGGACTTGGTTATGAATGATGCAATGTCACACCAGCTTAATTGCGACGTTTCGAACTTTTAATCAGTTCTTCATCAGGCAGCGTACAGACAATAAACATATAACAAAACTGACCTTATATCCCCATGTCTCCTCCTCGCTGCAAACGCCGGTCATCCACGCACTTCCTGTTCAGATTCCGGAAGCTCTCACCCTCCGGAAGACGCTGTCCAGGGTTGCTATGGTGACCCGGCTTTTGCTGCAAAAACAGAGAAAAAATAAAACAAAACATACTCACAAAAGAACACTTCACCTCTTATGTGTAACTGATATACTGTATCAAAAATATTAAAAGCAACACTGTTTATCTCTTGGTGATACGAGTGTACACGCTTATTAGTGTACTCCACTTGTGAATAAGTCGACTGTGCAGAGTGTCAACTGATTTCAATCTATACACAAAAACATTCATTTAATCTAAACACACATTAAGGTTCAACTGTTCATTTAACCCTTTGGGCCTTACAGTGTCCAACAAGTAAATCCATTTGGACTCAAGTCTTAATCATTTTTTGTTCCTGTCACCACGTCTGTGGTCATCTGCTATGTGGTCAATTATCATGTGCTTAAATGTAGCCATGGAGTGTTTGGCCTCTGCAAAGTGTCTGGCAACCGGCTGCTCCGAGGTTTTAACACTCATTGCAGCTCGTATTGCCATCCTGTGCAGTGCCATCCTCTCCTTGACCGTCTTGATGGTCTTCCCCACATAGCAGAGACCACATGGACATTTTATCAAATAGACAACATGGGTGCTATTGCAGGACAAAGGATGCCTAATCTCATATTTTTTACCTGTATGGGGGTGTGTAAAAAACCTCCCCGTTAGCATGTGATTACAGGTAGTGCATCCTATACATGAGTGACACCCATTTTTTTTACTCTGTACCTCTCTGGCTGATAACATGTGTTCCGTGACATCTGTCTTGACTACCCAGTCTTTAATATTCTTTCCTCGCCTATAACATGGCATAACTCTGCTGTTCTTGAGGCTATTAAGTTTCTTCTCTTGCTGAATGATAGGCCAGAGTTCCCTGGTTCGATATTCGATGGTTTCATATGCTGTGTTGTATTTTTGCACCCATCTCATTACCCCCTTCTCGTCCTCTTTCTTTTTAACCTGTAAGGTAGCATCTCTGGTGGTGTTTTCTACCCTCGCTCTAGCTTTTTGTATGATCTTATTAGAATAGCCCCTCTCTTCTAATAAGATCATACAAAAAGCTAGAGCGAGGGTAGAAAACACCACCAGAGATGCTACCTTACAGGTTTAAAAGAAAGATGACGAGAAGGGGGTAGTAAGATGGGTGCAAAACTACAACACAGCACATGAAAATATCGAACATCGAACCAGGGAACTCTGGCCTATCATTCAGCAAGAGAAGAAACTTAATAGCCTTAAGAACAGCAGAGTTATGCCATGTTATAGGCGAGGAAAGAATATTAAAGACTGGGTAGTCAAGACAGATGTCACGGAACACATGTTATCAGCCAGAGGGGTACAGAGTAGAAAAAATGGGTGTCACTCATGTATAGGATGCACTACCTGTAATCACATGCTAACGGGGAGGTTCTTTACACACCCCCATACAGGTAAAAAATATGAGATTAGGCATCCTTTGTCCTGCAATAGCACCCATGTTGTCTATTTGATAAAATGTCCCTGTGGTCTCTGCTATTTGGGGAAGACCATCAGGATGGTCAAGGAGAGGATGGCACTGCACAGGATGGCAATACGAGCTGCACTGAGTGTTAAAACCTCGGAGCAGCCGGTTGCCAGACACTTTGCAGAGGCCAAACACTCCATGGCTACATTTAAGCACATGATAATTGACCACATAGCAGATGACCACAGACGTGGTGACAGGAACAAAAAATTATTAAGACTTGAGTCCAAATGGATTTACTTGTTGGACACTGTAAGGCCCAAAGGGTTAAATGAACAGTTGAACCTTAATGTGTGTTTAGATTAAATTAATGTTTTTGTGTACAGATTGAAATCAGTTGACACTCTGCACAGTCGACTTATTCACAAGTAGAGTACACTAATAAGCGTGTACAATCGTATCACCAAGAGATAAACAGTGTTGCTTTTAATATTTTTGATACAGTATATCAGTTACACATAAGAGGTGAAGTGTTCTTTTGTGAGTATGTTTTGTTTCATTTTTTTCTCTGTTTTTGCAGCAAAAGCCGGGTCACCATAGCAACCCTGGACAGCATCTTCCAGAGGGTGAGAGCTTCCGGAATCTGAACAGGAAGTGCGTGGATGACCGGCGTTTGCAGCGAGGAGGAGACAAGGGGATATAAGGTCAGTTTTGTTATATGTTTATTGTCTGTACGCTGCCTGATGAAGAACTAAGTAAAAGTTCGAAACGTCGCAATCAAGCTGGTGTGACATTGCATCATTCCAAGTCCGTGGAAGTGCCAGTCTAAGGAGGAGTTGTTTATATATATATATATATATTATATATATATATATATATATATATATATATATATATATATATATATATATAGACCAGAGATAGACCGCACTCTCACTCTGTCATAGACAACTTGAGGGGTGTTCAAAAAGAGATAAACATGTACCACATGTCACTCAAATTTATTCCAATGTTCCATCCCCGCGTTCGGGGGCGGGGAGAAATGAACACTCTCCTTATAAATGATAAAGTCACTGATTTTGTGTAAAATCACAATATTCCATTTATTGCAACAAGTTAATTCTCATCCTGCTCCGACATTTTGGCCCTTGTCTGGACCTTTATCAAGGAGCCTATAACAATATATACAAAACAAATTTCATCAAATTCAAAAAAAAATTATTTTTTATTTATGTTTTCATTTTTGACATTTTTATTTTTATTTAAATAATAGATTAGTGTATTGAAGGGGTGTTATAAACATTTGGCTGACAGATGGCCAATGGTAGTTGCTTGGTTGGTGGTTGTATAGAAGAATGAGACATAAATTCATCGTACAACACGTAAATCAATTACAATCACATCATTCACAATATTAATGATGATCCCTCAAATAAACAGTGTATGGAGAACTGGGCCCATATTTTCTTTAGTTTTTGAGAAATATTGCTAACGGGTTGTGTTCGTTAAGTCCACGTGGGGACCATGTGCCCAGTTGGTGAATCCACCTGCATTCTGTTTTCCTCAAAAGTAGTCCTCGGTCACCCCCTCTTGGAGGAGGGGGGACCCAATCAATCAGCCGACATCTCAAGGTCGCAATTTGATGACCTGCTGCTAAGAAGTGTCGGGGTACTGGGAGTTCGGCCTTCCCTGTTTCCAATGTGGCCCTGAGAGTTCCGGTGGTTAGCCATCCTCTCACGGAATTTCCGTGTGGTCATTCCTACGTATGCTAACCCACAGGGGCAGTTCAGGAGGTAAATTACAAAGTCGATTTGACAATGTAAACGATAACGGATTTTAATATGTCTTCCAGAGTGGGGGTGTGGGAAGGTGGGGCCAGGTATCATGCTGCTGCACGTCGTGCACCCTGCACAGCGAAAACATCCTGGAAGCTTGGTGTAGAGCCAAGTGGTCTTTTGATCTGATTTAGGGTTCAGGGTAGGCCTCATTAGCAACTGTTTCAAGTTGGGACCCTTCTTGTATGCGAACATCGGGGGGGTCATAGTGCTGTAATTTCAATGTGGGATCAGACTTCACTATTGGGCAGTGTTTTTTTATTCTGTTATTGATGTTGCTTGATGCATGGTTATAGGTATTCACATAGATCATCCTTTGTTTGGCCTTTGGTGTGATGACTTGCTCACATCTTGTTGATTTTTGGATGTTTTATGGAGACATCTCTTAAGGGTCGTAGTTGAGTAGCCTCTATCTATGAAGCGTGAAGTCATCTCTTCAATCTGTTTCTCCCTAATACTTGTGTTAGAATTATTTCTAATAACTCTCATGTATTGAGATACAGTATGGGTAAGTTCTCCTTCAAGGCCGGGGGGTGCTGGCTAGTTGTAAGCAGCAACGTGTTCCGGTCTGTTTCTTTTCGGAATAGACTGACTTGGATTGTGTTGTCAATTAGAGAGACATTAATGTCCAGAAAGTTAATGGAGCAAACATCAATAGCATGAGTGAATTTAATGGGAGAATCCAGATTGTTTAATTTAGTGACCATTTGATTGAAGGCATCAATAGGGCCGTCCCAAATCAAGAAAACGTCATCTATGAACGTTTATAGAAAATGATTGATTCTATATGCTTTGGTAAAATGTGAGTTGTCTCGTAGTTATGCATGAATAGACCCGCATATGATGAGGCTAGATTTGACCCCATTGCGGTTCTGGAGAGTTGTACATAGAATTTATTATTGTACATGAAATGGTTACATGTAAGTATTAGAGGGTACTTGTGTATTATCACAGCCACAATCGCGGGCATCGTTTGCCTTAACTTTAAGGCACACGATGCGACGCGATGCCCACGATTTCCCCATAGGCTTCAATGTTAAAATATTTAACATTGAAGCCTATGCGATGGACCCGATTTGTCGTGTGCCTTAACTTTAAGGCACACGATGCGACGCGATGCCCACGATTTCCCCATAGGCTTCAATGTTAAAATATTTAACATTGAAGCCAATGCGATGGACCCGATTTGTCCATAGGCTTCAATGTGAAATTATTTTAACATTGAAACTGAGTCCATTTAACATAGTAAAAAATGGGAAAAGGCCGAATAAGGGCCATTTCTCATTGGCTATGGCCCCGTCATGTGTGTAAAAAATAATGGCCCCCATTGTGGCCGCCACCCCCAAGATTAACGTGAACCCGAAGCGTGGCGAGCGCAGCGAGCCCGCGAGGGGCGGCGGTGCGTGTCCTCCGACCTTTTCATTCCCCTACTATCAACGTTGGCGTGGAGTTGAGAATAGATTAGTGTGGCGAGCGCAGCAAGCCACCTAGCCCGAAGCGTGGCGAGGGGACGCTGATACCTGTGAAGCTCGCGAGGGGACGCAGGGATCTGTGAAGGTATCAGCGTCCCCTCGCGGGGCTCGCTGCGCTCGCCACACTAATCTATTCTCAACTCCACGCCGACGTGGATAGTAGGGGAATGAAAAGGTCGGAGGACGCGCACCACGCCCCTCGCGGGCTCGCTGCGCTCGCCACGCGTCGGTTTTGCGTTAATCGTGGGGGTGGCGGCCACAATGGGGGGCTATTATTTTTTACACACATGACGGGGCCATAGCCAATGAGAAATGGCCCTTATTGGCCCTTTTACCATTTTTTACTATGTTAAATGGACTCAGTTTCAACTGACGATAAGTGTCGACATCAGCCAGTTGCCTCATTATAATAACTGGCTGATGTCGACACTTATCGTCAGTTGACAGTTAATCCCACTCTACAATGTCGACAGAAATTGTCCAACATTCTTCAGATGGGCGTTGATGCTAAGATTATTTCCAAGGATATACAGATTATCTTAATGCCGGATTTTCCTATTACCCCGTGCCTGTACACACTCCCTAAAATTCACAAGGGTTTATCCCCTCCCCCGGGACGCCCGATTGTGTCGGCATGTGGGTCCTTGCTACAACCTTCAGCTACTTATCTGGACAGCATTTTGCAGCCACTCATCAAGACACAACCGACTTTTCTTTTGGATACCACAACTTTTTTACAGATTCTTCACCAACTCCCCAATTTGCCCGACAATTGCCATTTGGCCACTATTGATGTGGTAAATTTGTACACTGTCATTCCACACTCCATGGGTCTTACTGCTTTGAGACGTTTTCTTATTTCTTACAGTGATTTTGATTCGGCGAAAATTGACTTTTTGGTTGAACTCATGGACTTAATTTTACATAACAATTTTTTCATTTACAATAATATTTTTTATTTACAGCTACGGGGCTGTGCAATGGGCAGCTCTGTAGCTCCGTCATATGCCAATATCTTTATGTTTTCTGCTGAGTTTGATATTTTTTTGTCTGATTCTTTAGTTGCAGAGCATTTTATTGTTTTCAAAAGGTATATAGATGACCTGTTTGCCATCTGGCAAGGTGACATCGCTTTATTGCACAATTTAATATCTCAACATAATACCACTAATAATGCAATTAAGTTTACCTTTGAGACCTCAAATGTGGAGGTCCATTTTCTAGATGTCAAGGTGACCCTTGCTTCAGGGAAAATTACTACCAGTGTGTACACCAAGACAACCGACCGTAACACCATGCTATCACCAACAAGTTGTCATCCCCGCAGTCTTGTCATGTCACTGCCATATTCTCAAATGTTGCGCTATTATCGCATTAATAGCGATCGCGCTAACTGCAATCTCCAGCTCGATGCTCTTATCGATAAATTTTTGGCACGTGGCTTTAATCGCCAAGACCTGTTGGCATGTAAAAATAAAGTCCTACAACTTAACCGTGAATCTTTATTACAATCTAGACCTAAAGATAAAACAATGTCTAAGATTATGCCCTGGGTTAATCGGTATAATGTTGTCTCCACCGATACGACCACCTTGGTCAAAAATAATTGGCCCTTGATTAAAAGTGACACGACTCTACCGCTTGGTGAGCATCGCATTATGCCCTGTTACTCTAAGGGTCGGAGTTTAAAGGACATTCTGGTTAAAACCAGTGTTTCCTTTGACCCTGCACCTCAAATCACGACATGGCTGGGTGTCAATAGAAAGAAAGGCTGTTTTAAATGTGCATGCACCACTTGCCAATTTCTCCTGACAGGTGATACCTTTAATCACCCCCACACTGGACAGGTTTTTAAAATCCGGCATTATTTAACCTGCAATTCTTCTTTTATTATTTACCAGTTGATTTGTCCGTGGAGTTTGTCTTATATAGGCAAAACCATTAGGAAATTTAAGGAGCGTATGACCATGCACAGAAGTACAATTCGACAGGCACTGATTTCTGGTGCCAGCGAACACCCTGTGGCGAGACATTTTGTCGAGCATAAACATCCTCTACATAGTCTTAGATATAGGATGATTGATTGGGTGCCTCCTAATATCCGTGGTGGGGACCGTGGTACCCAATTGTTGCGCTGCGAAGCGCGGTGGATACACCGCCTTAACACTATTGCGCCGAAAGGCCTTAATGAGCAAATCTCGTTTGCTGTCTTTCGTTAATGCTGCTATGTTTTTACATGTTTTTCTTGCTGCTATTATTGTATTGTCTTTTTTCCTCTTTATCAGTACTGTCTCTGTTGTATATACTGTAATTATGTTTATTGTTTGGTTTGAGCTGCTATGACATCGCTATATTTGCTCTTATCTATCTTGCAGTTGCTACATATTTTGTACATCTTATTGAGAAGTGAGTCTGAGATCGCGTGCAGACAGCGCTGCCTGCACGTTTTTGTAAAAGTCAGCCTGTGATTGTGTGCAGAGAGCGCTACCTGCCTTTATTTTTTCCAGCTCCCCCTTCCCACACTCTCTTGTAATTTTTGGTGTTTTTCCCTCAGTGAAGGAGCTGTCCTTGTTTACCGTTTCTATGGTAACTCCACTCTCCATTCACTGTTCACTGGCTGAACAAGTGATGTCATCATATGGCGTCCTGTGGGCGTCGCCCCAATCCTTTGGTGTCTCAGCCTCACTCCTCTGGTGTAGTGTGCTATAAAGGTATGTTTTTATCTTTGTTTCTGTGTAACCTTACGAAAATTTGAAGAAATAAATTGAAACGTTGCTGCTATCTCCTGTTGGCTAGCTTTGTTCTGGATTATAATTGCCACGAGTGCCTCACCGCAAGTCTCCTATATATATATATATATATATATATATATATAAACAATTTTTGGTGGTGCGGCACTCCCCGCATATTGACCAGACAGGAAACCGGTTTAAAGCAACGTTTCAATGTCTTTATTTAGACATTTTCATCAGGCTAACAAAACAAAAGTAAGTGACATACCTTTATACACCCCTGTGCTCACAAGTCAGCGTGCAGTCTCACCGTCCACGGAGTGGGCGCACAGAGACTGACGTCATCCTGCTGACAAATCATGCAACCATCACCATAGTAACCCATTACCATAGTGACACAAAAATACAATACATCAAATGAAACAAAACAGTACAGTACATAAATATGCAAGTTGAAGGAGGTGGTCACGGGACAAGAACTTTAAGTCAGAAGTTACACCGTAAAAGTTACTGTTAATGAATAGATAATGTCTCAACTTTCTGTCAGTCATAAGGTGTAAGAGCACGGCATGGAAACATACATACACACAACCAGAGTGGCATCGATGGTTCAAAGAAATAATAAGCAGAGATAATGCGGGTGGTGTAACATAAGTCATTTTCTAGAAAGGCAGCTGATACCCAGATGTTCATTTAAGCCCTTAGGAGATAAGGTATCCAACCGAAAGATCCACCTCGTTTCACATTTTAGTAGAGACAGACCGCGATTGCCACCTCTGATATTCGGTGGTACGTGATCAATCATTCGGTACCTAAGTGATGGCAAAGAATGTTTAAATGTTACAAAATGTTTGGGTACAGGTAGATCACATTTGCCGCCTGCGAGCGCTTGCCTAATGGTCGACCTGTGAGTGGTAATGCGTTCTTTAAATGATCGCTCGTTTTTGCCTATGTAAGATAGGCCGCAGGGGCAAATTAATTGATATACCACGAACTTGGATTCACAGCTCAAGGTGTGTCTGATAGTGAATTTGGTACCTTGTTGGGGATGGTAAAACACATTGCCAGGTATCATACAAGCGCAGACTGTGCAGGTGCATCTTATGCACCCCCTGGGTTTGGATTGTGCGGGCGCATTGAATTTCGTGATGTCAGTTTTCACTAACATATCACGTAGGTTAGGGGCTCGCTGGTAGCAGGCCAGTAAGCGGGTGTCAGGGATGTTAATTTCTTTATCGCTTTGGACTATTGGCCATAAATCCTTAGAAATTTTATTGACAGTAGGGCTAGCTGTCGTGAATGTAATAACCCAGGGGATCATCTGGGTTTCTTGTTTCTGAGTTTTAGGTGACAGAAGCTGTTCTCGAGTGAGGCTAGAGGCTCTCTCTCTTGCCGCCAAGAGATCTTTCCAACCATAGCCTCTTGCTGCAAATTTGTTTAATAAAGCATCAATCTGAAGTTCAGATTCAACTGGGTCGGACACAATACGCTTGATGCGTATGATTTGCGAGTACGGCAAGCCTTTTTTGAGGATAGCTGGATGCGCACTGTTGCCGTGCAAAAGGTTATTTCTATCAGTCTCTTTCTGATAGAGACCAGTCTCGATTTTACCATTATGCAGGTGTAATGTCACGTCAAGAAAATTTATTCTATTCAGGTCACACGTCATGGTCAATTTGACTGGGCTGTCACTAAGGTTGTGTGCATCAATGTGTTCTTTAAAGTCATCAATAGGACCTGCCCAGATGATGAGCAGGTCGTCAATAAAGCGACGATAAAGCAAAATTCTGGCACACAAGTTGGGTACATCAAAGAATAATTGTTGTTTAATTGCAAACATGTAAATGTTTGCATATGCCGGAGCGGCATTAGAGCCCATTGAACAGCCATTCACTTGGAGCCAGAATTTGCCATTGTGTACAAAATAGTTTTTCATCAAAACAAATACACCAAAAAGTCAATGGGGGGACCAACATAGTCATTTTGGGCTGCCAGAAACACCTTCACCGCTTCAATGCCATCTCCATGCGGGAAAATGGTGTATAAGCTTTTAACATCTAGGGAAATGAGCCAAGTCTCACCCTCAAGTACAGGCAATGTTCTTACCGCTTGTAGTAATGTGGTAGTGTCCAGCAGGTAACGGGGGTGGCGAACAATGTACGGTTGCAGGATAGCGTCAATAAAGACAGATGATAATTGGGACAATGATTGTCGGGCTGCAATGATTGGACATCCAGGGGGGTCAACAAGGGATTTATGAATTTTGGGAATACTGTAGATGACAGGAACCAATGGGAACTTAGGAATTAAAGCGTCACTGAGAGATGGGTCAATCTTTTTGTCCAAAACAGCAGTTAGAAGTAGATTCTGTAGTTGTTTCTGGTAAACGGGGGGCGGATCTCTGGGGAGTAGTTGGTAAGTATGTTGATCCGATAATTGTACATCCAATTCGGCTTTGTATTTGGCGAAGTCCATCACAACCATCCATCACAAGTCCATCACAACCAAAGCACCGCCTTTGTCAGCCGGTCGGAATATTAAATTGTGGTTATCAGCCAATTTTTTTAGGGTTATGCGCCCAGCAGCAGACAGATTAGAATGTTGTATGGGCTTGGTTGAGAGTTCTTTATCAACCTGCGTGCCCAATAGCCGCATAAAGGTTTTAATGGAAGGGTTCATCGACTGAGGTTCAAAATTGAAGTGAGGTTGGAGTTTACGTCCTCTTCTTTGTTCAGGCTCCACATCGCTGTTAGAGGAGAAGTTGTCGGAGGACCGATCCGTTGTTACGTATCCTCTGTATCTGTTATGTCGAAAGAATGGTCGTTGATCATTGCGGTTGGTAGTTGTCTACTGGTAGACAGTGTTCCCGTCATAATCAGCGTCGACTTTTTCCCTCTTTTCTTTTTTAAAACGAGTCAATTCGCGCTTGTAGGTGATTAATTGGCTGGATAATATATATACATATAGAGTAATTAGAGGCTGGCACGCCATTGAAAAACATAGAAAAATCTTTATAGTGAAAAAATAAGCAAAAAGTATCCAACATCTTGCAGTGGGACATCAAAAAGTTTACAGATAGTATTTATCAACCACAAGAGAAGTATCAGAACAAGAAAATACATCTGTTTCGGCGTGGGGGACAAATAGCGCATGTATATAGTGTCACTAAACAAGCCTTGTTAGAATTAAAGAAAGCTCACCTGTGCATAGTGACGTGGCGCCGCTACCGGTTTTAGCCGGCAAGCAGCATCAGTCACCCAGGCAACCAGAGACAACGTCACCATTGGTGATGTGGCGCAGGGAACGATAACGCCGCCCACCGCGTCCGTCACCTAGGCAACTGCTAAGACCTGGCACTCCGCGCAAAACAGAAATGACAACCTGACTAATGCCAGATCGCTACGCTGATCACATCAGAGCACTAGGTTAGCAAGTCTGGACGGCACATTGGCTAGACAGCAGGGGTTAACTGGAATCCCACCACGCACCAATCCATTAGCAGGAGATAGGGAGTTACCTTTTACTGATTAAAGGGAGCGCTATATTCAAGGCAGGCTGATAGGGCACATACATACAATTAGGGATGTGCACCGGCCACTTTTTTAGCATTTTGGGTTTTGAGTTTTGGGTTCTGACTACCTTCAGGTTTTGGGTTCTAATGGGTTTTGCCAAAACACCCCCTAAACGTTTTGTGTTTTGATTTTTGGGTTTTGGGTTCTGTTTTTTTTTAAAAAAGCATAAAAACTGCTAAAATTGCAGAATTTTTTTTTTTTTGTATGGTCAACCCAGTTTTTGGACTCCTCATAATAATAATACCCAAAAACACTTAAAATATTTTCTTTTGTTTATGTTTTTGTGTTGTACATTTTGAAGAGTTTTAGAATTTAGGAGATTTGTAAGTATAGCTTTTAGCTTAAAGAGCATGTACTGTAACTGTTTTTAAGCACTTATTTTTCTGCAATGTTTTAAGACAAAATCCTTTCTGTATCCCGATAACTGTTAAAAAAAGTAACTGTAATTAATGTTCATGTTTGTTTTTTAGATTTTATACCTGTTTTGCTTAGAAAATATAATAAAAATATTTCACAATAAATATAATCTGATTGCTCATCTTTATGATTATTATTATACCAGTCATCTCCCAAAACAATGCCTAATGGGTGGAGGGGAGGGGGGTAATTAATTAGGTGGCAGATGGAAAAGAGTTCCCCCCACCTCTCTAGGATCACTTTTACCCCTGGGTTGGAGCTGTATACCATTTCTTACTGGTGGCTTCCTTCCTAATCGTATCTGGCTTGATCGTGTTTACTATGTGCAGCCGAGGGGCAGTGGGCGACTCGTGCAGCAATCAATTAATCTCAGCAGTGGGATTGGTCAGCTCTGTGATTGATTATAATTTATTAAATTTATTACAACTGTCTAGAAGAATGCAAACAGTTGAATGCATTGAAAGACAAGTCCAGTTACCCCATGAATGACTGTAGGCAGTGGGATTAATGAATGGCGATGCAAGATGGATTTGTCCTTGGGACCTCCAACCCACCCTTATGTTTCGAAAATAGGACATGCACACTTTAACAAACCAAACTTTTCAGCGACAGGGCCTACAAAACTGTGGCTGAAATGATTGGTTTGTTTTGGCCCCCACACAAAAAAAAAACAATTCATAATATCTCCCTGTATAAAATGGCTCCACAGTGACAAGATGTCATCGTCACTCGTCATCCTCCTCCTCCTCCTCCTCTGATTCCTCACCCCCATTTAGTGTGTACAGATGGAGCCGGGCTCTTCTTTGCAGGGGATGGCAATTGTGATGCCATCCGCCATCCCCCACCACCCGCCACCTGTTTTTGCGAAAGGGGACACGCACGCACGAGATGCGCGCGCTTCCCCTTCCGATGGCTACCCCAGGGTCCCCGCCAGCTTGTCGGCGGTCACCCGGGGTCCCCACCGCCTCCCCACACCCCCCCTAATCCTGTCCGTCTCCCTGAAGCGGAGACGGACAGATTCCCGTCCCCCCGGCGTACGGACACTGAGATGCGCGTGCGCGTGAGACGCACACGCGTCTCAGTCAGATGGCGAGCCGGGCTGCTGGCGGATCGCTAGCGGTGACGTTCTGGCGATTTGCCAGCAAGAGGGAGCCCAGCTCCATCTGTACTTCGTCATCCTCACAGATTATCAATTCGTCCCTGCTCAACTCCACAATCACAGGTCCCGTTATAATCTCTGGAGGCAATTCCTTGTCTTCATTGAATAATTGATCATTCATTTTTATAAACGTCATCTTCTCCACATTTTGCGGAAGCAACCTCCTTCGCCACTCACTGACTAGGATCCCCGCTGCACTAAAAACTCTTTCAGAGTACACACTGGAGGGAGGACAACTCAGGTGAAATAGAGCCAGATTGTACAGGGGTTTCCAAACTGCCTTTTTTTCCTGCCAGTATAGGTAAGGACTATCTGACATGTCTACTTGGATGCTGTCACCAAAGTAATCCTCCACCATTTTTTGAATGATGACAGCATCCAATACACCGACAGTAGATATGTCAGCAATCGTTGCCAGGTCCTTGAGTCTGGACCAGATGTCCAAACTACCTCCTGCCTGCCCTGCATCCTCCCCAGCTGGTTGTGTGGGAAATTTCAGCTTTTTCCTCACAGGCACAGGTGTGGGAGAATATTAAGGAGGAGCTGTAGCCATGACACGGTCCCCTTCAGATGACAATCTGCTGACCAGCAGGTCTTTGCACCTTTGTAGACTTGTGTCCGCCGGAAACAGAGACACAACATACGCTTTAAACCGAGGATCGAACACAGTGGCCAGAATGTATTCCTCTGACTTTAACAGACTGACCACCCTCGTATCCTGGCAAAGCATATGGAGGGCTTCATCCACAAGAGCGACATGTTTTTCGGAATTGCTACGCTTTAGCTCCTCCTTCACTTTCTCCAGCTGCTTCTGCAACAACCTGATCAGGGGAATCACATGACTCAAGCTGGCAGTGTCGGAACTGACTTCACGTTTAGCTAGTTCAAATGGCTGGAGAACCTTGCACAACACGGAAATCAGCCTCCACTGCGCTTGAGTCAGGTGCAGCCCTGCTCCTCTGCCTATGTCATAGGTGGATGTGTAGACTTGAATGGCCTTTTGCTGCTCCTCCATCCTCTGCACCATAGAGGGTGGAGTTCCAGCGCATCACCACCTCTTGTTTAAGCTGATGGCAGGGCAGGTTGAGGAATTTTTGCTGCCACTCCAGCCTTCGGCAGGCAGTGGCAAAATGCCAAAAGTGTCCGCAAATTTTGCGGGCCACCGCAAGCATCATCTGCACGCTCCTGTCACTTCTGATGAAATGCTTCACCACCAAATTTATTGTGTGGGCAAAACATGGCACGTACTGGAAATTGCCCATGTTTAATGCCCGCACAATGTTACTGGCATTGTCTGACACCACAAATCCCCAGGAGAGTCTAAGGAGGGTAAGCCACTGGGAGATGATTTCCCTCAGTTTCTCTAAGAGGTTGTCTGCATTGTGCCTCTTCCTGAAACCAGTGATACACAGCGTAGCCTGCCTTGGAAGGACCTGGCGTGCAGGAGATGATGCTACTGCTGCTGCTGCGGAAGCCGATGCATCTACCCAGTGGGCTGTCACAATCATATAGTACTTAGTTTGCCCTGATCCACGTGTCCACCTGTCCGTAGTTAAGTAGACAGTGGGTACAGCCGCATTTTTCAGGGCACTGAGGACACTTTTTCTGACGTCCCTGTACATCGCGGGTATCGCCTGCCTAGTGAAGTGGAATCTAGACAGGATTTGGTACTGAGGACACAATTTTTGGGATTTGGTGCTCGGAGCGCTAAAGATAAATTAAGTGGATATGTAATATGACTGATCAGGGGGGAAAGGGCTAACGTGAAAATGAGGTTGAGAAAATAAATGAAAAAATATAAATAATAATAAGTAAAAATAAATAAATAAATAAAATAAAAATAAGAATAAAAATAAATATAAATAAAAATAAAATGAATATGACAATACAATAAAAAGAATATGGAAAGTATCAAATTAAATAAAGTAAAATAAAATGAAAAATGATGTAGGCTATTAAATAAATTAAACAGTTGTGCTGATGCAAACTTTAGTGTGACCTGTTAGAAAAAAAGGGGTTATTTTAAAATGTTTACACTCTCTTTGAGTGTTGCAGAGTCTTTGACCTAACTGACCCTACTAAGCGGCTGATGTTACCTTGTGCTGCGATCTCCAAGCTTGGAGATTGGCGGTGGGTGTTTGCTGCGCTTCTGTGCAGGAGGCTGTCCTCGCAGCTGTGTTCTGCTGCAGCGGCTCCAATTGCCGGGTGAATTCGGCTTGGAGGAGGGTGGACCGGCGTCCCTGTGGGCCACTGTAGTGGGTGGTGTAGGTGGCAGGACTTCTCAGAGCTTCTCCAACGCGTTTTGTGCCTAACAGGCACTTTTTCAAGGATGCAGTATTTGTTTTAAAAGTGGTGTTTTTATTTGAAAAAAAACTTTATTGTGCCACATGAAATCTGATGGCCCTTTTGGATAAAATGGTGGGAATCACATGTTCCCTATCATCAAAATGCAGGTCACACTTTAATTTGGTCAAAGTAAAAATATATATAAAAAAATAAATAAAAATAAAATAAAGGTATATATAAGAGTACAAACCAAAAATATATAATAACGTAGGAATAAAAAATAATAAATATAAAAATAAAGATAAAAAATAAATAAAAATAATAATAAAATAAAATAAAAATGAAAAAATGGGACATAAGATAAAGAATGAAAAATATCAAGGGGGAATCACAGGAATGCGTTTAAGTCGATATCTATATTTAAACCTCTTGGGGACAAAGTTTTTAGTTCAAAGATCCACCTTGTTTCATTCTTGAGTAGACCCTTTATTTGATCTATTCCTCTCCAGTTTTTTAGAATTTTTAGAATTATGATAAAAGTCAGTCCACTGGGATCCTTATTATGTTTTTCTGTGAAGTGGTTTAAGACACTGTGCGTTATCAATCCTCTTTTGATGTTGTATATATGTTTGGCTATTCTGATTTTTGCTTTCCTTTTTGTTTGGCCGACATATTGTAGATGACAGGGGCATTCTAGTAAATAGATTACTCCCTCTGTCTTGCAGCTGAGTTTTTGTTTGATTTTGTATTCTTTACCTGTGATATTGGACTTGAAGATTTTGGTTGTTTTTGTTGAAATCGGGTTCAATTTACAGTTGCAGCAGTAGTTGAATCCTCTGATAGTTTGTTTCTGTTTGTTGCTTTCGTTTGGTAGGAAGCTGGATGTGATGTTTTGTTTCAGATTTCTTGCTTTTTTGTAGATAATGTGTGGCTTTTTCGGTATTATAGTTTTTAATGACTCGTCTAATTGTAAAATGTGCCAGTTTCTTTTCATAATACCTTCGATGTATATGTGGTTGCTGTTAAATTGGGGGTACTTGTGTAGTTTCACGGTGCCACCGCGTGCACAGTCTGTTTCAGAGACTTGGCAGGCTGCCAGACTCTGTGTGCGTGCCGCTCTAGCTGTTATCCTAGCTGTTCTCAGCGCTACGTTACCAGCGTATCGTGTGCGAGTGCCACTCTAGCTGTTCTCATTGCAGCGCTACGCTATCAGCATAGCGTAATGTACACGCTACAATTGAGACGCTTTAGCGTCTGAATCCCGAGTCCTTGCAAGCCGCTAAGAAGGTGGTTATCTGGATTCAGACGCTAATGCGTCTGAATTTGGTAGGGTGTAGGGGTACATAGAGGTGCACTGTGCAAAACACTCCTAAACCTGTTCACAATGACACTAGTTGACATAACAGCTGTCAACCTTGTTAATACCACTATCCACATCAACCCGAAGTGTGGCGAGTGCAGCGGTACGCGTCCTACGACCTTTTCATACCCCCACTATCCATGTCGGTGTGGAGTGGAGAATAGAAAGTGTGGCGAGCGCAGCAAACCACCGAGCCTGAAGCGTGGCGAGCGCAGCGAGCCCCGTGAGGGGATGCGGACACCTGTGAAGCCCGCGAGGGGATGCGGATACCTGTGAAGGTATCCGCGTCCGCTCGCCACGCTTCGGCTCGGTGGCTCGCTGCGCTCACCACACTTTCGATTCTCAGCTCCACGCCGACGTGGATAGTGGGGGTATGAAAAGGTCGTAGGACGCGTACCGCCGCCACTCACCACGCTTCGGGTTGGCGTGGATAGTGGAATTAACAAGGTCGACAGCTATTATGTCGACTAGTGTCATTGTGAACAGGTTTAGGAGTGTTTTGCACAGTGCACCCCTATGTACCCCTACACCCTATCAAATTCAGACGCATTAGCGTCTGAATCCAGATAACCCCCTTCTAAGTGGCTTGCAAGGACTCGGGATTCAGATGCTAAAGCGTCTCAATTGTAGCGTGTACATTACGCTACGCTGATAGCGTAGCGCTGCAATGAGAACAGCTAGAGTGGCACGTGTACACGCTACGCTGGTAATGTAGCGCTAAGAACAGCTAGGAGAACAGCTAGAGCGGCATGTGCACAGTTAAACAGAGACTCTAGCAGCCTGCCAAGTTTCTGAAACAGACTGTGCGCGTGGTGGTAGCGCCGTGAAACTACACAAGTACCTAATTGGGTTACAATTGAAAGTTTGAAGTCTTCTGTCAGTTTTTTCTTTTCTTTGTATTGTATTAGCTCTTTTCTGTCAATTTTCTTGACTTTTTCTAACTGATGTTTTAGTTTTTTTAGATTGTATCCTTTTTGTTTGAAGTTTTCCATCATGTTCTCGCTTTGTGTTAAAAAGGTGTTTTGTTCTGTGCAGTTGCGTTTTATTCTTCTAAACTGTCCACTGGGAATGTTATTGATCCATTTAGTGTGATGATTACTTAAAGTGTTATTTCCTGAAACTTCTTTTATGTGAGTTCTGGTGTTTATCTTTTTGTCCTGAATGAATATTTCTAGATTCAGGTTGATTACTTCTGTTTTACTGATTGAGGTGGTGAACTCTAAATTTAGAGTATTGGAATTGATGTATTGAATGAAGTTTTTTTCAGCTCTTCTTCTTCCCTTTTCCAGATGAGAAACACATCGGGCGAAATGTAATAGGGTGCGATTTTTTAGACTAAAAAAAAATCGCACCAAATCGCACCTTTAAAAATCGCGTTTTTTGCCGCGAATTCGCATATGTAATGAGATGCGAATTAGCGGCAAAAAAATGCGATTTGCCGCGATTTGCCGCGATTTTTAGTCATGAAAATGTGCGCATTTTCAGTCATGAAAATGTGCGCATTTTCAGTCATGAAAATGTGCGCATTTTTATAAATGCGCTTTTGTGCAAAAAAAAAAAAAGTAAAAAAAAAAACGGCGTGGGGTCCCCCCTCCTAAGCATAACCAGCCCCGGGCTCATTGAGCCGGACCTGGTTCCAAAAATACGGGGGAACAAAAAGCATAGGGGTCCCCCGTATTTCTGAAACCAGCCCCGGACTCTTGGACCGGTCCTGGTTCCAAAAATACGGGGGACAAAAAATCTGGGGGTCCCCCGTATTTTGAAACCAGCACCGGGCTCCAACAGCCCGCGGTGTCATGCCACAGCCGGGGGACACTTTTTATACAAGGTCCCCCGGCCAAAACATGAGCACCGTGGCTGGTCAGCCTTGGACGGGGTACCTGGAGGAGTGGGGACCCCCCCAATAAAGGGGTCCCCCCCCCCCAGGCTTCACCCGTCCAGGGCTGAAGCCCGGGGCTGTCACCGGCGTCCGTGGCCAGTGGACGCCGGCCTGATAGGGTTAAATTCATCATACATATCATTACATTGCTTTTTACCGGCGAACTACAAGTGCCAGCAGACCTCCCCCGCATGCTGGGACTTGGAGAACCACAAGTCCCAGCATGCAGGGCATTAATGGGCCCGCTGGGACTTGTAGTCCACCTGTAAAAAGAATGTTTATAAAAAACACACACACAGAGAAGTACAAGTTTATTACACACACACACCTCAATTTTACACAGCGTTACTTACCATTCCTGGATCCAGCGCTGGTCTGGCTGCTTTACAGCCGGCTCCCCCCGAACTGACAGGCAGCGGGGAGAAGCGGCTGTCTCCGTCGCTTCTAACAGCCTCTGTAGCGCTGTCCGAGTGCTACAGAGGCTGAGAGCGTGATTGGCTGAGCTACAGTATGCGTCTCCATGGAGACGCATAGCTCAGTCCTGATTGGCTGAGCTATGCGTCTCCATGGAGACGCATACTGTAGCTCAGCCAATCACGCTCTCAGCCTCTGTAGCACTCGGACAGCGCTACAGAGGCTGTTAGAAGCGACGGAGACAGCCGCTTCTCCCCGCTGCCTGTCAGTTCGGGGGGAGCCGGCTGTAAAGCAGCCAGACCAGCGCTGGATCCAGGAATGGTAAGTAACGCTGTGTAAAATTGAGGTGTGTGTGTGTAATAAACTTGTACTTCTCTGTGTGTGTGTTTTTTATAAACATTCTTTTTACAGGTGGACTACAAGTCCCAGCGGGCCCATTAATGCCCTGCATGCTGGGACTTGTGGTTCTCCAAGTCCCAGCATGCGGGGGAGGTCTGCTGGCACTTGTAGTTCGCCGGTAAAAAGCAATGTAATGATATGTATGATGAATTTAACCCTATCAGGCCGGCGTCCACTGGCCACGGACGCCGGTGACAGCCCCGGGCTTCAGCCCTGGACGGGTGAAGCCTGGGGGGGGGGGACCCCTTTATTGGGGGGATCCCCACTCCTCCAGGTACCCCGTCCAAGGCTGACCAGCCACGGTGCTCATGTTTTGGCCGGGGGACCTTGTATAAAAAGTGTCCCCCGGCTGTGGCATGACACCGCGGGCTGTTGGAGCCCGGTGCTGGTTTCAAAATACGGGGGACCCCCAGATTTTTTGTCCCCCGTATTTTTGGAACCAGGACCGGTCCAAGAGTCCGGGGCTGGTTTCAGAAATACGGGGGACCCCTATGCTTTTTGTCCCCCCGTATTTTTGGAACCAGGTCCGGCTCAATGAGCCCGGGGCTGGTTATGCTTAGGAGGGGGGACCCCACGCCATTTTTTTTTTATAAAAACACTTTTACACATTTTTATTAACAGAACCATGCACAGATCTCAATGATCTGTGCATGGTTCTGTCAAAATCGCCTGTCAGAACCTGGTCTATTTTTTTTGCGATTTTTGGTAACATTGACCAAAAATCGCACCCTATTACATTTGCGAGTTGTATACTTTATAATGGGAAAACATCTGGATGCGAATTGAAATGTGACTAAAAATCGCACTTAGAAAAGTGCGATTTCGCGGTAAAAAGTGCGATTTTTTACCGCGATTTTCAACCTATTAAATGTGCGATTTTCGGAAAATGTGCGATTTCGGCCGTTTTTGACCAAAAATCGCACATGTCTAACAAATCACACCCTATTACATTTCGCCCTCTGTCTATATAATGTCGCCAAATTATGATGTTTTCTTCATATATGTTGTTATTCCATATTTGGTCATCCTCCCACTTAGCGACAAATAGATTGGCGTAACTGGGGGCCAGTGGTGTCCCCATAGCTGTACCGCATATCTGTAGGTAGAAGTTGTCCTTGTACCAGAAGTAATTATGTGACAGAATGAATTCTATATTCATCATGATGAAGTTGATTTGTTCATTTTTCAGTGTTGTTTGTTTATTAAGGAAGTGTCTGGTATGTTCACAGCCTTCTTTGTGTTGAATTGAAGTATAGAGTGATTTGACATCTGCAGTGCACAGGATGTAGTCGTCTTGCCATTCTATCTTGTCTATCAGCTGTATAATGTTAGTTATGTCTTGTAAATAACTTTTTTGTTTATGTAGCAAATCTTGCAAGAAGCTGTCCGTATATTTTGAAAGATTGGAGGTGAGAGATTGGATGCCGGAGATGATTGGTCTTCCGGGAGGATTTTCAATGTCGTTATGGATCTTCGGTAGGAAGTAAAAGGTTGCAATTTTAGGATTTTTTTCTGCTAAGAAATCATATTCTTTCTTATTGATTATGCCTAGTTGAAGTCCTTCATCAAGATGTTTAATGATCTCTTTAGAAAATTGTTCTGTGGGGTCTTTTTTCAGAATGGTATATGTTGTTTCATCTGATAGGAGGCACTCTGGTTCTTGTTCGTATTTCGTCCTTGACATTACCACGACTCCTCCTCCCTTATCTGCCACTTTAATTACGATGGTCTCATCTTTCTTTAGTTCTTGTAAACTTGAAGTTTCAGGAAATAATACTTTACACGCATCAAGTAATCATCACACTAAATGGATCAATAACATTCCCAGTGGACAGTTTAGAAGAATAAAATGCAACTGCAACAGAACAAAACACCTTCTTAACACAAAGCGAGAACATGATGGAAAACTTCAAACAAAAAGGATACAAAGAACAAAAAATAAAACATCAGTTAGAAGAAGTCAAGAAAATTGACAGAAAAGAGCTAATACAATACAAAGAAAAGAAAAAACTGACAGAAGACTTCAAACTTTCATTTGTAACCCAATTTAACAGCAACCACAGATACATCGAAGATATTATGAAAAGAAACTGGCACATTTTACGATTAGACGAGTCATTAAAAACTATAATACCGAAAAAGCCACACATTATCTACAAAAAAGCAAAAATCTGAAACAAAACATCACATCCAGCTTCCTACCAACTGAAAGCACCAAACAGAAATAAACTATCGGAGGATTCAACTACTGCTGCAACTGTAAAGGTTGCAAATTGAACCCGATTTCAACAAAAACAACCAAAACCTTCAACTCCAATATCACAGATAAAGAATCAAATAAAAACATGACTTTTAAAACCAATACTGCATCCTTGAAAAAGTGCCTGTTCGGCACGAAACACATTGGAGTAGCACTGAGAAGTCCTGCCTCTACACCAACCACTACAGCGGCACACAGGGATGCCGGTCCACCCTCCTCCAAATTCAAATTCACCCGGAAATTGGCGCCGCTGCAGCAGAACACAGCCACGAGGACAGCCTCCCGCAGAGAAGCGCAGCAAACAACCGCCGCCAATCTTCAAGCTTGGAGATTGCAGCACAAGGTAACATCAGCCGCTTAGTAGGGTCAGTTAGGTCAAAGACTCTCCAACACTCCAAGAGAGTGTAAACATTTTAAATAACCCCTTTTTTTCTTACAGGTCACACTAAATTTGCATCAGCACAACTGTGTAATTTATTTAATAGCCTACATTTTTATTCATTTTATTTTACTTTATTTAATTTGATACTTTCCATATTTATTTTATTTTTATTTTTATTATTTTTTTATTATTATTATTATTTAAATTTTTTCATTTATTTTCTCAACCTCATTTTTACTTTAGCCCTTTCCTCCCCTGATCAGTCATATTACATATCCACTTGATTTATCTTTAGTGCTCCGAGCACCAAACCCCAAAAGTACCTTTATAATTGGAGCAGCTTACAATCAGAGCGCGGTCAAAAAACAAAAACTGGGGACACAATACCTCCATCAACCGTCTAAATCCCACTCCACTGATGGCGGACACCAGACGCACGTCTAATACCAACATAGCTGTCAAGGCCACAGTTATCCGCTTTGCTATAGGATGACTGCTGTCGTATTTCGTCCTATTGGCAAACGACTGTTGGACGGTAAATTGCTTAGTGAAAGACGTAGCAGTCTTATGACTTCCCCTCTGGGATGATGACTGACTTCCAGGAGCAGCAACAGCAGCGGCAGTAGTAGTATGCGTAGCACTGCAGGATCCTCTGGAGGAATCTATGGAGTCAGTCATGCAGGTGACATGGCCTGCAGGACTACCCCCAATCTGGATCGAGGAGGAAATTGACAAGGAGGGAGTTGGTGGTGTGCTTTTCAGGCGCTTGGCTCCAAAAGGAGGATTTATGAAGGTTGTTTAGGTGACATAGATGCGAGGTTGTCCCTAGGTGGGCAAGATCCTTACCACTGCTTATTGGAGTTTTACATAAGCTACATTTGTTGTCCGGATTCGGATTAAAAAAAAATCCAGACCGTAGAGGTGATTTTATTGGTCCTCTGCCCAGGCATGGTGATGGAATTTTTCATTCCGACAACAACTTCTTCCCCCCCAGGTGACTCATTTCCCCCTGGTGCGTCATTTAAGCAAACCACCTCTGCATCCTCCTCGTCAACTTCCTCCTCAGTGCCAGCTACATCAATATCCTCCTCCTGGTGTACAACATCACCTTCATTAATAAAATCTGGAACTACAGTAGACTGTGGGTGATCCTTCCAGCATATGCAGAGGGCATACTGCAAATGGTGGAAGGAGCCACCTCTTCACGTACAGTGATGGGAAGGTCCGGCATCAAAACCACCGACACCATAGGACTCTGCTTGGGGATTTGGGATATGTCTTTAGAAGGCAGAGTTCTTTTCTGAGTTTTTTGAGTCGGTGTCAGCCTAACTCTCTTCAATTTACTATTTTGCCGGAGAGAGGAGGAGGACTTTGATCGTCATGTGAAGCTGAACCACTAGTCATGAACTTAGGCCATGGCCTTAGCCATTCCTTGCCACTCCGTGTCGTAAATGGCATATTGGCAAGTTTACGTTTCTCTTCCAACGATTTACATTTACTTTTTCGATTCCTTCTACGGAACTTTGGTTTCGATTGTACATGCCCTCTGCTTTCACACTGGACATCGGCTGTGGCAGACGACGTTGTTGGTATTTCATCATCTATGTCATGACTAGTCGCAGCAGCTTCAGAACTATAAGGAAGTGGATCTTCATCTTTCCCTATTTTTTTATCCTCCATATTTTGGATCTCCATTATTTGTATGGAGTTATGTGACAGGACAGCACCACTGGAGTGCAATTAATACGTCAGTAGGTATGCACCAGCAGGCAGGTATTACAGATACGGCAGTACTAGGCACCAGACAGGTAGATACAGCAGTACTAGGCAGTGGGCACCTGAAAGGTATATACAGCAATACTAGGCAGTGGGCACCAGACCAGACAGGCAGATACGACAGTACTAGGCAGTGGGCACCAGACAGGTAGATACAGCAGTACTAGGCAGTGGGCACCAGACAGGAAGATATGGCAATACTAGGCAGTGGGCACCAGACAGGTAGATACAGCAATACTAGGCAGTGGGCACCAGACCAGACAGGTAGATACAGCAGTACTAGGCAGTGGGCACCAGGCAGGTAGATACAGTAGGAGCAAGTTTCATCTTTGCTCCTTTGGCCATGGCTAGCCATGGCTATTCTATTGTTCTCAGCTGCAATACGTATTATTATAGCTAGCCATGGCCAAAGAAGCAAAGATGAAACTTGCTCCTACTGTACGGCAATAATAGGCAGTGCACACAAGACCAGACCGGTACATCCGGCAGTACTAGGCAGTGTGCACCAGACAGGTAGATACAGCAGTACTAGGCAGTGGGCACAAGACAGGTAGATACGGCAATAATAGGCAGTGGGCACCAGACCAGACAGGTAGATACGGCAATACTAGGCAGTGGGCACTAGATGGGTAGATACGGGAGTACTAGGCAGTGGGCACCAGACAGGTAGATACGGCAATACTAGGCAGTGGGCACCAGACAGGTAGATACGGCAATACTAGGCAGTTTTCACCAGACCAGACAGGTAGATACGGCAATACTAGGCAGTGGGCACCAGACCAGACAGGTAAATACGGCAATACTAGGCAGTTGGCACCAGACAGGTAGATACGGCAATACTAGGCAGTGGGCACCAGACCAGACAGGTAGATACGGCAGTAATAGGCAGTGGGCACCAGACAGGTAGTTACAGCAGTACTAGGCAGTGGGCACCAGACAGGTAGATACGGCAATACTAGGCAGTTTGCACCAGACCAGACAGGTATATATGGCAATACTAGGCAGTGGGCACCAGACAGGTAGATACAGCAGTACTAGGCAGTGGGCTCCAGACAGGAAGATACGGCAATAGTAGACAGTGGGCACCAGACCAGACAGGTAGATACGGCAGTACTAGGCAGTGGGCACCAGACAGGTAGATACAGCAGTACAAGGCAGTGGGCTCCAGACAGGAAGATATGGCAATACTAGGCAGTGGGCACCAGACAGGTACTTACAGCAGTACTAGGCAGTGGGCACCAGACAGGTAGATACGGCAATACTAGGCAGTTTGCACCAGACCAGACAGGTAGATACGGCAATACTAGGCAGTGGGCACAAGACCAGACAGGTAGATACGACAGTACTAGGCAGATCGCACCAGAGAGGTAGTTACAGCAGTACTGTCAGGAGTCATCACCTATGACTCCTATCTTTCTCCCTGGCATGGGATCATTTCAGCTTGTGTTGTGTTTGCTCGCTGGTGGCCTCCACTGGTCAGCCTGTGCCATTGCAGCTTTCTCACTAATGTGTCAGTTAGGCACAGGTGTGTAATTCTCAGGCTGCTAGCTTGGAGTGCACAGCTGCTCTAATCACCTGAGGCCTTCATAAGGCAGCCTCACCTGTTTAGCCCTGCCAGCTATACTGTCTTGTCAGCCCTGAGTCAGCCGTGTGCAAGTCTGTAGTTCAGAACTCCCAGCCAGAGTCCTGTGTGCTACTTTTGCTGTCCCAGCGCAGCAATCCCTTGGCGTACCTGGTTCCTTATTCGTCCAGAGCCGTGCAGTGTTGGTTCCTGCATCCTGCCCTACTGCAGCTAAGTGTCCATTGGACTTTTACCTTGTATTCCTCCTGTCTCCTGGTTTCCCTAATACCAGCCTGGGTGTCTGCATTGTGGGGCTTGTCCCTCGCAGTGCAGGATAGAACAGTTGAGGATTATTATTATTGCATCCCATCTTCTGAGCATTGTTGCCATTGTCTATTATTGCATACCATCATCTGAGCATTGTTGCTATTGTTTATTATTGTTATTCATACCATCTTCTGAGCATTGTTGCCATTGTGTATATATACCACCGTCACGCATTGTTGCGTCCAGCCCGAGATTACCTTGTCTCATCTGAGGCAACGGAGTTAGGGCAGGCGAGGTTGCCCCGGATCCTTACATTATAACTGGCCTCAAAAATAACTCTGGAGCTGAGTACAGTCCTCTCAGTCCAGCAGTTTTGCCTTGTCACAGATTTGCCTTGTCACAGTTTGTCGTGTCATAGTCATTTGCACTCTAACCTTGCTATATCATGCAGGCCATGCAAGACTCATTAGCGGCTCTAAATTTGGCATTTACTGCCTTTAAACCTGGGCAGTTAGAGGTTTTGCAGCAGTCCTTACTGCAGCTGCAAAAACTACTAACTGAAATTTTTCTGATCCTCCCTGAGGTCACGGGTTCATTCAGCCCCTTATGAGACCCTGCCTAAGGAGTAATTAGGCAGTAAGTCCTCAGACCCAGAGGGTCAGGTAAAGCATAGGAGTGTTCTACGGCCGAAGCTTCCGTTGGAGGAGCGTCAGCGGCGTAGAACCTTTAATCTATGTTTATACTGTGGAGATTCAGGCCACTTTCTACAAGCTTGTGTTTTGCACAACGCCAGGGGTGGCGACAGGGTGTTTCCTCTGGCCAAGTCAGGGCAGGTTGTCAAATCTATGCCTGTCTTCACTGTGGCAGAGGAGCGCTCTGCTGAGTCTCCCAGTAAAAGCACTCTGTCTAATACTGTTGGTCCTAATGCTGGGAGACCCCATTTTGAGTTCAAGAATCAGCAGAGGAGGTGCTCCCCGCATGCGGGTATTTTTATCTCTAGAAAATCAGATTTGCAAATCCCTAAGGGGAAAGCCCAGGTAATAGCCTCAGGTGGCATGTGTTATGGACTGGCTTCCAATGTTGGGGGTCCCGGAGTGGTACCCAGTCTCCTGGTCTCCGTGGGCAACTCAGGTACCGGGGGCCTGCCGAGCCAGTCTTGAGCCGGGGGTTCGCCGAGCCAGTCTGGTGCCGGGGGCCCGCCGAGCCAGTCTGGTGCCGGGGGCCCGCCGAGCCAGTCTGGTGCCGGGGGCCCGCCGAGCCAGTCTGGTGCCGGGGGCCCGCCGAGCCAGTCTGGTGCCGGGGGCCCGCCGAGCCAGTCTGGTGCCGGGGGCCCGCCGAGCCACTCTGATGCCGGGGGCCCGCCGAGCCACTCTGATGCCGAGGGCACTTGCACTACCTGTCGTTTTTTAATGGTAGGAAACACTTTTCCACACCCACAAACTGGGAAATGTATGTATATCAACCATACACTCACATGTAACACCAGATATGTGGTGTACCAAATAGTCTGTCCCTGTGGGTTGTTATACATTGGCAAAACTGAACGATCTTTCAAAGAACGTATGGCAGCTCACAGGTCAGCAATTAAGAATGCACTCTTAACAGGGAATAGTGAACAACAGGTGGCCCGACATTGGGTCACTGCATCCCACACAATGTCCCAATTCAAATATCGCATGATTGATCATGTGCCAAGGTCATTGAGGGGTGGCAATAGGGGTCTTGGCCTGTTAAAAAGTAAAGCTAGGTGGATCCTTAGATTGGGAACTGTAACCCCAAATGGGTTGAATGACCATTCAGGTATTAGTGTGTTGTCCCTTTAAATCCTATTGGGTTTCAGCAATATGACTTTTTCCTCTTTTTTTTGTCCCTGTTTTTCCTTGTGCTATGTATGTTGGTTTTGGGTCTTATTACCCTGTAACCAACAAAGTTGTGCTGAAATCTAGTGGTCCGCACAGTTTCTATTAGACTTACATGCTATATTATGGGTGATGCATATTCTTATCGTTTACTAGTATGCTTATTTCGTAAATAACTCTCAATACCCACTTCAGTATTATCTGTGGGTGTCTTGCTGTGGTCCATGCTGTGTTATGCCATGTCTTATGTACTAAGTGATTTTTAAACTTTGTTTTTTTCCTTTTTTCTCTCTAGGAGAAGCGTCAGCAGAATGACGTCACTCCTCCTGCGCCACCGCTCGGGTGCGTGGTCCCGTTCGTGGCATTGCGGAGTCCTTAGATGCTTATAAGTAGAGACAGGATTATATGCAACATAAAAAGCTCGAAATATGCATGCAGATATGCATGAAAAATACTTAAAATATGCATGAAAAGCGTCAAAATATGCTAAATAAAAAATACAAAATAAAGTGAAATTTTATAGTTTTTTATTTAAATCAGCATACAATTAGTAAGTAGTAAATGACCCCCAGCAGTATACCCCACATAATGCCCCCAGCAGTATACCCCACATAATGCCCCCAGCAGTATACCCCACATAATGTCCCCAGCAGTATAACACACATAATGCCCCCAGCAGTATACCCCACATAATGCCCCCAGCAGTATAACACACATAATGCCCCCAGCAGTATACCCCACATAATGCCCCCAGCAGTATAACACACATAATGCCCCCAGCAGTATAACACACATAATGCCCCCAGCAGTATAACACACATAATGCCCCCAGCAGTATAACACACATAATGCCCCCAGCAGTATAACACACATAATGCCCCCAGCAGTATAACACAGATAATGCCCCCAGCAGTATAACACAGATAATGCCCCCAGCAGTATAACACAGATAATGCCCCCAGCAGTATAACACAGATAATGCCCCCAGCAGTATAACACAGATAATGCCCCCAGCAGTATAACACAGATAATGCCCCCAGCAGTATAACACACATAATGCCCCCAGCAGTATAACACACATAATGCCCCCAGCAGTATAACACACATAATGCCCCCAGCAGTATAACACACATAATGCCCCCAGCAGTATAACACAGATAATGCCCCCAGCAGTATAACACAGATAATGCCCCCAGCAGTATAACACAGATAATGCCCCCAGCAGTATAACACACATAATGCCCC